>NC_143018.1:137475637-137775637 GCF_055824585.1 Amblyomma mixtum | reverse complement strand
TGCATTCCTGTAAAAACAGGATGTCGACGCCCCTAGCCCTGGCAAAGTGCATCACCTCTCTCTGTCTGTCTACGGATTGAAATCCCCGAACATTCAGGGAGAGGAGATGCACAACCGCCATGACTGCCAAGAGCACCGACGGCATAGCATACAACCTAGAGCGCTGCCATGGGCGGCGCTTGGCGCGCGCGGCACTTTTTTGCTAGAACGTTCGTTAACAGTCCCTTCGGATTCCGATGATTGGGGGTGGGCACGTTTGAAGTCTGGTCGGGAAAAGTCCATGTTTTCGGGGCCGTCGGCGCTTGTGGCCTTGCTCACCGGTTGCTGCGTGGTCTTGGCGACGCTCGCAGCTGAAGCCGATGCCGACGCCAGGGTCGCCGATGGGAGGGTGTGGCTGGCTGGTGACGAGAAGCGGGCGTCGTCCGCACCTCCAGGAGTCGTCGGTCCTGACACCTGGCCGCACGTCAAGTCGCCTGTCAGGCGAAGCGGCGTGTCTTTGTCCGGTACGTCCACCAGGTCTCCCGACGCCACGCTCGACTCATCGCCGCTGCTGCTCTCGGTGTTGAAGGAAGCTGTGCGGGGTAGCGGCGGCAAGGGTTCCGCGAAAACAGCACCGAACGGCTCCACCTCGTTTGAAGGCGTCCCTTCGAGCTGCTTCTTCACGGGCACCTCCGTCGCGGGGGTGGGCTCGGGCTCCCTCGGGCTGCTGGTCGTAGGGACCACGTCGGCAACAGGCGTCCGGAGGGTTGGTGTGCTCCGTGTTTCCGCGGCCACGTTGTCTTTGCTCGGGGCCTTCCTCGAGGCGGCGGCCGCCGCATACGACCGTGGCCGCAGGCAGTCCGCTGTGGCGTGGCTTCCACCGCAGCGCCTGCAAGCCGCTCCGCATCCTGCCGTGTCGTGGCCGAACACCTCGCAGCGAGCGCACCGCGGCGTTCGACACGCCGCGCCGATGTGGCCGTCCTGCCCGCAGCGGGAACACACCTTCCGGACGCCTCGGTAGTCAAACATGACGCGGTGGCCCTGGACGGTCAAGAAGTTCGGCACCGCCTGCTTCATCTCGATCCGGACCACGCGCGTCCCGTGTCCGACGTGACGACGGCCCTTGAGGACGGGGTGGGTGATGTCAAGCACCTTGTCGTAGGAGCTCAGTGCCGCCGCCAGCGCCGCGTCTCCCACGAACAGCGGCACACGAAAAGCCGTCACGTGGACCACGGCAGGACCCACGCAGGCTACTGGGACGGAAGTGCCATTCACGTTGAAGGCGCCTTCCACTAGCATCTTCTCTGCCGCCGCAGCCGAGGCCATGGCGACACAGAACTTCATGCCTCCATGGTGTTGGAGGCTCTCTAGCCCTTTCGGGCCGGCAACCGACTCGATGCCGTCGACGATGTCGTCAGCCGTCGCGTCGGAAGTAACTTCGAACTGGAAACAGTGCGCCTTTGGGGGCGGCGCACGGAACACCGGGGGGGCAGCAGGTCCCGGGCCTCCCATGAAGTCACGGGTGGCCGACTGGGCTGCTGCTTGAAGGTCTCGTAGTTGCCCGAGCACCGGCAAAGGCACGGCGCCTGGGCTGGGAGGCTGGTTGCGGATCCTCGGGGTCGCAGTGGATCCGAGGCCCGCCTGCACTTGTCAAAACTTCTCAGCAAGCCAGCGCCGAAAATACTTCGCTGGGTCTGGACGAGCTCGGGCAGCAACAAGCGTGCTCGTCAATCGTCGATCTACGAATGCCCGCCGCTCGCGGCATCGCTCAATTTAAAGCCGGCTAGGAAACTTCCGAGATAACAGGTCGAGATCATCTAGTGTAATCTAGAAACACGTAGGCGAAGCTGTTCATGGCTGTGAACAATCGAGATTAGTAAGGTGGAAAGTTGGGCGAGTTGGATCTTATTCATGATGAAGTTTAGCGCCAAAAACGAGGACAAAGTAGGAGTGAAGACACAACACGAGCGCTTTTTCGCAACTAATCTCGCAGAATCGAGATTAGTCCGGTCGCTTCTCGCGTCACGAACAAAAATGATAACACCCCTTTTCTGCGGCCTTGCTCGAACGAACGGACGCTAAAATGATACGTGGCAATATAGAGTGAGGTTGTAAAGGGCAACCTCTCCCGATCCACTCATGTACAGCGCGGGAGATAGGAAAGATGAGTGGGGGGGGGGGGGGCTGAGTGGGGGATAGGTGATAGAGATATATTGAAAAGTGAAAAGTGAAAAGAGGAAAGAGAAACGATCACCACAAGCGACCACCGCCAAAGGAACGTGCCAGGTATCAGGGGCGTTTATGTATTATTCCTTTTTTTCTTTTCTCTTGATTTGCTTCTTTCTTTGAAATACTTAATGCTTTCTTGTCTTCAGGCTTGCAGCTGTATTGTAGTCAAAGTTCACACTTCTACTAAAAAATATAAGTAAAAACAAGATTGAATGAACAATAAGTCACAAACTCAGTAATACTGGAAAGACTACATTTCTGACTATTCCCTTCCATGGAATGTGTGTTTGTTCGTGACGGTCTTGGCCCCCTAGAAGCCTTTGCGCCAAGAGCATCACGGCTGCATTGTTCACTTCGGGGGTCAATTCCGGGTTACTCATGTGATTTTTCAATAATTTGTTTTGTCAATTCTGCCAATATATTCGTTGTTTCTTGAGTTTTTATAGTTAGGCCCTAACATTGTAAATAGGAAGTCAGTGATGAACAGATGAAATATGGCTTATAGGCTTAACTTCTAGACTTGTATGAACGAAATTATTATAGCTCCCGTTCCCCTCCCCCGCCATTCCACTGACTGGAAGCTCCCCTCTAAACTTTCATCGGTCCTTAGTGCACTTCCATGTCAGAGTACGAAAAAAAATAAACAGCATTCAGCATGACATGACACTTGTTGCCATTGATTCATTCCTTGGTACTTCGAAGCTCTTAAGCACATTTAACTCTAGTCCATATTTTCACCTTACCTGAAGTTTCTCGTCATTGTTCACCCAAAGTTTGAGCAATGCTGCCATGCCGTTGTTGAAAATAATGTGGTCCACCCTCACAGAAAGCATCACTAGGTTATCATACATGAACACAGTAGTTTGAGGCCGGGGCGGGCCGAGTGCAAGAAGCCGTGACTCAGCGGCTTGAAAATGACGTAAAGTAGTGGAGGGTTCGACGGAATCCCGTCTGGCGAGGAGGGAACATAGCAGTAGAAAATGGGAACACTCGCCAAAAAGAAGCAAAAGGAAAAACAAATTGGCGTTTCGGGGCCCGTACGGGTCCCTTGTTCACAGTGAAGCGGATGGGCGAAGGTGCTGAGTTATGTACGGTGCAGGTGGCGTAATGAGCATGCGTATAGCTCAGGAAGATTACCCCGCGTTCGGTTTAAAACATGTGGTGTCGTTTGGATGTGATGTGATTCTAAAAGCAGGTGGGAAGATAAATACTTCTCCGTCGCGATGACTGAGGCGTTGTCCCAATAGATGTTATGTGATGCAGCTTGACAGTGTTCAGCCAAGGCATTTTCTTTCGTGTGGCCTTTGGCGACGTCATTTTGATGTTGTTTCAAGCGCCTAATGAAATTGCCTGATTCACCGATGTATGAAGCATTGCAGTCCTTGCAGGGAATCTTGTATACCACTCCGGGAAATCTGTTCCGTTCAACCGGGTCTTTCACTCTGACAAGTTGTTGCTTTAGTTTACTTGGTGGCACGTGGGCGATATGGACATTGTAGTACTTGAAGACCCTTGCTAAGGCCTCGCTGGTTCCTGGAGCGTAGGGGATGCTTGCCCGCTTACTTTTTCCGGTGGCCGTTGTTTCGACGTTTTGACGTGAACAGCGGCGTTCTGCGGTTCTTATCATATTTTGAGGGTACCCGTTGTCGGAAAGGTCCTTCCTCACGATTTTCAGTTCGGTCCTGAGTTTCTTCGGGCTTGAGCAAAGGCGGAAAGCGCGGACGAAAAGTGCGGTTGCAACGGAGCGTTTATGCGCCACAGGGTGTGCCGAATGGGTGTGCCGAATGGGTGTGCCGTTGCAACCGCACTTTTCGGCCGCGCAGGTGGCCGTATCAGATAACGCGAATGGCAACACACCGCTGCAACGATCTCCTGTGAGCCCAGCACAATTCCGTACCACAGGCATCGCCGGCTAATGTGTTTCCACCGCTTTGCCACACAGCGAAGTAGTTCAGTCAACTGCAGCGGTATATCAGAATGCAGAACTGTGTGGTTCCAAGGTAAAAGCACTTGGAAACCTGCTTAACATGCTGAACGGCCTAGCCTTCAAACTCAATCACCGGCAGTTGGCGAACAGTGACCTTGACGCTCCGCATCGTCTTTCATTACGAGAAGGGAAATAATGTACGGTGCTTGTCTGATTTATAGCAACTCGTCTGAAAGAGACGTGGATGAAGTATCGCTCGCGTCTCAAGGCTTTATCTCCAGACATGCGATTCGGTGCAAAACTGACGCCGATTAATAAGCGGTTACAGTGTCTGGCGCGTGACAAAGGCATATAGAAAAGTTACGCCTTTGTGGGGGATAAAAACGGGCGTGTGTCTTCATGCAAAAAGCTGAAGGCCATGACGACCTTCGCACACGAGATGACAGCGATGCGAGAAAAGTATATTTATAGTCTTACTTTTCCCGTTCTTAGAGTATAGACTGCTCAGGAAATTCCAGTCGTCAGTTGTATGTTAGAAAAGCGCCTGGGTGACGGGAAAACCTTTTCGAGCAAGACTGCCGCCGTTTGGTGGCCACACGTCCGGATGCCACACATCATTTTTTATTTGCTGTAGAAGAAAGCATGTGACATCAAGCAGGCACAGAATCCTCTCTGTTAACGCTAGCCAGCCAAAGACATCGCTCGTCTTCATTTGACGGAAAGCGAAGCAGATGGAACAGGCCGCAGCCGCACTGACGCCGCGGCTGTTGATGCTGTGCGCATGGCTCTGCGGCTAGTTTTTTCCGCTTGCGATGTTGGTGCAGCTAACAACAGCGCCGCGGTATCCTGATGACCTCGGCTCACGATTCATGTTCACAGTCAGCGTCAAAACACGTAAAAGCTGTTTTCTCTAGCAAAAGACAGCAGGACATGAACTTCACCCAACGCGTACCTCGCCGCCCGCGCATACCAGGCGGAAAGGGAGAGGAGAAGCGGCGGCGCGCGCGCGCCGGTTCGAGGCTATTTTCCTCCTCGAGCCGAAAACGGTCAGAGCGCTAAAGAATAGCAATGACGACAGGACCAAACTAGAAAGAGACAACGCGCTCGAGAGACAGCAGAATAATGCGCTGCACGAGTCAAAAAGCGTCGCAGCTAACGGAACTGACCAGGCTTAGCCAGAGCTAAACCACGCCTAATTTTTTTCGCGGTCCCTCTCCGTTCCCCTCCGACCTAAGAGACACCCCCGTCTAAGGTCGGAGACTGGCATAGGCAAACGCGGCTGTGCCCACGGGGAACGTCTTGAATGCGGGCACAACGCTTTCGTCCAAGTGTTTGAGATTTCTTTGCTTTATTTTTTTCACTCCCTTTTCTGGAAACTTAATTTTTATTGCGCTGTCCAAGGGGCCCTTGTAAGGACCGCACACCACTAACAATCTCTTGTAAAAAAACACGCTAAAAACGACATTTTTTCTTTCCGCTCCTTGCGCGAACACATTGATGGCGGAGGTTACAAGCACGGTCACAAATGTGCAGTGATATGCAGACCTACGTTTGGTTTTCATATTGTGAGTATTGCCTTCTAAAATAAAGCATCTGCACGATTTCAGGAACGAAGTGCTGTGAGGATGGCGTGTTTTCTTCTTTCTTTATAAGCGACAAACTTTAACTTGTTAATCAGCTTTAGATGCAGTTGATGACCCTCTTGATCTCGTCGAGGGAAATTGAGCTGATAATTGTTGGAGGGTGCTTGACGTCTTGCAGATTGCCAGAGGACACTTCTGGAGAGGTAAACTTTTTATAACAATTAAAAGCACAAAGGAAGATTCAAGCAAAGAAAAAACATTTTTACAATTGACTGGCTAGGAGTTCTAGGTGACGAAACCAGCCCTCGGTCCTGCCGAAACAGCTGGTTTTAAACCCTATGTCCCCGCCTTCGGTGGGGAGAATAACCAGTCAGTTAACTGCAGAAACATCCACCCAATAAATTATTGGGGAAAGGACAACATCACCAATCAAGAATTCGGAATGGGTAACACAACCAATCAATGATTGGGGAAAGAAGGTAACTTATCGTGACAAACACTGTACACATATGTACACTTTCTACCATCACAATTTTGGAAAGTTATGCTTTCCTGCTGCGAGCTTCGTGAACACTCTAGTTTCCCAACGTCCGGTTGACCCAAGTTCAAAGAAAGTCACTTCAACCCATCTGTTTCGCATCGTCGCTCCTCATGCCTGAAGCTAGCGTGGCAATCCTGTTGACCGCGCTTCAAGCTGTCAACGCACGGCGCTGCAGACATGGGACAAAAGCCACGCACTGTGACGCGGATCCGCCTCGCCGCAAGCACGTGCACACAGGATGCGACCTAATGAATCTGTCCCAGAAGGCAGTTTGACCTTTTTTTATTTATTTATTTATTTCCTCAAAGGTCTCGGTTGAGACATTACATGAGGGAGTGGACGGTATCTGGCAAACAATGGTAAAAAATGTTAAGATGAAAGGCTGGCGACGCTCCGCTTGAATTCTAGTGGGTTGATGATAATGGCAACTTCGGTTGGCAGGTCATTCCAGTCTCGTGCAGTACGCTGAAAAAATGACTGCTGAAATGTCACAGTATGGGCTTGTAGGGGATACACTGCGTTACTATGGCTGAACCGGGCGATGCGGTGGGCTCTTTTTATGTAGGGGTTATCAAGAGGCAAAGAATGGAAAAATTTATGAAAAAGGTTAAGACGTGCTATCTTACGGCGCGAGGCTAGGGGGGGCAAGTTGATTCGAGCTTTTAGTGCTGAGATGCTTGAGTGGTAGGAATAATTAGATAGAATGAATCGTGTTGTGCGGTTCTGAGCCAATTCGAGGGCGTTAGTAAGATTATTGTGGTGCGGATCAAAAATAGCGTTAGCATACTCAAGCTTGGGCCGCACAAAGGTTTGAAAAGCAAGCTGTTTAATAGGGGGAGGAGCGAGTGAAAGGTTACGGCGTAAATAACCTAGAGCACTATTAGCAGAATTTATTATGTGATTAATTTGACAGGTCCAAGTTAGGTCACGCGAGATATGCACACCAAGATATTTGAATGATTCGGATGTTCCAATCTGCAGGTTATTAATATTATAATTAGGCGCTACGTAATTACGACGACGGTGAATGGACATTAACACGGTTTTAGAAATATTTAATGACATGAGCCATGTTTTACACCAGTCCTGTATGCGAATAAGGTCAGTTTGTAATGCTTCGGTAAACGACACAGTCATCGGCAAAGAGTCGGATATGAGAAGAAATGTTACACGGTAGGTCATTAATATATATCAAGAAAAGGAGGGGCCCGAGTACCGTTCCTTGAGGTACCCCGGAGAGCACAGGTGTTAAGGATGAAGAGTGTGAATTGGCATATACGAACTGCTGACGGTTAGATAAAAACCCTCGGATCCAGTTCAGAACACATGGATGAATATTAAGGCGCGATAACTTTAGTAAGAGACGACCATGGGGGACCTTATCGAACGCTTTTTCGAAGTCTAAAAACACTGCATCAGTCGGGATATTACGATCAAGGTTTAAATGTAAGTCGTGCAGGAACAGTGCCAGTTGGGTGTCACAGGAATGATTCTTGCGAAAACCATGCTGGCTTGAGTGAAAAAAATGAACGGACGATAGGAAATTAGCAATATGCGAGTATAAAACATGCTCCATTATTTTGCAAGAAACGCTTGTTATGGAAATCGGGCGGTAGTTACTCGGCGATGATCGGCTTCCTTTCTTGAAGACTGGGATGACCTTGCCCACCTGCCAGTCACGTGGAATCGAACCGGTGTTCAGGGATTCCTGGAATATGAGCGATAAGAACAGGCTACACGTATGTTTAGTATTTTTCAGCACTTTGGCGTTGATACCGTCCACTCCAGTAGATGACGAGTTCTTCAGTGACTCAATTACCTTGACTATGCCGACGGGATGAAATGTGATATTTTGCATGAACGGGTGCGTAATATGGTGGATCTGGAAGATTGTCAAGGGGTTCATTAGTAAAGACCGAACTGAATGCTGTGTTAAGAACATCTGCAACCTCAGTGTCGGGAATAGGAGATCCAGAGCTACTGTTAAGTGAAATCTCATTACATTGATTAGGGCTAATGGTTTTCCAAAATCGTTTTGGGTTAGTCTGCAGCATAGATGGTAAAGTAGTAGAAAAAAACTTCCGTTTAGTCTGAGCGGTTAACTTGTCGTATTCTTTTGCGACAGCATGATACTTCTAGTAAGGTGGAAAGTTGGGCGAGTTGAATCTTATTCATGATGAAGTTTAGCGCCAAAAACGTGTTGTGTCTTCACTCCTTCTTTGTCCTCGTTTTTGGCGCTAAACTTCATCATGAATGATACTTCTGCCATGTGGAAGAAGAGTTAGACAGCTTGGCCGACCGGAACAGGCGTTTTTTCTTATTATTGAGTCGTTTGAGTGATACATTAAACGATGGTGATGTTATTCTTTCTGATATAGTAATGGTTGCAATGTAAAGACTTATAAGCCGATGCATCTCTGTCTTGAAAAGCAACCAGTTCGACTCGAGAGAATGTAGTGGAAAGTTAGCAGCGAAGGTATCGAAGTAATCTGATAATTCACGGTTCATGCTGGCATAGTCTCCTTTATCATAAAGCGTAAGTGTTTTTTTATTTTTTTGTTTCTTTAGTACGTTGCAATAAAAAGAAGTATGTATCGTCAAATGATCGCTGAGACCGCGCAACAAGGTGATAGGAGTAAAATTATCAGGATGCGTTGTTAATACGAGATCTAGAACGTTGGACGAGTGGTCAGTAACGCGTGTGGGATCAGTGACGAGCTGAGTTAAGCCAAAAGTCACACACGTGTTTAAGAAATCGCTAGCCGGGCTGCTTTTCGATAAAGTAGCGGCGGGATTAGACCAATCTATTGTGGGAAAATTAAAATCACCGAAGATAAGGATAGGACTAAGTGGATATGGTTTAGTTAACGCATTTAAGGCATCATGAAATAAGGGGGTGAAAGAATTGTCAGCATTAGGAGGGCGGTAACAAATACCAATGAGGATGGGCGGATGTGTAGTAGTGCATCGAAGCCAAATCATTTCCAGTTGTGAAGGGAGGTTAACAAATGAACAATGCAGATCCCGTTTAGTGGCGAGCAATACACCCCCACCGCGCGAATTATCGGGTCTATCCTTCCGGAATATCTCAAAATCTGGGAGAAATGGAAGAATCTCAGAATCGTGAACTGATGCGTTAAGCCATGTTTCAGTTAGTAGTAAGATATCGCATGAAGATGAACCTATTAAACTGCACAATGAATCGCGCTTGGGAACAACACTTCGAATGTTAGCAAGCAGAAATAATAAAGGGTGACGATTCGGCGAACGGGGTTCACAATTTTGTTTTAATGGTGGCTACAAGCTGTCCTCAACAACATGGTTAGAAACATGGTCGAAATGCTACGTTTTTTCACTTGTGACAAGCTTTTCATTTCGCAACTTGTATTTCAGTTTTCGAGCCTTTCCAAATTCGATGCGGCGTTTCTGGGCAAGGCGCGTGCTGGGAGAAAGATCTTGAGCAACCGCATATCCTGCGTCTTTGAATTTCCGAGCGGAAGACAGGACTTGCTCTTTGTCTTTAAAATGAGCAAATCTCACAATTACAAGTCTGCACCTACCAGTTTGGAAAGTCCCAATGCGATGGGCACGCTCAATGTCGCGCGGCTCTAACTGGATGTCTAAATACTGATTAATGTGTGCAATGATGATATTTTCAGAATCTGACCATGTTTCTTTATCTTTATCTTCAAGGCTGTAGAAAACAAGGTTGTTTCGTCTGGACCGATTTTCTGCATCATTTACCCCGGCAGACAGAGCATTTATCTGCGCCGTGTTCTCAGTGCTGATTCCATGCAGTTCTTTCAATACAGTCTGCATGTCATCAATACCAACACATGCTGTCTCGATTTTATCTAGTCGCACCTTAATCTCGCAAAATGTTTTATCATGATCAACTAGTTTCATTTCAATCGACTTTAGCTGCGCTAGCATTGCTGTCTGCCCAGTTTGAATTTCTTTCAAAGCATCAAGAATCTCTTTGTTAGGGCCGGGGTTAGATTCTATATCACCAGCTACCATAAGAAGTTTTAACAACATATGCGCACAGTCATACATGATGGACCGGAAACGCCGTGGGCTCGGCAGCACCAAGAGTGCACGGTAGCTACTTGGCTTAGCGTAAAGGCAATAAGGTTTCATTACCTGCACCAAGAAGCGTAGAACGTTAGCACGGGCCATCGCTGGCGTGCTGCCGAGCCCACTGAAGGGCGCGCCGCTCCGAGCTGCCTTTTTAGCACAAGTCCACGCATGCGCAGGATGTACAGGGGCGGTTCCGGCGTTCAGGCGGCTCAGGGAAAGCCATGATGCTTGAAGATATGGTCCGTGGCCGTGTAGAAATTGCGCGGACCGGGACCCGTAATCCTCCGCTATCCGGCGCCCCCCTCCCCCGTATCCCGCTGGGTTGAGCTCACCCCTTCTATGCGGCTGTGCGAGGGGTCCAAGAGAAAGAACGTAATGGGCATTCCACTAACGCGAACCGGGTGCGGAAAAACAAAGTACAGCACCGCGAACTTCACTGATGCGCAAAAGAATTTCAGAAAACTGAGAATCTTTCGTCTGTCGTACTCTGCTCTTTCGCGCTTCTTTGCTCATTTTATCGCTCGCTTTTTATCATTGAGATCTACTCTCTTTGCACTCACTAACAAAACTTTCTCGCTATCGAAACTATTTTCCGACTCAACAGCGGTGAAGCAGGGCACAGATGGCGGCAGAACGACGCATCACTGCGATCCTTTTGCCAATGATCTTCTCTTATGATACAAGACAAACTCGCCTACTAGGTCGTTCCGTGAAAACTATTTTTTGACTGCGGGCATAAAAGAGACCTTTTTCTTTTTTGCTACTTTACCCACAACGCCGACTTTTTTCTTCCTCCTACCCCTAAAATAGCCCCATCGGGGCTGCAGTGTATGTAAAAATAAATAAATAAATAAATAAAAATGATCGGTTCGAGCGCACACTTTCTCAGTTTGCAGCAAAATTTCCTAGCAACGTTTTCCCTGCCTCCAGCACGGAAAGGAGAAACCAGTAGCTGTTGTCAGCCTGAATTCAATTCACTGACAGATCAGATTAATTTTACCTGTTATTTTAATAACTTACGTCGCTGACCCTTCTGTAACATTCACTGTTGCTATACTCACATTTTAAAACGATGCAGCACTTCACAAAACACTCGACAGTGCCTTAAGAAATACAACCGTAGTGATCGTTCTTCCTGGAGACGGCTCATTACAACGCATGCGATGAAGGACTCTGTTAGAAATAAAACTTTGCAGTAAAGCCAGACCAAAGAGACTGAACAGCTTGCGAGGAATTAATGTCTGCAGTAACGCCACATCAAAGAAAAAAATTAGGAGTTTCTATGAAAAATATTTTATAGTAAAAGTGCATAAGGATCTTTCATGAAATTCAGCGTACTTAATCTGTGTGGTGAACTGACATCAGCAACATCTCAGGAATTTGAATGGAAGGAATTTCTCTAGTAAACTATATCAACACCTTTAAGTAGTTAGTGGGGACAATATATCCGTAGTGAAGACACATCAAAAATAATTGAATAAATTGTATGGAATGACTTTCTGTAGTGAAACTACACGAAGATCTGCGACAAGCTTGTACAAACGGAATTTCTCTTGTGATCCGCACAAAAAATTTCGAGTGGTTTAAATAGCTGTTACTCCACAGGACCTGAATTTTTGTGGATATGTTGTTATTTTCTACGAACCCCTAAGAGAACTCAACAAAGATTCCATGTTCATTTTTGTAAGGGACGGTTACACACTTCCCTATTGCTTAGTTCAATTTTCCTTGCTTAAGCTGGTCCAGGAAAGATATTTTGCCTATGCTTCCAGAGAAAATACCACTTCTTCTTCTTCTTCTTCTTCACCATATGAAAATGGCACATACACACTACTTCTTTGGTTTCATCAGTTCTTCAATGAGACTTAGTGCTTTTAGAGTACGAGGAGTGCTCGTTTCGGAAGAAGTTACCACACGCTGATAAGAATGCAAAATTTTCAAAATAAACCGCATCACACTTCAGTTTTCAAAACCTAGACAGAATGCATATTGTGTTTGAATCAGCGCAAAAGCACAAATTTTTGCTGTGTAGAAGACGACGATGAGCGGGAAGTGCAAGCAAGTTTGGGAAAGGCGGTCATGGCACGAAGTTTGGCGTGCCGGGACGAACACTCTCTTTTAACAAAATATGACAAAATATGACCTATAAATGTCAATTCGCAAACTGCAAAGCGACACTCTTTAAGCTCACATGAGGTCAGCGTTCCATGCCAGCACGTGTTTCAGGCGCCAGAGAAGTTTGGCAGAAACTAACGGCATCTAGCAGGTAAGACAAGCATACCTTCCACTTAAGGCCACGCAGAATCGTGTCCACCATTCGTTCGAAAGTAAGAAGGCATAACAAAAAAACATATGGCATGAGATGAAAAATTTGTTCGTACTTCGTGATGACCCCGAGGTTTATAGTTTCTCCTCCAAAGTGCGGAATAAGGAGCAGACAATTCCAGTCAGAACACCGTAGAGATTTTATTTTGCATGATGCAGCTTGGAGAAAATAGAAAAGTAAAAAGCCGCTGGCGATGCAGAAACGCTGGGGTTTAAGCCATCTAATGTCCCTAGGTTCATAGGCGGGGAATTAGTTTTCCTTGCGAACGACCAATTTGAAGAGCACCAATTCCCATTGCCTTCACATGGCATCATAGGGACCCACCCCAAGTTCCTGCACCTACGCCATAGCACGTAGGCACACACATCTCCAGTCTTCCACAGCCTTCTCCAGCTTTCCAGGCCTCCTCCTTAGCGGCGCGTCCATTTATTCCAGCCGCCGAGCAACTGTAAACCGTACGGAGCCGGCGATGCTTTCGTCGTTCCTCCGCCAACGCACCTTGGGTAGGTAGCCGCTTTAAAGGGTAGCTTCCAGTAGCTTCTGCCACAGTCAGATATTAAGTACGACGCGAACTAGCGGCTCGTATGCGGTCACGTGGGAAATCAGTCCTCAGAGGCGTTCCTGATGCAACGCAAGGGTTGCTATCTGCCCCTATGCTTTACAATGTGGCCTCGGCTTCAATGGCGCATAGGTGTGTTCGTAAACATAGCAGCTCAGGCACAGCAGCAATTCCTCTCAACCATGCAGCGGACAACCCTGCTGGCGAGCACACGTGGGCACGAACAAGTAGGCCCATTCCGACTTACTGGCGCCAGCTGCCAGCCTTGCATGGGCCACATCGAACCCAAAAGCATGACTATAATTCAAACAGGCTGTCAGGCATCACGAATGCGGTTTTAGGGCGATCTGGTTGCCATGGGCTCCCGTTCATTGCGTACGCGTACATCGAACCAAGAGTTCAGCCACTTGAAGGCGCTCCAGAGTGTCTATAGGTGGGAGAGGATAGATGTCTTTTCACATCATCTTGCTGAGGCTGTGGTGTTAAACACAGAAACGATGGAAACCTCCTCTCTTCTTCAGCTTGGTGTCAACTTGTTCCTGAGCAACTTGGCGCTCAGAAGCAGTCAAGGGATTATGCCGAGAAACGACATGCCACAGATGTCCGCTACCGCTGGCGCTTCATCTTATAGGCAGTGGCCCTCGGGTAGATGGTGCGCACGGAGAGATACTTCAGGTCCTTCTCGTAGACATACTGGCAAAAATATGCGCAGAAACACGAGGACTAAGCCGAGAAAAAACATGGACGAGCGCTACTCACAACTGAAGTTTTATTCCGAAAACATGCATATTGCCGCACTTAGTTTAGCCATCACTCTACCGGCGCCCCCGTGCGGTCTGTCTTCGACCTTTGTCGCGCGCCGGACTTCGTCCTCTTCTGCTCGGTGCTAGTGCCTGCCGGCTGCGCTCTGCCCAGTGTGCTCGCTAGGTACTGTTCTGCCAGGGATAGAACGTCCTACCGGCGTCCGTGACATTTTGGTGCAGCTGCTGGGTACGATCTATGTACGAAGAGGTCCCAGGAACCTCCAGCGCTCAGCCACCCCCCCTGGACACGACACCTGTCCACAAGTCAAGCCGCCGCTTGAAAGGGTTAGCCCCCGAGTACAATCCCCTCACTGCGCCATCCCGCAAGATCACCTCTACGGTGGCCAGCCAGACCTTCCAGCGAACTGTGAGTTCGCCACCGCTGCTTCTTCATTCGCCTCGTACGCCCGCGTCGTTTCATGGATTCGAGGATGTGGAGGACTGGTTCGACGGGTATGACAGGGTCTCTGAATTTAATCTGTGGGACGAGGACCGCAAGCTTCGGAACGTCTACTTTGCCCTCCAGGACGCCGCCAAGACGTGGTTCGAAAACCACGAGTCCGCCATCCACACCTGGCAAGACTTCCGGAGCCAGTTGCTGGATACGTTCAGTAGCAACGAACGGAGGGAGCGTGCTGAATTGGCCCTGCAATCGAGAGCGCAGCAGCCAAACGAGAGCGTGGCGATGTTCGTGGAGGATATGACCCGGCTTTTTAACCGCGCTGATCCTTCGATGTCGGAAGCCAAGAAGGTGCGCCATTTGATGCGGGGCGTGAAGGAGCAATTGTTCGCTGGGCACGTTCGCGATCCTCCGGCTACAGTCGCCGATTTTGCAAAGGAGGCGGCAGGCATGGAGCGTGCCCTGCAGCAGCGGTTTGCGCACTACGGCCGTCCGTCAAACATCACTGCTCTGGAGTGTCACATGCCGAGGCCCAGGGATGAGAACACCTCCCTCCGAGAGCTCATCAGGAGCATCGTTCGCGAAGAGCTGCAGAAGCTTCGCTCTGTGGAGCAGCCTCCTAGTGTCACCGCCATCTCGGAGGCTGTCCGTGACGAGATACGCCGCACGGTGCAGCCCACTCCACCTCCTCAACCGCCAGCGCCCTATGTGATGACATACAGCGAGGCATTGCGAAGTCCTGCGCCACCACCGCCGGCGTTCTACTCTCCTGCCCCTACCGCGCCGTCCTACCGATTCCCGCATACGACAGCGCTGCCAGACGACCGCCCACCCGTCACGAAGGCAAACATGTGGCGAACGCCGAACAACAGGCCCCTGTGCTTCCACTGCGGCGAAGCAGGTCACATCCGTAGTCACTGCCCGTACCGCCGGATTGGCCTGCACGGCTTTTCGCCCGACGCACCCCTGCCAAGCTATGGTGAACGACCCCGCGAGATCGATCAGTACGTGGCGGCCAACGTCCCACCTGCACCCACTGTCCAACGTCAGTCCAGGTCACCGTCGCCTCGACGGTTTTCTTCACCAGCCCGCCAGTCCTACGTCCGGCAGTCCTCCAGCCCGCGCCGGGAAAACTAAGGACGGCGACCCCCGGAGGTAGGGCCGCCGTCATCGGACATAATGACGAACATCCTCCGCTCACCGACGTTAGCATGCGACCCGACCTCCGACCCCACGCCGCGACGACCTTTCGACGCCCAGAGACGCCTTCGCTTGACGCCTCAATTGGACAATCTGAACGACCCTTAAGTCCGACGACTTTTCGACGAACGGAGACGCCTCCGCTTGACGCCCCAACCCGACCGCGAGAACGATCCCCTAGTCCGACCTCCCTCACACAGCGTTTTTCTGAAGGTGACCAAGCTTCGGCTGAAATCCCGGTCATCGTTGATGGCCGCCGCGTGACTGCCCTCGTAGATACCGGCGCCGATTTCTCCGTCATGAGTCGTGGTCTGACGCTTGTCCTGAGGAAAGTACTGACACCTTGGCCTGGAACGCACATCCGGACAGCTGGAGGCCATCTGGTGACACCGCTTGGCGTCTGCACCGCTAGAATGGAGATTCGTGGTGTCACCTTCACTGCCTGCTTCGCTGTGTTGGCTCATTGCTCCAAGGACCTCATCCTCGGGTTAGATTTTCTTCGGGAACACGGTGCGATAATCAACCTCCGCGAACTTGTCGTGACGTTCTCACCTCATTGTGCCATAGCCGACAGCAGCGAGCCCGACAGGCCTGTTTTTCGCGTGTGTGATGACAATGTCACGCTACCACCCCGCTCCAGTTTGTTTATTACGGTGGAGTGCTCCAACCCACGCACTCCTCACGGGGTTGCGGAAGGTAACCTGTCGTTACTGCTGAGTCAACAAGTCTGCGTTGCGCGGGGTGTTACTTCCCTCCGCGGACTGCGAACGCAGCTTTTTGTTACGAACTTTAGCGCCGAATACCGCCACTTGCCGCAAGCAACCGCCATAGCCTATTTCGATGAAATTAGTGACTCAGTCTCCCACTGCGCCTTGTCCCTCAACGATACCCATGCATCGACGTCTGACGCCCCCGTTATGACTGACGTGAACCCCGACCTAACCGCCGATCAGAAACACCGCCTCCACATGATCCTCGACTCTTTTCGTGACTGCTTTGCGACCACTTCTAAAGTTCGGCAAACATCGGTCGCTAAACACCGCATTGTAGTGGATGAAGGCGAGAGGCCTATACAACACCACCCCTATCGAGTGTCTGCGAAAGAACGGGAGGTGATTCGGAGGCAGGTTGAGGAAATGCTCCGCGACGAGGTTATCCAGCCGTCAACAAGCCCGTGGGCTTCGCCCGTTGTGCTGGTCGCCAAGAAGGATGGCACTCTCCGATTCTGCGTCGACTATCGTCGCCTCAACAAGATTACTAAAAAGGACGTTTACCCGTTGCCCCGAATTGATTACTCGTTCGATCGCCTGCGTCATGCCCGATACTTTTCCTCTCTTGATCTACGCAGTAGGTACTGGCAGATCGAAGTCGATGAACGTGACCGTGAAAAGACCGCGTTCATAACCCGCGACGGCTTGTACGAGTTCAAGGTGCTCCCCTTTGGCCTGTGTACCGCTCCTGCCACCTTTCAACGAATGATGGACACTGTCCTGGTTGGCCTCAAATGGCAGTCGTGTCTCGTCTATCTTGATGATGTGGTTATTTTCGCTGCGACCTACGAAGAACATCTCAAACGCTTGAGTGCAGTATTGACGGCCATCCGATCAGCCGGTCTATCTCTAAAACCCGAAAAATGCCACTTCGCGTACCAACGGCTGAAGTTTTTGGGCCATGTTGTGACACCTGAGGGTGTCAGCCCCGACCCCGACAAGACGGCCTCTGTAGCTGCGGTCCCGACTCCCACTGATAAGCGAGCTGTGCGCCGGTTTCTTGGCCTCTGCGCATATTACAGACGCTTCGTGCAAGACTTCTCCAGGCTGGCTGAGCCTCTCACACGGCTGACAAAAGACGATCAGCCTTTCGTCTGGGCACAGGAACAGCAGGACGCCTTCGAAAAGCTCCGCAAACGCCTACAAACAACGCCCATTCTTGCCCATTTCGACGAGGAGGCGGATACAGAACTTCATACCGATGCCAGCAACATTGGCCTCGGTGCTGTCCTCGTCCAGTGGCAAGATGGTGTTGAGCGCGTGATTGCTTACGGCAGCCGTACGCTGTCTCGGTCCGAGGCCAATTACTCAACCACTGAAAAGGAGTGCCTAGCTGTTGTGTGGGCGATAACGAAGTTCCGGCCCTACTTGTATGGTCGCCCGTTTCGGGTCGTGAGTGACCACCACTCACTGTGTTGGCTCGCGAATCTTAAAGACCCCATCGGGCCGGCTAGCTCGTTGGAGCCTTCGCTTGCAAGAATTTGATGTAACAGTTGTCTACAAGTCGGGAAACAAACACAGCGATGCAGACTGCTTGTCCCGTGCTCCTATCCCGTCCAGCTCTGATGACCTCGAAGATGACCCTCTCTTTATTGGTGCTCTGACCACGTCCGCCCTCGCTCAACAACAGGGGCACGACACGGAATTGCGGCCACTCATCGATTATCTTGGGGGTACCGCCTCGTTACCGCCTCGTCTATTCGTGCGTGGCTTGTCGTCGTTTTGCTTGCGAGATGGCGTCCTCTACAAACGAAATTACGGCCCGACGGACTCTGGTTACCTGCTCGTGGTTCCAACGACGCTCCGCACTGACGTTTTGCAGGCATGCCACGACGAGCTTCCTTCCGGCCACCTCGGATTTTCTCGAACGATGGCACGAGTTCGTCACCGTTATTACTGGCCCAGGCTTTCTGCGGCGGTCAAGCGTTATGTACGCACTTGCCGCGAGTGTCAACGTCGGAAGAAACCACCTTTCAAGCCGGCTGGCTTGCTCCAACCCATTGCTCCGCCGAGAATTCCTTTCCACCAAGTCGGCATGGACTTACTGGGCCCATTTCCCACGTCATCATTGGGTAACCGGTATATTGTGGTTGCCACCGACTACCTCACCCGGTATTGTGAGACGAAAGCCCTTCCCCGCGGCACTGCTGCTGAAATTGCTGACTTTTTCATCATCAGCATAGTCCTCCGCCATGGCGCCCCTTATGTTGTTTTAACTGACCGAGGCACAGCGTTCACGTCCACGCTTACTCAGGAAGTTATGCGTCTCAGTGGCACAAGTCATCGTAAGACCACTGCTTACCATCCTCAAACCAACGGCCTAACCGAGCGCCTCAATAAGACTATCGCTGATATGATTTCTATGTACGTCGACGATGACCACAAGAACTGTGACGAAATCCTTCCGTACGTCACGTTTGCGTACAATACTGCCCTTCAAGAGACGACGGGGTTCACGCCATTTCGTTTGGTACACGGTCGTCAAGTCGTGACTATGTTGGACACGATGTTGTTGCCCGATATTGCACGCCCATCCGTTGCCGACGCTGATGCATTCGTTCGCCATGCAGAGGCTGCCCGCCGGCTGGCTCGGCAACGAACCTGCGTGCGGCAAGAAGTCGATGCTCACCGCTATAACCTCCGCTATATATAGAAAAAAAGTACGGTAACGTAGACTACGTTGCTGCAGCTCACTACCATCCGCGGTGGAAGCAGTCTGGCAGGAAGTGCAGCGAGGACACGCAGCTGAGCTTGTGCTCCGCCTGCTTCAAGTCGCGCATGTCACCGTCGGATAACGCAAAAAAACAAACGAAAAGCGAAACGAAGCCGACAAACCCACCCCACAATATTTTTAAAAATCCACCTCGATCGATGATTAGCTCTAAATTTTTAATGAGGATATTAGTGAAAAGCGCGTTTCATTAAGCCGTAGAGCGCGTTAGAAACAACCCATGACTGCGCTCCTGCGCCCGAGTATGCTAGCCCTCTCTTCAATGTTGCAAATGAACGAAGCGCGCACGCTTGCCGCCTCCCAACGACTCGCAGACGCAACCTCCAGCATCGGCCTGTGCGTCAGCACTTTTGCCCAGAAAATGCCTCTCCATCTTTCAAAATTAGCAGATAGTTTTGATCAAGCCGCCGCGATCACTTCCAGGTCCTTGGGAAGGAGCAGACAGAAGATGGAAAGAGCTCGCTGCAGCTTCACACGGCATAAATAAAAACGGAAGAGAAAGCGTTTAGTAAATGCAGTGTAAGGTAGTCCTTTTTTTTTCTCGATTATTGGGCGGTGGCACTCACTTTGACACAGCCCGCGGCCATGCTTCCTCGGTTCAAAACTACGACTGAGGGCGCTACAGTGCAGCAGCTCAAGAGTGTAGACATGAGTTTATTGTTCTCATATTTGGCTAGTTCTCTTTCGCCGCCAGAAAAAGGACCATACACGGTGTATATTATCACAAGAAACTTAATTGGCTAATTTCTGAGCACCCTCTACAGAGAGAGAGAGAGAGAGAGAAAAGGACGGAAAGGCAGGGAGGTTAACCAGGCAATGCCCAGTTGGCTACCCTACCCTCTACAACTAAACAAAAAGCATTGGGGCGTAAACCGGCCATACAAAGTTTTGGTGAAGTTTTATTAGGTAGAGAGAGGTTGGGCAGATGGTTTTTGAATAATCACAAAGCGAACAACGGAGAGGAAAGCCTCATGGTGCTTGCCATCGTTTCGACGAGAAGTCCGTCTTCGTCTGGGCAAAGCTTGTCCGGACGCTTTGCAGTAACAAAGAGAAGTCATTTTGTTGACAATGTTGGCAAGCACTCTGGGGCTTTCCCATCCCTTGTTCAATTTGTGATTATTAAACTAGGATTAGTTAACTAATCTAACCAATTTTCGAAAAAAATACTCTGAGCGGCGCCGCAAAATGTCAGATATTTCGCTGCTTTCACGCATTTGCCGCGTGCCACGTTATTCTTAAGCTTGGCTCAAGTTCCGCGAAATGACTTGTACATTGGAACGCATTCGAACAGCAAGAACGTTTCTTAGCACGGTGACATGCTCCTGTGCCAAGAAGCGCCCCCTGTGCCCGAAGTCAGGAAACAGGAAGAAGAAGAAGAAGACCGGCATCGCCCAGTGTCCGCACCTCTCAACCCAGCATGACCGGTGAGCTATTCGCGCCAAGCTCCCTTGCCATTTTTTCTCGTAGCCACTTCAGCCCAAAGGCAGCCAAAGTAGCAGAGCGTTATTTCCTTGCACGCCTGCTTCGGCTGAGTTTAGCAAAGGTTGCATACAGCGTTAGCACCGCTTCAAAAGGCTACGCGCTAGGCCTAAATTTCGGAGCTTTTTACTGTAACAACCAGAAGTGCCGCAAGGGCTACGAGCGACGCCGTAGTGAAGAGCTCCCTATTTAGACCACTCAGGGTTATTTAGCGCGCGCTCACATTTCGCCTGCCCCGAAAATATGGCCGCCCTGGCCAGGATCGAACCCGCCATCTTGGGATCAGCTGCCGAGCGCCAAAGGCACTCTGCCTCCACGGCGGGTTATTTCCTATATGGTGACCTTCCACGTGTGCACTGAAAACTTATAGCTACAAGCACACACTGCCTGAGGGAGAAAGACGAAAGAGAACGCTGATCCTGCCCACACAAGAGCAACGTTTCTAGGAAGCCATGATGAACATGTTTTTGCTAACTTTTTTTTTGTTTTTGAACCGTGCAGAAACACCTTTTGTTTGCCAGATCATTGCATTGTTACCGTGGGCGCCCGTTGCCATGGACGGCTAGTTCATCCACGATTCTGCGCTTGAATAAGTGATTGTTCCGATTTGTGAAAGTGACACTTTCACAAAGCGAACACAAGTGTCACAAAGCGACACTTTCACAAAGCGCTTTGAAAGCGAATCTTGAAAGTGACACTTTCAAGATTCAGGTTACGCTTGCAATGCCGATGGTGAACTGCTGGGGGCCCTGCCGACATGAATTTCAATGTACTAGCGCGTTCTCGGGTGTGGTCGTTTACTACGTCCCATTTAGCACATGCAGCTTCACACAAATGAAAACAAGGTTTTAAATACAACTCTGCTAGCAGCTGCTTCTCACTTCATTTGATGTTCCTTTGAGCACATGCTCTTCTCCTCTTGGCAAGATCCTGCCAAACCGGCTTTCCTGGCTTCAAAATCCTTTCCTAAAACCACTGCCAATAACAAGAGAGATTATCGAAGCGAAGGCAGTAGCGCATGCAGGGGCTTCGTGCGTCAGCATATCGTCTGTTCTTTCACAAGAAAAAAAAAACACATGACACTATTTGATATGCGTAGCTGAACTGTGGTAGAGGTTAAGGAAGGTCCGTGTCTTATCCGTTTTTTGTTGTTTGTATCCTCTTACCATATTTATTCTGACAAGCTCCTGAATAAACTTTAGTTGTAGCTTCCACGCTTGCCCCTTCCCTTTCTTCCTGTCCCTGTGTCTTGTCAGTGCACTGCTCCTTAATTATCGGAAAGCAACTAGCGCGGTGTTCTGCATTGCCGGATAGGCGCCCTTTTGTATGGCGGAACAGGCGTGATTTAAAAATACCATGTTGCGTAATACTCCTCCCCAAAGTCGTGGTCGAAAAGTAGAACTTTTCATCCAGGGACTTTCACGTGATTCAGCGACGACTATGCTCATCCTGATGACTGTTCGCGGTCATGTCCACTGGGTCTACGCGCAGTTGAAATCATTGATCATGCTATATTGAAAAATGTGTGTATATTTCGATTGGTCAGGATATCGGATTACGGCACATTTAATTTGGTTTTATATCTTTAACATCCCATGCCATTCAGGCTACCAGATACGCCGCAGTGGAGAGCTCCAGATAATTTCGCTCGCCTGGGGTTCTATAAAGTGCACTCAACTGCACACTACGCGAAAGTCGAGGATTCGATCCCGCTCGCGGCGGTTACATTTCAATGGACGCGATAAGCCAGAGAGGCCTGTGTATTATGCGGTGTGAGTCCAGGCTAGAAACACCAGGTCGTCGACATTATGCGGAGTTCTCTACTGTGACATTTTTCATTGCCTGAGTTTCTTTTGGGGGTTAAACCTATAAAACCAACTAAACTGTGTCATTATGCAATTTGCTCCCTATATTCAGTGCTGTGTCCATCTCCGTTTTCTGTGCCCTCGGGTAATTTCGCGCCGCTTTGTGCCATCATGAGAACGAGCGCATGCGTTCCGCGCTGCTGAATTACGTTCCCGAGGAACGGTAATTGCACAGCGCCTCCATGATATGCCTCGTCGAAACACTTAAGGTGGTCCCGCGCTGGTGCCTCAAATACCGGTTCGCGGATCAATGTGATCATTCATTGATATCGATCTTCCTTTTCAGAATACGAAGCCAGCACGTACTCCGGAGGTAGGATCTGCTTCAGCTACGTTTCTGTGCTCACTTATTTCCCGCGAATTGATTGAGCTTTCCAACACGACAGCTTTAAGGGTCCTGTTCAACAGAAACCCCCACATCGTAGTTGGCGTTGCGCCGAAAAAAATCCGCATTGGTCGAGTAGGTCATGTGACCTCGGGTGGGTAATTCAAATACCCCACAACGATCTCGCAGTACGTCAGTCATGACGTCACTACAAAACTGCTCATTGGTCTACAGAGTCGTAACGTCATTCCACCACCACTGCGTAATGCCTCGGAAGAAAGAAAAGCAAGTGCGCTGATGAAAAAATTGTCGAGCAGGGACTCAAACTGCTGCCCCTTAGGTCGTCAGCCGCCCGGGATACCCCTCCTTTACCACTGAGGAAGGTTTGTTCGAATTTGTTAAAGGGAGGCGTTATGTGTCTTTTAAACAAGTAAAGATGAACTAAGAACAAAATAAAATGAAATATAATAACGACCAGTGTCCGTGCCTGCGAGCAGGCGACCCACTCGCCGCAATATTTTCAAACTGGTGACGTCTACTCCGAAGAGGACTACATCATCACCGTTTTGAAGTGAATCACGATAAGTCTAGCCTCAGTTATCCGTGCATAGCAAAGTGTGTCAGCACACGCAGTTTGCTTGCGAAATCGGCCCATGGTGGCGAACTCTATCGCAGTTTATAAAAGCTCCGTTTTGAGTGAAAGCAACCTATGTCTCATTATGATCTGGCAGTAGGATCTTGACGCGAAAGTATACTGCATGTATTTAAGCCACAATGTGCCCCTTTAAGCATTTCTGTTTCTCAGAGTTCGTCCAAAGCATACTTCCATGCAGAAAAGGCTAGTCGCGCAGGTAAGGAGACATCGAAACCTCAGGCTCATGTTTCTCACAATCGAACTGCCTCGTGCCACGTCCGCCAATGTGGATTCTGCTGTTTTGTGCATAATTGTTTCATTCGGCGCTTTCTATTACGCAAAATTCTCTGGTACATCTAAGCGTTTTCTTGTCCTGTTGGATCTAAAGATGGTTCTTTCGGGAGTCTAACGGCGCTGCCAAAACCATTAGTCGTTCTCCACACTAAATGCAGAGACTAACCTTTAGTCTAATCCCTAGGGCTGAACTGTTCGTTCGGTGGGAGCAACGAAGGGGTAGAACCATTCATCCTAAAGGAACAACAGCGGAATTAAAAAAGAAACTGTTTGCAGACCGCAACGGACGACCGCAAAGTTTACTTAGTCTGGACACCTGCACACGCGTCCCTGGCTGGAAATGCAGCTCACGAAATGGCTCGAGGTCTCGCTCTCCGAGAAAGTCGGCATACCGAGTGGTTCATGGACAGGGATCGTACTGTTCTTTACAGAGAGATCACACAGCATTCCAGACTCAATAGAGTGAAGTACCCCCCCCCCCCCCCCCTCCTTGCGGTAATAAATCACTGACAAAAAGTCAGGCCACCTCATGGCGCCATCTTTAAACTCATACAATCCTGAACCCGGTTAAGTGTAGTGTTTATTATCCGGGACAATATTCAAATGAGTGCAAGGTATGTAACGACAAAGCGGATCTCAACCAAATTCTTTCGGAATGCCATCTTGCGTCCCTGGAGAGAAAAAAAATTGGCAGTCGCTTAACTCAGCTATGGCAGGATATACGTAGTGGGAGCTATAGTTCTCCCCTTGTTATATTCAGTCAGTCTGATCTCGTGGTCGGTCATGCGGCGAGCCTGCACGTCCTCGGAAGGCGGCTCACCCAGCTAGGCCAATGCACGGCGCTGCAACCGCTCCGCGTCCTGACGTCGCCTCTTGCATAGACTCTCTTCTCCTCAGGCGTTTCCGCTGCTCTCTTGGCCTTGCACCGATCGTTTTTCCATTTCCCGACTGCCAGCTCCCGGGCCCTAACCTAAGAGTTGGTCGAGTTCAGGTTATCATGTTTGCGAAGCCGCTCAACGGCTGCGTTCTCCATGGCAATGGATCTCCGCTACTGCATCACACCCGTCTTATACTCACCCCGCAGCGCGTCCCCTCCCCTTGCGCATGCGCAGTAAGGCCCATCAGCTCTGACGTGGCTTGGCTCCGCCGGTGAGCGGGGTCCCCGGTGTAGACGCTGTTTTGGAGAAGGCGGTAGGCTAGGCACGGTACCCAGCTCTCAGTAATCAAGTTTATTTATTTATTTATTCAAAATACCCCCAAAGGCCCTCATTTGAGGGTATTACATGGGGGGGGGGGGGGGGGGAGTAAGTACAAAGCATTGTTATAAGTTAAAAAATATTGCACTAAAATAAAATAGAAATCACAAAATATTAATCATAAGTAGGCATTCACAGAAAGGGTCGCAACAATGCACATAACAGCAAAATTTGAGCATAAATAACAGCACCGCTAGAAAAAGAAAAGACGACACTGGAAAAGGCGCGCTGAAGTACAAAACAAAAAATATAAAATAAGAAGAAGACAAGGCGGAAGAAAAGAACGCTCAAAAAAATACCTTTTTAGTTGTTGAAACATGAGTGCATAAGATGTTGGAATTTATTTAGATCAGATTCTGTGGCAATTTCTGATGGCAAAGCGTTCCATTCGGTTATTGTGCGTGGTAAAAAAGAATAGGCATAATGGAATGACTGGCAGTTAATGCGTTTAACTTTGTAAGGATGATCGCGACGTGGAAAGATAACTGGCGGTGGCTGAAAGAATTCATCATGAAGGAAAGGATGGTGATAAAGCTTGTGGAAGAGTGATAGACGGGAAATTTTTCGGCGCAGTGCTAAGTTATCTAACTCGGCTTTAGTCTTCAATGAGGTGACGCTGGTGTAACATGAATAATCAGAAAAGATGAATCGCGCAGCACGGTTTTGCAGGGCTTCGATGTTACTGATGATATAATTCTGATGAGGATCCCAAATGGCAGACGCGTATTCGAGTTTCGGACGGATTAATGTGGTGTACGCTAGTTTTTTTACATGTGTCGCGGCCTCTTTTAAATTATGTTTGAGAAGTTCGAAAGTACGGTTAGCGGAGGCAAGAGTGAGATTAATATGATGATTCCATGATAAGTCGGATTGAAGGTTAATGCCAAGATACTTGTAACTTGTGGTGAATTCTACACTATTGTTATCAAGAAAGTAGGCGGTACGAATACGTGGCTTGTTGGTGAAAGACATGAGCTTAGTTTTGGAAAGATTTAAAGGCATTAACCAATTAGAACACCATGTGCTTATCGCTTCAAGATCAGACTGCAGTGGCTGGCTGTCAGTGTTACAGGTTATACGTCGATAAAGCACACAATCGTCAGCAAATAGTCTGATTCTGGACGTCACGCAATTGGGTAAGTCATTAATATAGATGAGGAAAAGTAAAGGTCCCAGTACACTGCCTTGTGGAACTCCAGACGTAACATTAGCGTAACATGAGTTAGAGTTGTTAACTGATGTGAACTGAATTCTAGATGAGAGAAAATCTGCTATCCATGCAATAATATTAGGGTGAATGTTAGTTGGGAAAGTTTAAGCAACAACCTTTGGTGTGGAACGCGATCAAATGCTTTAGAAAAATCTAAAAATATTGCGTCAACTTGAAAACCAGCGTCAATCAGTGCATGAATATCGTTAATAAAACCGGCAAGTTGGGTGTCGCATGAGTAGCCCTTGCGAAAACCGTGCTGATGATCGAAGATAATGTTATGATCTTCAAGGTAGTTGATGACCTGAGTATGTATAATATGCTCGAGTAATTTACAAACTGTACTTGTTAAGGAGATGGGACGATAGTTAAGCAGAGAAGCACGATCACCTGATTTGAAAATGGGTATTATCTTAGCTATGCGCCAGTCGTTAGGAATGGTGCCAGTTGATAGCGACTGGGAAAATAATGCGGTTAACATGGAACAAATGCTATGTGATGTATTCCTTAAAATTTTATTATTGAAGCCCATATGATCAGCGCTAGAAGATGTTTTGAGATTGTTTAGTAGAGATAAAACACCAGGCTCACTGATGACTATCTCGTCCATAGTTAGTTCCACTAGTGCGCTTAATGTAGGCAAGGAAGTAATGTCTTCATCTGTGAACACAGTTACAAACGCATCGTTAAGAAGTTGAGCGCACTCTGAATCAGGGATGGGAACACCAACAGAATCTGTAAGAGTGATGTCAGGTCGAATTACTGGGTTTACCACACGCCAAAAACGGCGAATATTATTTTTCAGCATGGAAGACAAGTCATGAGAAAAAAAGTTGCGCCGAGTAGATTTTAATAGTGCCTTATATTCCTTTTCACATGCTCTGTATTTGTCATGTGAACTCACAAGACCATTCAGTTTTGCCTGTCTGTATAGTTTTTTCTTTTTGTTATTCAGCCGCCGAAGACGGTTGGTAAACCAAGGAGAACTGCTATCACAGGTAATGGTTAACATGGGAATGAACTGGTCGATGAGATCATTGAGGGCAGTTTTAAAAAGGATCCAGTTGTGCTCTATAGAGCGAGAGCAGAAATCATGCAAAAATTTATCAGAAAACATTAATAATTCTGCATTAATTGCATCAAAATTTGCTTTGCCGTAACATCTTATTTTCTTTTTAGTAGTTATCTTTTTACTAGCGCGAAATTTAATGTACCCAGTGATAACATCGTGGTCAGAGATGCGTTCCTCATGAGTTATGCCTGAAAATATATCAGGTTTGTTTGTGAGAACTAAGTCAAGTACATTGGAAGAGGCTTTATTTGATCGTGTTGGTTGGTTAATGAGTTGTGTTAATGAAAAATCAAGGCAAGTGCTGAGAAAAGAATGTGCTTCTGCATCTGTGTCCACTATGGAAAGTGTTGACCAATTAATTCTTGGAAAATTAAAATCTCCAAATATAATAACAGCGGAATTGGGAAAACGCGCATACATTTCACTGAGCACCCGATGATATTCATCTGAAAACGCACCATACATGTCGGGAGGACGGTAGAAAACGCCGATGATGACACGAAATGCACCATCATTCAAAGAAATCCAAACACATTCAAGGAAAGAATCGATAACGATAGGTGTGGCAATGAAATCTTCCTTTATCGCGATGAGAACACCGCCCCCCCTTCGCAATTGTCTATCGCAGCGAAAAAATTTGAAATTGCATGCACTGGTAAAGATGTTGACATCATGAATAGTGTCGTTCAGCCACGTCTCAGTTAGTACCACTAAAGAAGCTTGACATGAATCGATGAAAGATGATAGTGCAATACCGTTAGCTACAACACTTCTAATGTTGGTGTACAAAAACAGCCATTCGTTATCATTACCACAATGTAATTTGGCAGGTGAGGTGGTCGATGAACTCAGGTTAACGGAAACGGAGGGAGGACGTCATTCGCTATCCTCGCGCCCTGATACAAGAATGGCTCGACTTTCGTTGGTGTTCCACATGTAAAGATCATCGTTAACGAAGAGCTTATTGAAAACGAGTCGCACTTTATCCCCATCTTTCTTAATAGATTTTTAAAACTGGAGAAGCTTCCGTCGCTTTTCGCGAACGGCTTCGGAGTAATCGCGCGAGATGCTTAAATTAGTGTTTTTTAACTTATAGCCGCGGCTCATGACAGTGTCAACTTCCCTTTCATTAAAAAATTTGGCTATGATAGGCCCCTTTTTCTCGGAAGAAAAGCGGCCCACGCGATGTGCTCTGGAAACAGATTCAACAGTATGCCCAAGTTTTTCTTTACAAAAGTCATTTACGAGACGTTCAGACTCCTCCCAAGTTTCCGACTTCTCTGGATCATCTATACCGTAAAATAGAACATTGGATCGCCTAGAGCGATTTTCAAGGTCGTCAATTTTTTCCTGTACAATTGCGAGACCCTTGTCACTGTTCACCACGAGCTCAGCAGATGGTGCGGTTGCAAATTTCTGCTCTAGATCGTGAACTCGCTTTGTTAGTTTTTCTAAGTCAATTTTTAAGTCTGCGTGAATCTGAAGCACTTTGTTGACAGAGTCTTGAAGGACTGCATTGCTAGCTTCAAGGCGTAAGATGGAACCAGCCACAAGGTCCAGCTTTTCCTCTTGAGCCTTAGTCATGGGTCCCGGGTTTAGCTCGACATCGCCTCCCAAAACTAGCAGACACCATAAATAGGATACACCAGCGCGGAAACTTTTCAAAACATGAGGTGGCCACGACACCGCTAAAAGACAGACGTCATCGTCACGGTAAGAATAAGCGTCATAGTAACCAACCTGTAGATACATCAGTGGTGAGCGTGGGATCGCAGTGGCGGTGCCGTGGCCCAGAGGGGCGTCGAAAGGCGCGCACTTTTGTACCGCCCGATCAGCAGTCAGAGTCCCACGTTGCCAGACGGAATCGACCACTGCGTCCAGAAGTGGCGGAGCATCCAGAATAGGTGACGCAGGCAAAAAACATGTTGATAGGCCGCAGTCGGTTGACGTACACGCGCCGAGCTGGGAGCTTGTATCGTTGAGGCATTCCATCTTGTGCATCGTCCATGGCCGGCCCAGGAAAATCAGCAGCAGCACCTGTAGATACATCAGTGGTGAGCGTGGGATCGCAGTGGCGGTGCCGTGGCCCAGAGGGGCGTCGAGAGGCGCGCACTTTTGTACCGCCCGATCAGCAGTCAGAGTCATCAGCAGTCAGAGCAGTCAGAGTCAGAGTGCATGTATAAGTCGACCTGGTTGGTTTTATAATGTCTATGGACGCATAGACAAGACGAAGGGTCCTGCTGGAACGTCGTATAATTTGTTAATGTGGCGCCTTTCCGTGGCTCTTGGAGCGCAGCCATGGCTGGCAAATGCTCACAGGTTGAACGGAAAAGCCAGAGGTCGGCCCGCTTGGAGCGGGACCGGAGCCCCCGACCGTTCCATTGAGTAATCGTAATGGGGGAAGCCGATTTGGAAAGTGGGAGCGCCTACACCGAGGGTGTCCCGCCATCCTCAGATTTAGAGGTGAGAGGTGGATGTGAGGTTGCCCCCGAGCCAGATACCAGGGGCTGAAGCTCAGCACCTAGAAGAGGGCAGCTGTCTTCGTCATCGTCGAGGTCATTGAATCGGCGGGACAATCTGGAGGGCCGACCAGATAAGCCCTTAAGGGGACAGGCTCTGCGAGAAAGGCGGGGGTTAGTTGCGACGTGTTGAGCCATCATAGAGGGAATAGCCACCACCCCTTGAGCGGTGAGGAGTTATATCCCCGTCTCCGACAGGGCGCCAAATTTGGCTTTAAGACGGGCTTCGAGTTCGGCAAGGGAAGATTCGAAAGCCGGCGCCGCCTCCGTCTCGCTCTGCATAGCTTCGGCGTCGGGGGTATTAGGGGCAGGGGGAGTTGTTTCAGCCACTGAGACTTCAATTTTAGCGAATAGCATCTCGTTTTGTGCCGAATGGGTCAGGGAACAAACTAGAGTTAATGGCATCCTAGCCGAAATGAAGAGGAAGAAATGGGCTTGGACAGGGCATGTAATGCGAAGGCAAGATAACCGATGGCCCGTAATGGTAACGGATTGGATTCTTATAGAAGGTAGGCCTAGCAGGGCGCGACAGAAAGTTAGGTGTGCGTATGAGATTAAGAACTTTGCGGGGATACAGTAGCCGCCACTGGAACTGGTGAGGGTTATATGAAACCCGCAATGAGAGTAGCCAGGCTGATGATGGTAAAATTATAGAAGATTCGCTTCTAACGGCGTTCTCCATGCAAGATTGATGATCGAGCCGTGTGTGTATTGACGCCCAGTGCTTCGCAGCCGGAGGTGCCGTGATCGTGCGAAACCCCACTCGCTGCCTTTCGGCAACATATCGGCGCCACCTTCCTTCCTCGCTGCCGCCGAGCGCGTGTGGTGCCTTTACGGCGGGCGGAGCGGTATAGAATCACTGAACTAGTTGCACTCGGCGCCGTCGAGTGCACGGCACCGCGACGACGACTGGCCGCCTGCCAATTGAGAGCCGCGCTACGCTGCCCAACAGTATTAAATCGTATACTTACAGCAATAAAACGAAATTAAATAGTGTATACTTATTAAGTATACTTATTAAGTAGTGTATAATAGTCTATACTTTTTTTCGCGCACAAGTCAGTCGCCCTCATGCACGTTTCGAAGAGCTCCGATGCCACTAAGCCTTTCTTGAAACATCAGTCTTCGCCTGCACACGGGTAGCAATGGTGCTCTTGTTCACAAACATCTACACCTTATTATTTTCATTTGTCCCGTACTCTCGCGGGCTTCGATTAAAAAAGGTTGCAATTTAGTAAGCGCCAGATATGAAAGTTGATCACTCACAGCGGAGCAGAGCATGACAGCGGGGTCCGAAAGTGGTGCCCTTCGTCCTTCCGTTCGTCTCCTTGCTGTCGATGGCTTAACAATTAGTCCTTGAAATCAGCCCATGGCTGCCTCGCCCTGCAGATAGCCTTTTCGCTGGCCAAGCTTCGTTTCCGGGGCTAAAGGTCGTCGTTGCTCCCGAAAAGGTGAAAAATCGCTTAGAGTGCATAGACATTCCTGGTAGGAGGGTCTTTTGCAGAGGGTGTCAAACGATTTTTGCCTTTGTAGCTGTCCACGGAGTGCGATCGCTACTTATATACTGTGGAGGAGCGGCATTGTGTACTCTGCGTCTGTTGTCTTTCAGGTGCGGAGTCTTCGTACGTGTCAGGATACGAAGGTAAGCAGGAAAAAAAAATAGTGCGTCAAAATAGACGTCGCATTTCATTTACGGCTGTAAGAACGAGTCCAGCATAGTAACTTCCCAGAGTTCCGAGCCATCTACAGGCTAACATTAGCCAAGGGTTAAAAAATAAAACATTTTAGGTAGGCCAGGGAAGCCACTTACATACAGCTACCAGACGGCTTGCGCATCTAGGCAATTTTTTGTATTGCTATTAATTAAGGAGTTATAAAGATAATTCTTCTATATTCGTAAATATTGACTTTAGATGGCAAATGTGAATAGAAAAGTTAGATAGCACCTTCAGAAACCCACGTTCTATTTGCGATAAAGAAAGCCTCACATGTATCTTTATTCCGAGCTCCAAAGAAATTCTGCAAAATACAAAGAAATAACGTGACAAGCGCATTCAGGCGCCATGATTGTGCTGCTTGAGTGAACGAAATCAGCTGCTGGCAAGGCGCAACTACCTCATTACTACGGCGACTACGACTACGACTATGACTACGGCGGCACTTTCCACCTGCTATTCTTAGATCACTGTATTTTTCATTATGTCACAGTCATCTCACTTATTGCAGTGAATCATGGGGAATCACATACAAAACCTATTTATCACCAATGCTAAGACTACAAAAACGTGGCTTGAAAACCATGGGATTACCTTCGTATAGTTCTAACAATAACATTTATGACGCAATGCAAATCATGTCGTTCAGAAGCGTACGCGTTTACAAAATAGCTCTTATGATTAATAATATTATAAATACCAACTACGCCTTACCTCTTGCTGCATTCAGTATTCCCGTCCGCATCACTAGACAAGCCAGCAATGGCGATTTTAATCTTCCTATTTGCCATAATGCGTACGGAGAAAGACGAATAGAATTTACAGTAGCGAAAATTTGGAACTCGTTGCCAGTTCAAAAAAACCAAGCTAGGAATTGCAAACTGACATGCAAGAAACATTTTTTGGGAATCGAAGCAAGGCGACAAAGTTAGTTTTTCTTCAATGTGCTTGTGATTGCTGTCCTATATGTTATTTTGTATTGGACCGCTGGCTAGCCTCATTGGCTATCGGTCCAAATATCTCTGTATATATTTTGTTTGTGTTACTCAATAAATACTTCTTGATTGCTCCGGCAGGCCGATATGTCGACGGTGGTTGCGCCGCAACTTGCGCAGTCACGTTTGCAGACTGGCTCGCGCGAGGGTCGCAACCACCGTCGTCATACCGGCCTGCCGGAGAAGTGGGGTCCTCGCGTAAATGATGGCTTGTACTATGTATGACTTATTACGGGAAGGATATAGCCTTGAAAACGGAAAGAAATAGAGCTACCATTAGCCATAGGATACTTTGAAAATGCAATAAATATATAAATATGAAGTCACTCCCCAAATCGAAATGGCTCAATAATGACAATTTTGTCGTTGCCAGACATAAACGAAGCACCGTTGTGAGCCCGTGATCTGGCACAAACTTTATATTTGCCAAACCGCACGTGGAACTAGGCACGCTTCCTTTTAGTGCTCATGGGATTGCAGGTAACGACGGATTTTCGGGCGATAATATGGTGGTCAACGTTTAAAGCATGCAAGGCTAAAAGGAACGATCAGTGGGAAGAACATCTGAAGCAAATGAACGAGAAAACGAGAAACGAGTTGGCAAACGTGTAGTACCGATGTTAGGAGAACTGCACGGCTCAGAAATGAATATAAATGTTGAAGGGGGGGGGGGGGGGGGAGGTACTGGAGTAACATTGGAATAAATCACGCGACTCGTCAAACATAAAAATGCTAGGTGGAATAAAGCACGCGACTCGGCAAACAAAAAAAAATGCTGATGAAAGTGGTGTTAGAGCTCTGCTAAGTGGCTAAAATGTTCTTAAAATGCAGATATTTGGTACGTGACGGCCAGCCGAGGAATGAGACGGGTTGACAGATGGCTATGAGATGATTTAATGGCCGCTAGCCTAGCGCGAGCACTCCGTCCCGCGCCACTGCCAGCTTCGGCTTCTTCGTCATACTACCCGGGGCCACCGAGCGATCGCCCCATCGGTGACAAACAGACGCGCGAAATGGTGATGCGCTTCAGACGATGGTGGGATAGGAAAGAGAAAGTGGTGAGGTGCTGGCCACCACGATGAAGGAGAGGGCTGAATGATTCGTAGTCCGCGAAGCTTCCGAGCCGCATGTGACCAGGAGCCGACGGCCGAGGCACGAGGACGCGTCGAACGGCGTGGGCAGGGGAACGGTGTCGTCACGTGTTGGTGGCGTCTCGGGTCGGTGGGGTCGGCAGGTCGGATCCCTGCGTCAGGTTCAGTTCGTCATGTCGAGTGGTCTGGGCGGTGAACGCAGCGGAGGAACAACGGCGAGATCGGTTCGGCTCTAGAATGCTGGGGAAGAGCCGTGCAACGCAGGCCATGAACTCACGGCCGACGACCACGGCTGACGCATGCGCCGTAGCTCCAAGACCAAGATGGGGATGAACTCCGCACCTCACACCAAATGCTACGTGACGGCCAGCCAAGGAATGAGACGGGTTGACAGATGGCTATGAGATGAATTAATGGCCGCTGGCCTAGCGCGAGCGCTCCGTCCCGCACCACTGCCAGCTTCGTCTTCTTCGTCACAATATTTTTATACACCTCCAAGAGAAGCGAGTTGAGCTGGTAGCTACTGAAGTGGTTAGCCTTGAAATTATTGTGCCAGTAAGTGATCCGTCGCAGCGACCGTTCAATATTGATTGCAAGAGTTATGGAGCAGATCTGTGAGCTAGCATAGCAGAAGAAGAAAGGCAAAAAAAAAGTGGGAAGACACGTTCGTATACTTCCGGTTTCCACGCGGGTAAATAATGTTCTCAAGTGAACTGTATGGCACTCCTGGCAGCAAATTTGCCTATAAAGAGGGTGAATTATTATCGTCCGATCGGATGTCAGGTAATCATCCGCCAAGTACAGAGATGATGGTATTGAATCCGGCAGGCCCTACGAGTTTCTTGTTGGGAATGTATTAGACAAGTTGTGGTCGCCTTTTTAAAGGCACGGGGTACGCACTGCGCAGTCAGCGTGTGTAGACAGCTGGCATGTTTCCATATGTCCTGTCCACACTGCGGGCTGCCATTTGTATCAGGAGCGATTTTTTTTAAGAAGGCGCTTTGCGCTGTTCATGCTGCACAGTTTGATGTTTAGCACTTTTTCCGAAAACTTGGGCCAAGCAGCCTACATTACGAATGTGTTCAACAAACTAGGAAAGTCTGCTTTAGGCTTTCTCTAGGTTCAGGACCTTTTCTTCTCTTGTATCTCAGAGGTCTTTTAGAAGCGCAGCGTGAAAGCAGACTGAGCGCCGAACGTGTTTTTAAATTGTTTTTTTTTCTCTCCCTCTCTGAAGAAAGCAGCCTAGACACAGGTACGTATGTGCAAGCACGTTCTTTACGCATGATATGTCGTATATCTTCGTCTTCAGTTCCATACTGAGACGCCAGAGGGTTTTCTTATATGGCGCCGTCGCCAGTTAGCCATTAATTTCATGGTGATCTACTTAATTGTAATGTTTGTTGGTCAAAGCTCTTCGACCAGTCGGTTTAATTCCAAAATGACATAGTTCCGCCTATCACACTTTACTCCATTGGCACCGTTCTTTTGGATGCAGGTTTTTTCGTTCATTATTTTTTCGTTTTGCTCGCTACGATAGGCGTCATTTTGCACGTTAAGTTTTGCCCCCATTATAAATATAGTTTTGATGTGAAGAACTTCACAAAACGTTTCTTTACCATGACTAGGCCCTACCGAACAACTATATCGTAGTGGTCACTGGCCTGAGCTATACACGTTACCGGCTCTACTATGGGCCGGAAAAGTAAATTGATCACGGCTCCAGTGACAAGAGCGGCTCCGGTGCCGCACCATGGCGCTGTTACTTCGCGCCAACTGCGCCGCCCAGCGCCTCCAAGAGTTACTACAGCGCCGCTCGTCGCCGCCAGAGTGCCCCGAGTGACGACAAACTTCGTTCTCGCTTTCGCGCGGGTGCTTGTCGCGCTTGATAAATTTCCAGCGCGGCATGCGGCTTCTCTGCTGCTGACGTTCACGACGAAGGGGAGCGCACATTGTCAGTAGTCGAACACATGGCACTGTCGAGCAGTAGCGCAGCAAGTGCGCGACATCAAACCACTGCACTGGGGCGCTATGCTGGAAGGCCCGAGTTTGCTGAAACTCGGAATCTTCCCGAGTTCTGGCGACGCCCTCAGATGAGTGAACTAATGGTAGCAAGACAAAATCCCACCCTCGTCACGCCTCCAGCTTCATTGGGTTAACTGGATATATTCCGTGCTTTATCATCCCATCGGCACCACCTCATGGGCTTCTTGGGCGGTCTACAAAGAACGGGTCACGTGAGCCAACCGCCGCTGCACTTTTCATTTGTGTGTCGCTCCACCGAGTGCATTGCCTGTGCAATTCGTAAACCAGGTTTGTTCAATTTTATAATGTACTTAGTAGACCTTTATAAGCTTTTTATAGTGTGCAAGATTTGGATTTAAAGCGCTTTAGAGTGATTAATGCATTATTAAATTTTGCTTTGTACCGCGAGGGAACGCTACCAACGCTACATCATGTGCAACTGTGAAGACTACGGAAGTAGTCGCAAAAAAAAAAAAATAAAGAGTGGTGTACCACTCCGCGCTGTTTTGTGGCCGTGTGGTCTAACGCGTCGCTCCGGAAAGTCGACAGGCAATGGGAGTGCGTGGGATCAAATCCCTCATGGTTAAACATTTTTTTCGCACATTTTTTTTTCATCGCAAGTTGAATTTCACGTTACTTGAATGAGAAAACCCGTTTTGTTCAGAATCTCTTGAATATTATGCCGTATTCTGAAATGAAGAATCTGTTCATTTGATGTATACCGCATACACCATACACCATGCATACACCACCTCGATATGGCCTGTTTTCCCGTGTTAAGTGTTAAATTTTAAACATAGTGTTGATTCTCACAGTGACAGAAAATAGTACTGCCTCAAGAGTCAGCTTGGCTCGATTTCCCTGCCCTCCTAGAAGAGCAGAAGCTGCTCAGGCAGGATTTCCATGCAGCCAGGTAAAAAGAGTTCCAAGCTTCGGGAGCGTCAAGTAAGAATGCAGAAAAAGTTGTACAACGCTAGGAAAAAATATTTCGAAAGAGCAAATAATAAATGAGACACGACAATAAAAAACGCTGACCCCCAGTGTTTGCCAGAAATGGTTTATTCTGGAAGCAGCCAGTGGCATGGATCACAGTGCATACAAATTAAAGAACACGTGCAGTGGATGTACACCAACACACAATCAGTCAAGTGCTCCAAAACTGAAAAAAAAATGTTGAGCCACCGAACAACACTATTTGACAAAACGAAAACCTGACCGATGTACTAACATGCTTCACCAACTAGCCCGGCAGCTTGCTCTCCTGTACTAACAAAGACGTGACTCGAAACAAATTCACACTCAACTGAGCAAGAGCCAGCTTGAAATCACTCACACCTCCGAAAAATTAAGGACAAAACACACTGTACTGGCAACCTCAACACTGGCACTGCATAACATGTCAAAACGACCAGAGATTGACAGTAACGCAGGACAGCACCAAACCAGGAATCCCTTTTCAGGACACGAAGATCAGACACCCATACATACCATTCCCAACCCTCACACACAAAATGAGGCCAATGCCTAGGGGTTTGTGAATGCTCGATCATTTTGGACAGCATAATTGAATAAATTTCTGTTCAGTTAGTCGAACGAATCAAACAGTATATGTTCAAAATTATTTTAAATGAACCCAATTTGCTCTCAAATTTTCAGATACTTTCCGAATAACTGACACGCTTCATTAAGCTCCACCGTATTTTTCTGCAATTAATCTTCCAAAAACTGCACACATTGACGACGTGTACCAGTATACATATTCTAATTGGAAAAGTACTATTTTCACTCCCTTACAAATTCTACTTTTATACAGACACTAGTAACATGACGTCCTACACTACGAGTTACTGCCCGATACAATTTGATGCAACTAATTGCAATGATGCAATGATTTGATGGAAATGTTACAATTTCCTCGATAGATTGATCAACACACACACCCACATGCACACATATTTCATATTTCCACCCACACACGCGCAAAGGCGATCACAGCAAGCCGATGAGTCCTCTCTCTTTCCTCGGTAGCATGTGTATTACACATCAATTCGAAATCAGACAAGTTCCTCGATGCCACTCAAGTCTTCATCACTTGAATCGATGCTCGACTCATCAGAGTCGAATAGAATCATAGAATCAATGTGCATTCAATCCACGCCAAACACGATTAACCGGACCCGAGGCAATCTCCCAGAGATATACTTGCGCACCCTTCAAAAAGCCGCCGATATATAGCTCACCTGCCCGTCCGTCGCTTCTTTGTCATCAAGGCACCCGTACGGGCGCCGAAACGTCAATTCATTCTTATTTTTCTTTGAACCTTGACGAGTGTATGTTTTCTTCGTCAGTATGAATTTTCCTCGCCAGACGGGATTCCGTCGAACCCTAGACTTCATTACTCTAAGCGAAAAGTACGGGCCGTCAGCCGTAACCAAGATTCGACAGTTCCTCGCACTGAAAACGAGGCTTACCTCCTTCCTGTGCCACCTACGCTTCAACCTCCGATGCAAGAGCCATGGGTTGGTCCCGAAGTCCATACGTCTACCAATTCTGGTATGCACCCCGTTTGGGAAAAATGTTATCGCTCGAGCCGAAAAACTTCTACTACAAGCGAGAATTCTGGAGACAAGATCAACGATTAAGCGTCTGGAGAACGACATCTTCGCTCAACAGGCACTAGAACGTACCCTAGCTATGGACGCCTTTGATGTCCTGCTCTACGCGAACAGTGTGGCAGCGAACACTCAGGAACAAAGACAGCAGAATCAAGAAACGAAGTTCCGGTTGCTCCTAGGGCGGCAGACAGAAGAGACAGCAACTTCTTGCGTACACAACCTGTCTTCTTACAAGCTAGACCATGCTGAACTCTCGCTTCTTAACAAGGGACTCAACTTCAACACTGGACTCATCCCTGATGCGAAAAGCAAGACATGTGCCGTTGAGCTAGCAGTGCGAAAGATTGACGCCAGCCTACGCGACCAAGCACGTACTCGTGCCATCGGAGCGCTTTCAAAGTTACGAAAAGAAAAAGACAGCGCACTCCCACGCCCTGAACAGGAAGCCCTCAAAAGATTACAAAAGAATGAGGCAGTCGTTATCCTTCCGGCCGACAAGGGGAACGCCACTGTGATGTTAGATCGGACTGACTATATAAAAAAGATGTCGGCACTTTTGGAGGACAAAAATACCTATGCAAAGATAAACCGGGACCCGACCAGAAAGATAGAAGCTGAACTTCAGAAGCTTCTCGCTGATGTATTCAAATACGCCCCCGGGTCCGATGGTCAATATATCTAAAACAAGCTACTGTGTCACAATGGCGCCGCTCCTGCCATCTACGGCGTGCCAAAAGTGCACAAGGAGGGCACACCGCTCCGTCCAATTGTGGAATTTACACGGTCCCCGTTGAACAAGCTCTCTGGCTACCTTCACCGGGTGCTGGCCCCTTTAGCGGGAAAAACCGCTACGCACGTCCGGAATGCAAGCGACTTCGTCGAGAAGCTGAAGAATGTGCCCATTGACGACACCCAAGTAATGGCTTCTTTCGATGTGAAGTCTCTGTTCACATCTGTTCCTGTGGATTTTGCGGTGGAGTGTTGCAAGAAAGCTCTGAACGAAGACGCGACTTTGCCTGAACGAACCCCGATTGAAGCCGACGACCTCTGCCGACTCCTAAGATTCTGCCTCTCCAATACTTATTTCACCTTCAACAAGAACTTCTACAGACAGACTTTCGGAACAGCCATGGGTGCCTCAGTTTCTGTAGTATGTGCTAACCTTGCCTTAGAATCAATAGAATCCGCAGCACTTGCCTCATTCGACCCCCCACCGCAGTTTTTTGTACGCTATGTCGATGACTGCTTCTGTGTCATCAACCGGCCAGACGTACACAGGTTTCTAGCGCACCTCAACACGTTCCAGCAAAGCATTCAGTTCACCCTAGAGGAGGAGGTGGATGGCCACATTGCTTTCCTCGACGTCCTCGTGGAACGCTCACCGCATTCTCTGCAAACCACCGTCTATCGTAAGCCCACTCACACCGGAAGGTACCTAAACTTTCAGTCATCTCATCCCATCGGGCACAAGCGCTCAGTCGCTGCGTCTCTGTTTAACCGCGCATTTAGGATATGCTCAAGTCCTAAGCGCAGAGCAGCAAAAGTGAAACAGGTCAGGCAAGACCTGATACGGAACGGTTACCCAGCCCAAATACTACGATCCCAGGAACGACGCGCCTCTGCTCCGACTATCCGAACTGACGCATGCGCAAAGAAGCGGGTGCCGATTCCGTATGCCCACGGTGTGAGTGAGAACCTTGCTCGCATCTTTTCAGATTACAACATTCATGTGGCCCACGTTCCGTCGTGCAAACTTCGGCAACGACTCGTGCGAGTCAAGGACCCTCTTTACATCGATATCTTTCCAGGTGTGATCTACAAGATCCCCTGTCGTGATTGTGACGCTTCCTATATCGGAGAAACAGGCAAATTCAAGACAAGGCTGAAACAGCACCAAAATGACGTCGCCAAAGGAAAATCTAACTCAAACGCTTTGGCGCAACATCATCAAGAAACTGGCCATACCATCGATTGGGACGCAGCACGTGTAATTGCAACGGAAAAATCGTTACCAAAACGCCTTCTCATAGAATCATTGTGCATTCAATCCACGCCAAACACGATTAACCGGACCCGAGGCAATCTCCCAGAGATATACTTGCGCACCCTTAAAAAAACCGCCCATATATAGCTCATATATATATAAGTTAAGAACAACGCAGCGAGCTATGGAAAGGAAAATGATAGGTGTAACGTTAAGAGATCGAAAGCGGGCGGAGTGGGTGAGGGATCAAACGCGGGTTAATGACATCTTAGTTAAAATCAAGAGGAAGAAATGGGCTTGGGCAGGGCATGTAATGCGAAGGCAAGATAACCGCTGGTCCTTAAGGGCAACGGAGTGGATTCCAAGAGAAAGCAAACGTAGCAGGGTACGGCAGAAAGTTAGGTGGCTGGATGAGATTAAGACGTTTGCGGGGATACAGTGGCGGCAACTGACAAAGGACAGGGTTAATTGGAGAGACATGGGAGAGGCCTTTGCCCGGCAGTGGGTGTAGGCAGGCTGATGATGATGATGATGATGATATAGCTCACCTGCCCGTCCTTCGCTTCTTTGTGATCAAGGCACCGGTACGGGCGCCGAAACGTCAATTCATTCTTATTTTTCTTTGAACCTTGGCGAGTGTATGTTTTCTTCGTCAGTATGAATTTTCCTCGCCAGACGGGATTCCGTCGAACCCTAGACTTCATCAGAGGAGGAGTTGCACGAGTCAGAAATGCTGAAGACAACCAGTTAAATTTCAGCGTCAACAATCATATCGCGTTGCCATGCTTCAGCCTCAACTTTCTCCACATGAACACAACAGTTTTGCCAGTTTTCCTGGCTTACAGACGCCAGTGCTTCCGGCAGGAGCTTCTCCACTTTAGCCAATGTGAAACATTTATTGCGACTTGCGATTATGAATATTGCATAAGAATGCAACCTGTCAAGTGACACAAATGCTACCATTTAAAAACCCATTAAAATGCATGCATGAAATAGCTGTAAAAATCCATGCAGTTATTACGTGCGCAAACATGAAGTAAAACAAAAAATTATCTAGACTGTGTGTAAAACTGCTCAGTTACTGATAAACGGAAGCGGTTTTTGAGGTTTAATGCCCCAAAGTAACTCAAGCGATGAGGCATGCCATGGTGAAGGCCTGCCAATAACTTCAACCATATGGGGTTCCTTAACATCCACTGACACTGCACAGTACACGGACCACTATCACTAATCAATGGGAGAACATTCCATTAACCGTGACATGCATGAAAGGAAAAACAGAGCATTCTTACAACCATTGTGTTCAATACATAATGTGCCTTCCTCGTGAAATAGTTGGCCTTCGCCACGTCAGGGCTGGACTTCGAAGGAGCCTTTACGCCAATGTAGGTCCCGTCGACGCATCCCACGACGCCTGTGATGCCGCCGTGCAGAAGGAAACGCTCCTTAACATACGCACGCTCGGCCGCAGTCGTGGGGAAACCGAGCCACCGCTTCTGCACAGCCGCGTCGATAAGCGCGTCGGAGACGTCCCTCACGCAGCGGCTCACAGTGCTTTGGTGGCGTCCAATAAAGCGGTCTGCGCCGACGCTCCCCTGGAAGCTCCCGGTCGCGAACAACCGGAGGGCGCAGAGGACTTGCTCTTCGACCGAAAGCAAATGAGGCCCGGTACGTACTCTTCGCAGGCGTGGGTCGTCGCCTAACTCTTCACACAACCATCGTACCGATGTTTTGGAGAGGCGTAAATGTCGCTGGAATTCGTCGTCGGCCATGGCAGTAAACGGGTCCAGCCGGCCGTACAGACATTTGCCGTCAGAAGAAGCGATGACCCAGGCTGCTGCTGCTGCCGCCATGACAGTCCCGAGATGAATTCGGGGCACTTCACCGTTCACGAGTTTAGCTCCGAGTTAACCTGTCAATCAAAACCACTGTTCACGCGCCCGGTGAGCCGTACATAAATTATAGGCGTACGCGCTATGGGTGGGCCACTCCCAACATCCCTGCCGGCTACAGGTATGCTGCGTGGCTGTGCTGATTGCTGACAGACATCGGCGATGTTGACCATCGAAATATAACAGGCAAAACGGACGTCATCGCTGATTAATCAAGCACCTCTGCGAAGGACACGCAACGTGGCGACAGCCGCCGATTTCTTCGCTCGCATACCAAGATTGCACAACACTATAGCCCGTTGCAACCACGTAAGACACAGCACAACGCTGACGGCGCGTCACATTTGCTTGCAAGGCGTCAAACACGGACCACGACGACGAAACGGTGCTTGGAGCACGTCCTACTCCAACAACATGGCATCACAGGTGTTTGGCTTGGCCGTGCTTTCATCGATGATAAAGCTCAGCATCAATGTGTCAAACACATCCGGGATCGACAAACGGTCGCTGCTCTAGACCCAGTGCAATAAAGACTTCGTAATTTCCAGCACGCAAGCACTGCGTACTTCATAACCGTAACACCTTTCTCTGTTATAAACCCGATTCCATTATTACAAACAGGACCCCTCATCTGCCCGAACGATATTATTGCGATGTTACTGCGGCATACAACGGCGATCGACGTTAGTGACAAAACCAGTGCGCAAAACCTTGAAGTGCGCGACGTAAACAAATACTACGCAGATACGCGCGCCACCACCTTCACAGCTTTTAGTCAGCGTCTGATGACATAGGATGAGTTGTGTCGCTGGGTAGCGCGCTCTTCGCATCCGCAGTGCACTAAGCAGGCGTCACAAACAACAGGCATACGTAATGAATCATTGAATACAGCCAAACAGCAATTTTTTTCCCACACCGCATCACAGCCGGTCGCATGGCCAATTTCTACCGCTGAGATTCGCCAAGAGCGTACTAAACGCAATGGTTGGCCATAGTGGGGTGCGGCAGCGTCCGTAGCAGCGGAGAACTCCACCTGAGGTCACTGCAGAAAGCAGCAGTGACGCGGGGGGTGCTGTGCAGTTCAGTTTTTTGCTTTTGTGTATTATGCAAGCCAGAAGATGCATGACTGTTATATTTTGATATACGACACAATAAAATATATTATCGCAATGGCCGAAAGATAAGACAGATTTGGCGTGTAGTAGTTGCCCAGTCTTTCCAGTCGAAGGCAGCGCTACCGGCGGCGTGTCACCGCAGGAGCTCTCGTTTTCGGCACGGTGGGCTGCCGCTCTAGTTCGTATGCAAGCCACGCTGCAAGCAATGGCCTCACTATCCCCACTAGCGGCAGAAAGTGTCAAAGCTATGCTTTCCAACAACGCTTTATTGGATTCATATCTTAAAATAAATTTGGAAATGAACAAAATGTTATTAATATTATCTGTTGCTTTTAACGTATTCGAGAGAAGAGAAAGGGTTGATACAAGAGTGCACCTAGTGCGCACTGTTCGTCTTCGGAAATGGAGAGACAGATAGAGCCTGAAAGAGAAGAGACGCCTTTGACGCGCCCGAAAAGGCGTGTCAAACAGCTAGCGGCGAGTGTGCAGATAGATAGCAGAGAAGTCACGATTTCGCGAGCGCTGACATGGCGCTGATAACTTCAGGTAGCGCTGCGGCCTGGTATTGCGCAGTGTATTGTGTTTGAAGTGTGAAACAGACGCGCAGGGTGCGCGTGTATCGTCTTTACGAGGCTTTATCTCTTCATTTTATTGTCCGCTTCCTGCGCACGCACCGCGCTATCTTCGTTCACTTACTGCCGTCATCGCAAACTCGGATGAAACTCGGGCGAGCGCCAAACTCGGGCCTTCCAGCATAGCGCCCCTGTGCATGAACGAAGCCCCGTTTTGTTATACGTTGTCCATTATGTCCCCCTAACCCACAGGCTAAAAATTAGTGTTTTATTTTAGCCTTCACTCCGTGCATGAGAACTCATCCTCATCCTCTGAAAGGGTAACTGCTGAGCGCGTATCTAAATTTGTTCTTTTCACCGACGTGCAACGAAAGGTCTTGCACTTACAGTTACAGCATTATGTATTGGTACAAAGAGTGACATCTTCGTAGGTAATGCGGCTCCTCTACTCGACCCCCTGTCTCCGCCTGAAGAAACAGGACGAGAACATACTCGAGGTGCTCACGCGCAGAATGGCGAAGAAAACCCTTGACTTCTCAATAAACACGTTTAACTTGAGACTCCAACGTCTGGGTGTGACGAACCCATTCGAGGAACTGAGAGAAGCACACCTCAAAAGTAAATACACGCGGTTATCGTATACACCGCCAGGACGCCGCCTACGAGCCCGACTACACAGACAACACAAGACTCTAACCGAGGAGAGAGTAAGACTCCCGCAGAAGTGGACGTACGCCCTGCACGTAAGACCACTCCCGACTGTCATGTCCAGGGACGACCACGAGGGTAGGCGCAAGGCCAGGGCTGAGGCTTTAGCTCACAACTACGGAGGAGAACCAGGGATATACTACGTGGCGGCGTCCGGCCCGCACCAAGGTGGCTTGTACACAACGGCGGTAATCGACGAGTCCAAAACGATGAACGGGCTTACCCTCAAAGCCGACACGTAACCCATGCGGAAAGGGGTCGCCATTGAGTTAGCGGCAACATACTCCATTTCCAAGACAATCATAACCGACTCGCGAGGGGCGTCTCGGAACGTTGAGCTGGGCTGGGTCCCGTGCCTGGCCTACCGGCTACTGCAAAACAGCTCGTACGTAATAAATCCATCCCACCGCTCCATAACCTGGGCTCCGGCACACTCGGGGCTAGGAGGAAACGAGGCAGCAGACGCAGCCGCCCGCGCGCTCTCTAACCGGGCAACCTCACCCCCTCCTCAGAAGAAGAAGTAGCGGAAGCCACGCCTGCCTAGGCTTTCACAGAAATAACTCGGCTACACTGAGACACAACCTTCGCTCCCGCCCGTGCAAAGGATTAACGATAGCGGATAAGCGCCTGTTCCTCCGCCTCGTCACGAACACCATGATGTGCCCGGCCTCGCTAAAGCAATTTGACCCTGCCTTCTCCGGAGAGTGCCCGCACTGTGGGGAAACGTCTTCGGACCACTACCACATGGCGTGGGCGTGCCCCTCCAGCTCTACGTTTTCCCCCAATCCAAACCTCACCCAGGTGGACTGGGAAGCGACCCTACTCTTCTGCTCCTACCTGAGAGCCCAAAAGGCGATGGTCGAAAGAGCAATGGCGGCAGCGCAAGCCACTGGGGTCCCGTACCATGGACTCCACCTGGTGTTTTTGAGGGGAACGACACTAAGCCTGACCCCAGAGCAACCTCCATATAACCCACTGTTTTGAAAGGAAATAAACGTTTTTACCACTCCCACCACCTGCGAAGTTTTTTTTTTTTTTTTACTTGAGCGTTGGTACCCTTCTCACTTCATGGCGGTGTGTATTTCAAAGATTCTTGGCACCTAAACGCGGGTGCGTAGGATGTGTATGGAAACGGATCAATAGAATACTGTTAGTTTTTTTAGGTCTTTGAAAAATTGAGCAATTTCGGCTACATGTGGAAAATTTCGCAAGTAGCACGTGGGAAAAATGCGTTTTTGAATATGTCACTACGGAGTGGAAGCTGGTTTAATTTGTGTGTTTGGTTGGGGCGGGTCGATCTACTCTTGGTGGTCTATATATGCCTTGTAACGGGCACGTTTAATTGTTTGTGTGTTCGGTGACGCGTAATTATTCAATTATTCCATTATTCAATTTTAAATCATGCATATTTTGCTCTTTTGTCCAGGGTTAAGAGAAGTGCGCTTTTTAGTAATTCTGTTGGTGAATCTGTAATGTAGTGTTTATTACATAACCATCTGACTGCCTTTCTCTGCACCGCTTCAAGTTTTTTAAGGATCTTATTATTAAAGAGAAACGAAACATTGTTCGCGTACTCTACAATCAGTCTCACGATTGTTTTATATACAAGCAATTTTGTTTCAGACGGTACTAGTTTAAAGCGTCTGTTAATGAAGAAAAGTTGTATTAGTGGAGTAGATGTGATGTTGTTCATGTTGTTAACGTACGAATCCCATCTGAAGTCAGAAGTTTGTGTCCCACCAAAGTACTTATGCTTTAAGACAGATGTCGCATTTCCATGATGAAAAGTGAGGCCATACGATGTGACCAACGAGGCTAATGAGGAAATAAATGCTAAAGTTGATTTTCGTATTTTTACTTTTTCTGCGATTGCTATCAGTGATCGTTTCGGATTTCTTCATCACTGAAAATAAAGATTCCCTTTAATGTCCGTGAATGTTGATGCGATGAGGAGTGCAATAAAGCTGACGACTTTTCTATGTACATATGTAATAGTTCCTGAAAGTTAATTCTTAAAAAAAAAACATTCATTTCCATCCACGTGCTCGGCACACAACAAGCCTTTGCGAACATGTTGACATAAAAAACCACGGCATTTCCTTTCTTTAGTTTGGATAGTTTCCATTGACGCGTTCTTCATAAGTAAGAACCGATTAAATACTGGTCAAATATGTCGCATTCGATTTTTCTACAATCTCCATGGTAAAAAAACAGTGCGTACAGTCAACATAAAACGTTTTCACATTGTAGAAATGGAATCTCTCAGTGAGTACATGTAATGGTCTAAAGTGCCGGAACAGTTTGATCATGCATTCGTACCCAGTGAGCAGATTTCGCATAATGTATATCAATGCGGGCATCAAGAACAAATAGCAACACCTGCATTCATCTGGCGTGTGAAGTCTAAACTGTCATGAATAATCACTCTGCAAAGCCCCACTTAATCGCTTTTCTCCGGCGTATTCTTTTCTGTCCTTAGGATCATGGACGTAAGTAGCCAGTTCCGCAAAATACATTCTCGTCTCAAACTACTCTGAGCCCTCAAGCCTTGCAGTGCTCAACTTTGGCTGATTTTTCCTGGACCCCTGTGTAGAAAAGCAGGCCATATATCCTTATACCGCAGTGTCAACGGAGGAATTGGCGGCCGAATAAATATTCAAGCCAACGTCTTATCGCGAAGATCAGTGATCACTCAGTTTATATATTTACAAGTGAATGAATTACTTAACCAGACACTCGATAAATAAAAAATAATGGCAAGTCATCAACCTATCAGAGGCCGCGACCAGAGAGTAATTTTTGAAGCCATATCTAAGTCAGTCTAAGTATCTAAGTGTCTAGTTAGTCAGTATCTAAGTACTCGCCACATATATAGTGTTCTGAGAAACGACACTGCGACGATACTGCGAGTGTATTTCTAAGCTGCACCGCGCGGGAAGAAATCAAAGCCGCTGAATGAAAACCATGAAAGCAATCCGAATCGGGCAGCCGAACTCATATCACTGCTTCTGGACTACAGAATCCTCAGATTAGGTTTGGTGATAAATATTGAAGATATATCTTTTACAAAAATAGGTCATCGAGAATGAGAGTGGCGCATTACATTTAGTACGATGCGACACCAGACATGAATGCGCCAACAGGTCAAGTTCTGACTTGGCGAATTAAGCGAATTCCTGTCGGAACCGCGGGAATCATTTCTTGTTAGCAGAAAATTTCAAGGAACTGTTAAAGATATAGCAGATTATGTGGACTCAACGTGACTGCTGGCGTGCTAATTGTGGTTGTATGACACCCTAACAGGAGCGTAAAATGAGGAAGAAGCGCTCAACATCTATGACGAATCTAGTACCAGCTTCAGCGTGACACCTGTGCCACTGATTAAGTAGCACACTAAGCATATGGTTTCCTGAGTGACGTCTGCTGAAACTAGGCACCTAAAGTATCTCCAAGGGATCTTAAAAGTGTTGTGGATGCCATGAGATCCCAGCGCAGATTAACTCACGTGCACCCCACGCTACAGCAAGTCGCCAGAAACTGTCTTAAAGACTGCAGCAAGACTAGCGGCCTTTGCACGAGCCCGATAGGAGCGGCATTATTTATTTGAAAACCGTTTACTGGGTTCATCTTAACACCGCACAGTTGGGTCTGGGAGTCGAGAGCGCGAGTCCAGTTAACTTCGCTGCTGGGGTTGTGTTGACTGATTCGACCCAGTAAAGTTTGTTCGTTTCTTCACAGGAAGGTTTCCGAACCCTTCCTCTAGTTAATTCGGCATGGAAGAAGACCAGGAGGCGTTTCTTGCAGATGATGACAGATATAGGAGAAGCATATATTTACAGCATACATGTACAAAGAGTAACAATGGAAACAGCAGAATGAATTTACAAAAGGAAAACAAACTTTGCCCTACTTTACTCTTCGACCTAGCAGGTTAGAGCCTAAGTAGCAGAATGTTACATGGGGCGGTCATTTTAAGTGGCCCGCCCCAAGCATCAATTCTCCAATCATTGACCTACCCCGTGGGTTGAGCTCAGCCCCAAACCCAGGGTCTCGCTAAGAAAACAAAAATAAAGAACAAATACAACACCACTCTCTCTTCGGAAAGAGCATGCTCATCCTCTCCCGTTGGGGCTCTCCTTCCGACCTGTCCCAAGCACACCGCCGCCCCCCCTCTCCACTCGCACTGCAAGTCAAGATCTTGGTACAGATGCGTACCCCCTGTCCTCAGTGCTTGTCATATGCAAACAATAGATGAGAGAGAAGCCGGTACGGCACAGACGGTGGGGCGCTCGGAGAAGGGTGATCGATGAGCGGGCGGATAAAAGTGAGGAATGCATGTCGTTCCCCACGTCGCCAGAAAAATGCTCGAATCGTCCTTTCCTGGGCTCTTTCGGTCGACTCGGCACACCAGCTACGACAGGGTTCCTGTTTTCTCCCACAAATTGATAGAGACACCGTGAAGATAGCAGTGCGTCAAAAGACGAACTCCCTACTGCACTGTGCTTGGAGGGGCTTTCGTTCATAATGGACCACCCCTTCCGCGGGGGCAGCGCCCTGCACCGTGGTAGCTGGAAATGAGCGTTGACCCATCAGGCGCCTTTCCGACGTTAGCGTGTGCATAAGGGGGGATAGGGGTGGGGGGTGCCCTGAAGGTAGCGGCGGTGCTGTCGTTCACAATGGACAGCCACCGCCGCGAGGGCAGCGCCCTACACAGTAGTTGCAGCTAGAATTTAGCAGCGGCCTTACACGCCCCCTCTAAGAGTATAATCTAGCTTGCTATCAGCTCGTTTATACTTACTAACAAAAAGGCCGCAGCACGTTCACCGCCCGCACTGTCGGTCCTCCCGGGACACACTTTCTCCCGGTTATCTCGACACTTCCGAGAACCATTCAAACCAAAAAAGTATAAAACACAACACTGGTGCATGCTGGCGTACAGATCTTCCAAATATGCGGCCACATACACTGCGGAGAGTCCACATTCTTGTGCACAGACACACACCGCTTCATTGACTAGTTCACAGCGGTTCACAAGTCCGCGCACAACACTCATTAACACAGGCTGAGTGTTCTCATATAGTAGACTATCTTGCACAAGTCGCGACATCACCAAACAGTTCTGTACACCAACCACGTCGGCTGAATGGGAACATTCACGCCTGCCGAGGCCGGCTTGGTTGCACCACTCGGTCTGCCACAAAAGCTGACCGTTAGGCTCCGGCTCCAAAAATCGGGCCTACCCTTCCATGGCGGCTTAGGCGGCGGAGGGGGTACATAGCCCACTTGATCCAGTTGGGCGGTTATTGGCAATCTGCCATCTTTGATACCAAAGAGATCCTGACTACCTACGAATAGTCCGCCGCGCCTGCAATGATTCTCTGCGGCGCATTTCCGCATTTGTGCCTTGTCCAAGGCACTTTTTGCTACCAACTCTGTTGCGCACGTGTCTTCGCGATCCGCACCAAGAAGGCTATTGACACAAGCCCGGCTGCTCTCGCGCCTACCCTCTAACGGGCACGATCTTTCTTGGCTGCTAGATGTCACTACATTCCCGTGACCACTTACGCAATCATCTTCGAGCCACTCACAGGGACCTAGCTGTGACTTGGCCGTTACTGCCTTTTGTTCAGTGCTTCGGGAGCAATAAAGCTGGTCGCTATTGATTGCTTCTTTGTTCGCGCTTTCACGGACATGCTGAACCTTATTCAGAAGCTCATGTGAGCCATTCGAGCTTAGTTTGTCAGCCAGCTCGGCGTCCTTATCAGTCTTCCAATCGTAGCACACTTCAGGTTGAGTGCGGCTTACTGCGGAATCCTCAAAAACAGCTCTGTTCGGAAATGACTGCTGCGACTTGGTTTTAAGCAGCTCTGAAAGTGCGCTGGATGCAACTTCCGTGATCTCGCAACTTTCCTCTTCTGTCATTTCGCTCTCACTATCCTTCAATAGTTCTGTCTCGAGCGCTGCTCCTCCTGACAGTGGTTTTTCAACCTGCACTGACCGAGCCTCAGAGGCTTCCACTACCTGGATCTCAGTGACTGTCTCTGTCGACTTTTCAGGGAAGTTATCAACCTCTTCTGCACTCTGAGCTTCAGGGCCTAGGTCTACATGGTCTCTGTCCTTTACATTGGACGCAGTGCCATGCTGCCCGCCGCCCGCATACATGAGCTCCAGCTTTCTTAGCTCTTCCTTCTCATTCAGCTCAATCTGCCGCATTCCCTCGTGGAATTTTAATTCAAGGCGGTGAATAGTCTCCTGCCCTGCCTTTGATAGGGTAACACCTTGAAGAGCTTCCCGTCCGGGGACAAATTCAGACCTGAAGGCGCTTTCATAACTGAACTGTCCTTTCATGTCAGTTGACACGTACCGCGCCTTGGAATGAGTTCCCTCTCCTTCCTCCTGGCTATCTGCCTCCACCAAATCTTCACGGAGGTCGTTATTAGCCTTCCCAGTACTCTGAGCTTCAGGGCCTAGGTCTGCATGGTCTCTCTCCTTTCCATCGGAAGCAGTACCATGCTGCCCGCCGCCCGCGTACCTCAGCTCGAGCATCCTTAGCTGTTCCTGCTCCTGCCTCTCTATCTCTCTCATCCGCTCCTGAAATTTCAACTCAAGGCGGCGAATAGTTTCTTGCCCTGCCTCTGAGAGAATTACGCCTTGACGCGTTTCCAATTCCAGCCACAATTTATAACTGAACGAGTTCTTAATGCTGAATATTTCCTCCATGGTGTTCGCGTGTTCCGCGTCTTCACCCTAAGCCTCACAGAATAGCAACCATGCCAACCTCGACAAAACGCAAGAAATCCCACTCACCCGGCGCAGATCTTCTGCTGTCTGCCGCCCAGAGCCCGGATGATGCGTCCGCTCTACCAGCGTCGGTAGCAGCCGAAGTGAAGTCGTCCCTTGACAGCTCCTCGCTGCTCCGTGTCGGATGGCCTGTGGTTGTCGCTGCGATGACTGCTCTTGGTGATGACACGTGCCGAATCCTGTCGACTGCGCCAGTAAAGTTTGTTCGTTTCTTCACAGGAAGGTTTCCGAACCCTTCCTCTAGTTAATTCGGCATGGAAGAAGACCAGGAGGCGTTTCTTGCAGATGATGACAGATATAGGAGAAGCATATATTTACAACATACATGTACAAAGAGTAACAATGGAAACAGCAGAATGAATTTACAAAAGGAAAACAAACTTTGCCCTACTTTACTCTTCGACCTAGCAGGTTAGAGCCTAAGTAGCAGAATGTTACATGGGGCGGTCATTTTAAGTGGCCCGCCCCAAGCATCAATTCTCCAATCATTGACCTACCCCGTGGGTTGAGCTCAGCCCCAAACCCAGGGTCTCGCTAAGAAAACAAAAATAAAGAACAAATACAACACCACTCTCTCGTCGGAAAGAGCATGCTCATCCTCTCCCGTTGGGGCTCTCCTTCCGACCTGTCCCAAGCACACCGCCGCCCCCCCTCTCCACTCGCACTGCAAGTCAAGATCTTGGTACAGATGCGTACCCCCTGTCCTCAGTGCTTGTCATATGCAAACAATAGATGAGAGAGAAGCCGGTACGGCACAGACGGTGGGGCGCTCGGACAAGGGTGATCGATGAGCGGGCGGATAAAAGTGAGGAATGCATGTCGTTCCCCACATCGCCAGAAAAATGCTCGAATCGTCCTTTCCTGGGCTCTTTCGGTCGACTCGGCACACCAGCTACGACAGGGTTCCTGTTTTCCCCCACAAATTGATAGAGACACCGTGAAGATAGCAGTGCGTCAAAAGACGAACTCCCTACTGCACTGTGCTTGGAGGGGCTTTCGTTCATAATGGACCACCCCTTCCGCGGGGGCAGCGCCCTGCACCGTGGTAGCTGGAAATGAGCGTTGACCCATCAGGCGCCTTTCCGACGTTAGCGTGTGCTGAAGGGGGGATAGGGGTGGGGGGTGCCCTGAAGGTAGCGGCGGTGCTGTCGTTCACAATGGACAGCCACCGCCGCGAGGGCAGCGCCCTACACAGTAGTTGCAGCTAGAATTTAGCAGCGGCCTTACAGACCCCAATGGCAGATAGCATGTAAACAGGATCGAGTCGAGAAGCCGGGTTAGTGGGAGGGGAGATGATAAAGGCAAACCTGTTTTTCGGTTGCGCAGTCAGGGCTTCGGGACAGCGCTACCAGTTCGCAATCTTGGAGGCTGTCACTGCCCACTGTCGCTGCGCTGCTCGATGCTTGGTGTCACTGCAATTGAGCCGGTCTCACTACCTAAAATCGAGTTCATGTAAACACGAAGCCGTGGAGTTGGTCTGAACTTGCTCAATTCGATCCCCTGACTCGACCCGCCGCTCTCTGGTTCATGTAAATGAGGCTAGGGCTGGATTAAGTCGAGTTGCCGGGTCGAAAACTGGTTACTGCGTTCATGTAAACGCGCGCCGAGTCGGATCGAGAGCTGAGGGGTCGGGTCCAGTCAACTCCGCCGCAATGAGTTGTTGACACAACTCTACTCTGCCTCGATGTGCTTGTAAACGCTGTCGAGTCGAATAGTGAGGTTAGTGGGAGGGGAAAGGATAAACGCGAATGTGTTTTCCTCTTGCGCCGACACGCATCCGAGACAGCGGTGGCGAGCTGCAATATTGGAGGCTGTCACTACTCGCTCGCATTGCGCTATTCAACGCTTGCTGTCGTTGCATTTTAACCGGTCTCGACTAGCTAAAATCAAGTTCATGTAAACACGTAGTAGTGGAGTTGGAGTAACCTTGATCAAACCGACCCCCGACTTGATCCGACTCTATCAGGTTCACGTAAACAGGGATACTGTATAACCCACTTGGACAGTGAGTACCATTCACATTAAGGGCAAAGGCTTGAAACTTGGAACGGGATAACATCTTATAGCAGGACCTGGACAAACAGCGAATACAATGGTACGATCGACTAACTTACTCTTTTGGTATTTGATCTCATGGCGTGTCTCCTAGCGGCCAGACTGCGTCGATGTCAAAGATATCGGAAGAAAGAAGAGCAGCGGAAGTTTCTTGAAACGCCATGTACCGCTGTACTTCCAATTCTATTAGACATTCATCGATGCTGCAAAGCAAGAGGGCTTACGTTTGGCAGCATCGGTATTGGGTTACATCAACAAGCTACAATATCTGAGCGCTAGCACCGGCTCACTAACGGCATTCCCAGGGAATAATGCAATAAAACTGGATACGATGAAGCCGTCCATATCCTTCCGGATGGCCAAGAGGTTACCCAGTCAGCCCGTTCGACGAGCCGACGCTGAAGTCCTGGCTAGAAGGTGCGCAGAGGTGTCTCCCAGTGTTCCTCGCTAGTGATTAAGGGGAAGGGGGGATAGTGCAGGCGAACATGATAAGCTCAGCGAGAACTACAAAAAGGGTTAGAGTGCACGAAGAGCGCTTTCCTTCAGACTCGATTAGGCTCGACACAGGGAGATAAATTAGTACTGATTTTCGAATAGTTCCCGAGTTCAATCTTTTGTCTCGACATTTTTTTTTGTAGAAGGAGTGTTCTAAAACCACCTTTGGTGCATCCAAATTTACTGAAATGAATGGAAATATGGATAGGGGTGGTGTACTGCATCCCATTGTCCTGTCGGAAAACCTACATCGGGCAAACCGGAGGGTGCATCAATGAACGTCTGAGGCAGCACCGAACAACTTTCAATTCAGGAATTGGAAGCAATTTAGCCTTGCATGTTAAGGTATGCAAAGGATGTTCTCCTTTGCTTCACCGCACGAGCTTTATAGGTCGGGGGAGAACAAGACGCGAGCGTGAAATTCTGGAAGCGTTTTTAATCAGGAAAAGCAAGCAGATGTGTGCAAGCCATCCCTCGGTTTTTATCACGGATAAAGAATATAACTTCCTTTTATCTTAATACAGTCGATGCCATCGTCCAGAGTGTGTGCTTGCGCAGGAAAACATTTAAATGTGGTGGTTTTCTTGGAAATAAATCAGTGGCAAGTCTAGCGTTGTCGTGTGTGTTCCTCCTTTTTTCTTGTGCTGCGTCTGTGTTCCACTGGTTCCACCGTGACAACATTATGAACCAACTAGCCCAGCAATTTACGCTCCTCAAATTAGAGAAATCATTCGCTCGTAGCCTGCCGCAACACTTGCACTTTCGGAGCTTTTATCGGCGGTGAGTCAAGTGCCGTTGCTCAATGCCGTGCCAATCGACGCCCAATTGGTTGGTTGGTTCTTGAGGAAAGGAAATGACGCAGTAACTATCTCACGCATCTCGGTGGACACCCGAATACGCCGTAATGGGAGGGATAAATGAGGTACTGAAAGAACGAAGAAAGAGGTGCCGTAGTGGAGGACTCGGAATAATTTCGGCCACCTGAGGGTCTTTAACGTGCACTGATATCACACAGCACACGGGCGCCTTTTGCGTTCCGCCTCCACCGAAACGCGGCTGCCGCGGTCGGTTTCGAACCCGGGTAGCGCGTCACTCTGCTTCTCGCCGGTGGCAGCGCTGACCAGCAGATCTCTACTTGGCGACCACATACAACTGAAACTCGCTGCTGTACATCGCCTGTGCCCAGGAAGTGTCGGTGCCGATCAGCGAGTTACTATTACTGAGGTGTGTCAGTGATTGGCGGGGATCTCACGCCACTGCGAGTCTTTCGCGATAAATGGTATGCATCGGGGTCGAACAGTCCATAGGCAACTTATGTATCGTCCTTGATGCAAAATCTCGACGCATCCGTACCGCGCAGCTGTCGGTGCAAGCCAGATGACGCCTCGTTTCTTTCGCAGCGCCCAGGACGAAGAAAGGTCCCGGCAATATGCGGTCATCGCCCTGGTGCTGCTTCTGCTGCTGCTGCTGCTGCTCCTGGGGACGTTCGCTGTCCTTAAGCCTGGTGAGCGCGGACGCATCAGCACGGGCCTGGTTGGTAGTCTAGCTAAGCATGCAGGTTTCCCTTATATTAGAGCGTGAGCACTAGTCGTCGCGTTTCGAGCCTCCGAGCTATGCTGATTACACGAATAGAGTCCAAGATGGCGGCCTCCATAGTAGCGACATTTTATCCCAGTGGTTGCCATGGAAACCGAGGTTGTTACTTAATGGGATAAAATAATAACAGGCGGCAGCGTGATGCCCGAGCACTGCAACTCGAAACTAAACTATGTCGATCCATTGTACATGGTCTGTTCTGAAAGTAGTAGGACTAATTTTTATGCGAAGCATACTACTTTAGCTACCACTTCAGCCCTTCACCGTGGTTATGCGCCTCCAAATCACGTGATACATGACGTCACACCACTTGACACGATGACGTCACGGCAGTGGAGAAACGGGGGCCCACCTCGCGCCGTCGCTGTGGTTGTGCGCCTCCAAATCACGTGATACATGACGTCACACCTCGTGACACGATGACGTCACGACAGTGGAGAAACGGGGGCCCACCTCGCGCCGTCGCTGTGGTTGTGCGCCTCCAAATCACGCGACACGATGATGCTTCGCATTCTCCAGGCTTAACCAAGTTAAGCCTCAGCCATTTTTTTAAACAAAATTTGTTCAACAGAATACTACAAACGATTATCATTTTTCAATGTAGCACCCTTCCGCACCTACACGCTGCTGCCTATGAGTTTTGCATTTTTTGTACGCCTCCAGGAACGCCTGGACCGGAATGCTGTTTATCTCCCTCGTCACGGCCTGTTGAACCACCTCTACCGATCCGTCATGCTTCCCCTCGAGCGTCGATTTTATTCTCGGGAACAGAAAAAACTATGGCGGGGCCAAGTCGAGGCTGTAGGGGGGCTGTAGGCAGCGTTGCCGCCCTGTGCTGGGCAAAAAATCGGGGTCCTCATTCACATGATGAAGATCCTACCGGTTGAGAGAGAGAGAGAGAGAGACTCTTTAATGAAGAGCAGAGAATTTAGCCGGCGTTTAAAAATCGCTGGCATGCTACTCTGCGTAGGGAGGGGAATTTGGGAGATAAAGACAGAAGGAGAGCAGAGTGGAAGAGGTGAAAAAAAAACGAAGATAAAATGCGGCCATGAAATGGGTACTAAGGATGCAATGGCGAGAATTGATGTAACCTATGGAGTGATGGAGTGCATAGTCCGTCAAATGGGCTGACGAAGTTCACTGCATGAAGAATGCATGAAGGTGACGTGCAAGTGAGTTTAAAGCTTATCAAGATGTCCAATGTCTTTTAAATATGTGAATAGAAAAGTCATTGCAAGTCTCTGTTGCCACCCATATCTCGGTTGGCTTTTTCCTCCTCTGGCAACACTCCCGGCACCAACTTCACGCACGCTTTCCTTATGGATAAGTTTTCTGTCACGATCTCAAAAACTTGGGTTTGAGGAATGCTGAAGTCATTAGCAATTCTCTGATACTCATTTTACGATCACTGTTAAGTAAATGTTTCACTCGCTACACATTTTTGTTGGTCTTGCTGGTCGAAGGGCGTCTGGAGCGGTTGTCTTCCTCCACTCTTTCCTTACCTTCTCGGAACAGCTTGTGCCACTCAAAAAACACCTGATCTACCCATGGAAGCGTCACCGTAGGCCTCCTTAATCATGTTTTGAGTCTCTTTGCCCGTTTTACTAAGATTTACTCAAAATTTGATCGCGTATCGTTGATCGAGCAAACGCTCGACTATTCTGCGTGACGAGACGTTTCAACAGGCGTTCACAGTACAAGCGACCTCCTCTCTTCAGTGGCCGAGAGTCTACTGCCGATTTTTCCCAGTATTCCCAATATCCCCCTTCAACGATCCTGCACGGGCAGACCAGCTCCCTTCCGCCCGTTCGCCCAGGAAAAAACCAGTCCTACTACTTTCAGAACAGACCCTCTATATATCCCTGTCTGGGAGGTGTCAATGTGAGGCCACTTAGTCACGACAATCGTGAAAAATTCGTGAACACACAATGTTCCGCATGGTGTCATACGATTCAGCGTTTCTTTGCAGCATAAACGTATTAGTTAAGTATACAGCCTAGCTCGTGGTGGGCATTCGAAACGGTGACCTATGTTAGGTTTGTTAACGCTCAATAGGTGATCGCTGCCTCAGCATTGGCCCAATTTTTATCAATGATATCAGTTTCACAACATGCGACCAAATAACTAGGCAAGAGAACCAAGCATCCAAGCAAACTGCCTTATGTGAGACTTGAACACGCAGCGTGATCTCGCTCAGAACGGCAGTTTTCTTGCAAAATTTATTGTGCGTCTACGCTGGTGTGTACACCGTTGTTCAAAGGCATCCAGGCCAGGTGATTTGTTTTGAACAGTATATTAGGAAAAATATGACGCCCACGCAGCTACACATCTCTTCTGGTGTGACGTTGAGACCTCTTCTCGCCCTACGCTGATTTTGAGTTCCTGAGATAGGCTAAATGCCTCACTGTAAGACACACTGTTGTCTGAGAACTTGTGACCATAATCTGAAATTCCGTACATTCACAAACGGCCTAAGAATAATCTGAATGCGTGGGAACTCTAAGAATGCATGAGGGCCATTAGCGTGTCCTCCCCCCTCCCCCGCCTCCCCCTTCAGTGTCTGCAGCGAGGATGGCTGGTGTTGTCTTTGACAGAGCGCATGTGGTGTTCGCTGAGGAGGGAGCTTCAACGTTTCGCCATCCCTCCTGGCTCGAAAGGCAGGGGTGGGGTGCGGCTGCTGAGTCGAAACGCTCTGAAGGTGCTGATCTCCACGGTGAATTAGGATGCGTGAAAGTCGTATTTAACGGCGCCGCGTTTTATTTGGATGGAGCTGCTAGAATTCGGCAGGTTGGGCCAGTTTGTCTATGAAACTATACAGTGGTCCAAACTTCGCCGGGTGGTTTTACTGAAGAGCTGGTGATTCTCCAAGAGCAGTTTGAGTACTCTGTGCTGTGCTGCAGCATGTTGTTCTATTTTCCATTAGTCTACCGGCTATAGTCCTACGGAGGAGAATAGTTAAGCCGAAGTCGATTAGCGAGTTAGCATTAAGAATGAAAGTAGAGGAATTCGGGAGTTTGCTGCAGAATAGATTTTGCGCTTAAACTGAAGAAGGCGACCGTAATGTTGAAACAGTGAACGATCGTCTCACAGGTATCATTACGGAGTGCGCCATAGAAGTAGGCGGTAGGATGGTTTGACCAGACACCGGGAACCTATCTCAGGATGCTCAAGATCTGATTAAGAAACGCCAAAGCATGTGGACGTCAAACTCCACACACAGAACAGAACTAGTAGAGCTGTCGAAGTTAGTAAATGAGCGCAAGGAAGCCGACCTTAGGAAGTTTAACATGGAGAAAATCGAGCATGCTCTAAAGCGCGGAGGTAGCCTAAAAGCAGTGAAGGGAACACTAGTCATAGGTAAAACCCATATGTATGCGATAAGTGACAAAGAGGGCAATGTCATTAGCAATATGGATAAAATAGTTAAAGTAGCCGAAGAGTTTCACACAAATCTGTACAGTAGCGTTTGTAATCAGAATGTTACTGAGAGAGGCAGTAGAGCACAGGAATAGGACATGGCGCCAGTAACGAAGGAGGAAGTAAAAAAAAGCCTTAGGAGCATTGCAAAGGGTGAAAAGCAGCTGGTGAGGATCAGATAACCACAGATTTGTTGAAGAATGGAAGAGATATTGTGCTCGAAAAATTAACCACCATGTAACGGAATGCCTTGTAACCTCGAGCGTACCTGCAGCTTGAAAAAACGCTAATATTATCTGAATTCATAAGAAAGGAGACGTCAAGGACTTGAAGAATTATAGACCGATCAGCTTGTAGTCTCTTTCCTACAAGGTATTTAGTAAGGTAATCGCTAATAGGGTCCGGACAACCTTCGACTTGAATCAACGAAATGATCAGGCAGGCTTTCGTAAATGATACTCGACAAATAGACCCTATTTCCGCTATCAATCAGGTGATAGCGAAATGCGCAGAATAAAACCAGCTCCTATATAGGGTTCATTTATTACGAAAAAGCATTCGACTCAGTAGAAACTTGCGCAGTCATGCAGGCACTGCGGAATCAGGGTGTAGAAGCGTGACTTGTGAAACATCATAAAATATTTATAACGATTGCACAGCTATCATACTTCTTCATAAAGTCAGTAATAAAATTGCAATAAGGAAAAGTGCCAGGCAGGGAAACACGATCTCGCATATGCTACTCACGCCTGTTTGCAGGAGATATTCCGCGGCCTGAAATGAGAACAATTGGGGACAAAAGTTAATGGAGAATACCTAGTAATCTGCGATTCACAGATAACATTGCCTTGCTAAGTCACTCAGGACATGAACTGCAAAGCATAATCACTGAGTTACACTGGCAGAGCTGAACGGTGGGGCTAAAAATTGACATGCAGAAAACCAAAGTAATATTAGGTCGCGCAAGTAGTAAAACAATATCTCTATTTAGGGCAGGTAGTGACCGCTGATCCGGATTATGAGAGGTAAATAACTAGAAGAATAAGAATAAAACGTAGCGCATATGGCAGGTTCTCTCAGATCACGAATGGCAGTTTACCAATATCCCTCAAGAGAATAGTATACAACAGCTTGGTAAAGTAAAAGCTTTTAGCGCAAAAAACGACTAAGAAAGGACGGGGACAGAACACGGACGCAAAGGAGCGCTTCTTTGTGTCTGTTCTGCCCCGTCCTTTCTTAGTCGTTTTTTGCACTAAAGGCTCTTACTTTACCAAGATGAACCAACTCGCCCAGCCGAACGTGTATACAACAGCTGTATCTTACCGGTACTCACCTATGGGGCAGACACGTGGAGGCTAAAAAAGAGGGTCCAGCTAAAGTTAAGGACAACGCAGCGAGCTATGGAAAGAAAAATGATAGGTGTAACGTTACGAGACTGAAAGCAGTCGGAGTGGGTGAGGGGAAAAACACGTGTTTATGTCACCCTAGTCAAAATCAAGAGGAATAAGTGGGCTCTGGCAAGGCATGTAATGCGAAGGAAAGGTAAGCGCTGGTCCTTAAGGGTAACGGAGTGCATTCCAAAAGAAGGCAAGCGTAGCAGGGGACGGCGAAAAGTTAGGTGGGCGGATGAGATTAAGAAGTTTGCGGAGATACGGTGGCCGCAGCTCGCGAAGGACAGGGTTAATTGAAGAGACATGGGAGAGGCCTTTGCCCTGCAGTGGGCTTAGTAAGGCTGATGATGACGATGATGTCCGGCTGCCTCGCTAGTCATGTGAAGAAGCAAGTCCGAAGTCGGGTGCATGTAAAGTGGGTTGGTTTCTATGATGGCCAGCAGTTGGGCACCCATACATGTGGGTGTGTTGTCGTGTGAATTTCAGCATGCACTCGTGCCTGTCCAAAACTCTGCGGTTCTTAGTTTGTAATTGCAGGTCACGTCCACGCAGTGAGTAGTAGTTTGGACACGTGTGGGTTGGTTGAATTTAGGCGGTTACCTTCAAATGCCTTCAAGCATCCATGGTATTTTCATTACGACCTTGACATTTCGCCTTACCGAAGTGAACAAGTGCAGGAAATGTTTGATAATCTTGGACTGCGAATTCATGCTTGGGTTTGCATCGCCAATCGATTGTCTCGTGACACGCGCTTTCCGTGTTGCAGAACCGCCGGAACGGAAAGATGATGGCGGAGATGGCTCAGAAAATTCGATTTACATCATTTTGACCACGCCGAAGAAAACGAAGCCCACCCCCATCACCACGACGAGTACAAGTACGTATAACCGGCGGTTTTCGGCGCCCACGGCGATGCTTTCCACACCCACTGCATTCAGTTCCCGAAGTACATAGACTTGATTCTACGCCAGGGGTCCCATCATGCACTGATTCGCACGTGTGAAAAAATACAGTAAATGAGCAGTAGCACGCCATAGGAGTAACTGTGCGTCCTTGTAGATTTGGTTTAGGCTTATGGGGATTTAACGTCCCAAATGCGGCTCAGGCTATAAGGGACGCCGTAGTGAAGAGCTGCGGAAATTTCTATCACCTGGGGTTCTTTAATGTGCACTGACATCTCACAGTACACGGGCCTCTAGAATTTCGCCTCCTCTATGGCCGACATGATGTGTTTCCTTCCACATGACAAAATTTCGCCTAGAGAATATGTTCTCGGAATGGACGCTGAGCATCATTCCACTGAATTTTCGCTTTCAAAAGTACACTAAAGGGCAGTACTAAGTCAGACTACAGTGGTAGGTTATCAGAGTGCATTAATCTTGTCATACCTAACAATTGTGGACAAAAGCATTCTGGACAGGAAAGAATCTTGTAAACTGGCCGGAAGGAAGTTATCATACCAAGCGCGAGAAAAACTTTTTCTGTTCATAGTACTGCCCAACTGATGTGTTACTAACAGAGCCTTGTACCGCTATTCTGATAAAAACGGCTTCGATATTTCATGAGCTGTTTTTTTTTATTACTTTCATTTAGGACTCTCACGCCTCAAAAACGCGGTTTACGATCAGATCAAGCAATGGTCACCAAGGTGCGTGCCCTCGTTATTGGCTCCTTATTGCGTGTTCCCTGAGGCGCTCATTGACGCAAAGCCATATCTGGCCGATGTACCATCTCCCACAGGAAGGGGGATCTCGTACACGACGTATTAGGCCCACTCACAGAAACGCTTCCAATGGATCTTTTGACACTGCGGCTTTTTGTATTCCCGAGCCCACAAGAACGCTCAGCTGAGAAATCATCTCGGAGGCTCAAAACACTGTTGGCACGTTGAACCAACTGGCCACCTTTTTCAGGCTTCGGACGACCTTATGCATGTACGGTACCACTTGCGGCCTCTATTTACGCTCCAGGATCTTCGCAGCATTCTTGCATGCACAGGGCTTCATTTTATTCTAAAGTGTTTCTGCTAGTGTCACAACGACCGATGCAGGGAATGCAGCTGAAAACAGCCTACCCAGTTGGGGATCACAACTTGCTTGAGTGAAGCTCGGTACTTGCAAAAATGCTGCGAAGGCCCTGGAAAGTAAACCGCCGCCAGAAGTGGTACCATACATGCACAACGTCATCCACATCCTGAAATAGGTGGCTAATTGGTTCAACGTGCCGACGGATTTTTCAGCCCCACAGAAGCCTGTTCATCTGAGCCGCCGCATTACTTGCAAATACAGGAAGCATGGCTGTCAAAAAAAGAATGAAAACCGTTTCGTTGATTGTGCAACTGACGCCGTGTACGAGATCCCCTTGCCCTGTAGCAGATAGTACATCGGCCAGATGGGGCGTTGCGTCATAAACCGTCTCACGGAGCCCGCAAAAAAATGTCAGATGGCACGCACCTTTGCATTGCTCGCACCACTTTGTATGTAAACCGCGTTTCTGTGCCGTAGGCATCTTAAGGAAAAGCAACCAAGAGCCGCGCTTAAAACATTGGAGATGTTTATTACCAGAAAAACGGCAAACGATTGTGATAGTGGCAGTTCAGTTGGGCTGTACAATGCAAAGATGAAGTTTCTTTCGGGCCTGGTATTATAACTTCCTGCTTGCCAGTTTACAAGACGGCCTCTGTATAGTATATATATATATATATTGAAGAGGGGTTTATTGGAAAGCTCGAAGGGCTGGCAGCGAAAAGATGGCCGAGGCTGATCGAGTAGATGCGGCACCAGAACAGAACCAAGAGCGAGCTCGAGCTCTCCACGCGCGCGGCCGCCGGTATCGGAGGACGCACAAATCGCTTCGTCGTCGTTGGTGCTGGCGCACTGCCTTCTTCATTGCAACTGCCCCTGCGAAAACAGGGCGCCATCCTGGCGACTCAGGGCGAGCAGATGACGATAGGGTCGTAGTATGGTTTTAGCCGGCTCACGGGAACAATGTCGCGGCCGCGACGGCGGTGGTCCGAGGAGGGCGTAACCGGTTCGACTGTGTAGTTCACTGGTGAAGTGCGTTGCACGACACGGTAGGGACCGAGGTACTTAGCCGAAAACTTGGATGCAGCCGGCACAGACAGCCAGACGAGCGGGTCAGTTGGAAAGTAATGGGTGGGCTTGCCTTGGTCAGTCTCATATTTGCGGAGGCTTTGAGTGGAGGATGTCAACGAGCGAGCCAGCCGGCGGCACTGCTCGGCATGACGGGCAGCGTCGGAGAAGAAGGTGCATTCAGAATTGTCGGGGTTGTAAAGAAGGATAGTGTCCAGAAGAGAGGAAGGTTCACGGCCGTATAAAAGAAAGAAAGGGGAAAAACCGGTGGTGGCCTGGGAAGCAGTATTGTATGCATAAGTTACGAATGGTAGGACTTGATCCCAATTAGAGGCGTCAGAGGAAAGATACATGGAGAGCATGTCACCAAGAGTCCGGTTCAATCTTTCAGTGAGGCCGTTCGTTTAGGGATGATAGGCGGTGGTCGTGCGATGAACGGTGTGGCACGCATCCAGAACCTCGTGAATGACTTCGGATAAGAAAACGCGGCCACGATCGCTGAGTAGTTCTCGAGAAGCCCCGTGACGTAGAACGAAGTGATGAAGGAAAAAGGATGCGACGTCGCGAGCAGTAGCCGAGGGCAGGGCGGCCGTCTCCGCGTATCTTGTGAGGAGGTCCACTGCTACTATAATCCAACGATTCCCGGCAGGCGTGCACGGGAGCGGACCACACAGGTCGATGGATCGGGCAGGACGCCATCCTTGGAGACAACGTGGCCGAGTATGGTCAGCTGGCGGGCGCCAAATCGGCATTTCTTTAGGTTCAGTTGGAGACCAGCGCCGTTGAGGCAGGTCAGTACCTTGTGCAAGCGCGTGACATGAGTCGGAAAATCAGGCGAAAAAACGACAACATCGTCTAGGTAGCATAGGCAAATATTCCACTTGAGTCCACGCAATATGTTGTCCATCATTCTCTCAAACGTAGCGGGAGCGTTGCAGAGTCTGAATGGCATGACGGTAAACTCATAGAGGCCGTCAGGTGTGACGAAACCGGTTTTCGGGCGGTCATATTCAGCCATGCGCACTTGCCAATAGCCGGATCGGAGATCCAAGGAAGAGAAGAACTCGGCTCCTTGCAAACAGTCGAGGGCGTCGTCAATACGTGGTAGCGGGTAGACGTCCTTGCGCGTAATTCTGTTAAGGCAGCGGTAATCAACGCAAAATCGAATCGAACCATCCTTCTTTTTGACGAGCACGACGGGAGAGGACCACGGACTAGAAGAGGGCTGAATAACGCCGCGCTGCAGCATGTCGTCAACCTGCTCAGCGATGACGCGGCGCTCCGGAGGCGACACACGATAGGGCCGCTGGCGTTGAGGGGCATGAGTTCCGGTGTCGATGTGGTGGACGATAGTGGTCGCGCGGCCCAGGGAAGTTGTCTGGTGGTCGAAGGAAGAGCGGAACTTGTTAATCAGGACGAGGAGCTGCTCGCGGTGAGGTGGGTAGAGGTCGCTGGCAACTGAGCGGTGAAAAATCGCCGAGGACAGCGGGTCGTAGGTAGCGTTAGGCAGCGTGAGAGCGGCGATGGTCGAACTTTCGGAAAGAGCATCATCGTCAAGGGTGTGATCAGGTCCACGGGTTCAACATGTCCAAGGCACTCTCCACGAATCAACGTGAACCTGGAGGGTGAGGGATTCGAGACGACGATCTCGGCGGCACCTTGGCGAATGTCGACGACGCCTAACGGAAGAGGAAGGTGTCGGCGAGAAGCAAAGATAGGCGAAGGGGCGAAAAGTACAGTTTCGCAAGAACCAGAGGTCGAGGAAAGGGGAACGAGCACGGCACTGCCGGGAGGAACATCGGTGTCCGCGGCGACAACGCATTTGGCACCAGAGCAAGACGGCTGTTCGTCGACGGGAACATCGCAGAGCATGGAGAAGGAGACAGCTGTGCCAAAACTTTGACGAGTTGCGCAAGCAACGCGCTTCTACGCCGCAGTCTGGTGCGCCTACCGAGAGTCTTGCTGGCTTGGCCCTTGGTCCCTCGCCTTCGGACCAATCACTCTTCCTGGAGCGCGTCGAAGATTTTTATACGCGTGGAAGTCGCCCGCCAGCTTTCTCTTCTCCATCACGTTCCAGAGCCTATCTGCCCTACTGCCGACCTCGCGCCCTCCCTTGCGCCGACTATCCGCCGTGTTGTTCAAGAGCAGGTCGCTGCAGTCCTGCCATCCAGCCCTCCGCCTCCTCCTGTCACAGCACCACTCATCTATGCTGAAGCCATCACCCGGACACCGGGCTCGCTTGCCTCCCCCCGTTTTGCAGCAGCCCTGCCTATTATGCTCCACCCCAGTCCGTGCAACTTCCCCCAGCCTCGTTTCTTCGCACACGACGCCACCCTAGGAACCCTTGGCGCACCGCCGATAATCGGCCCATCTGCTACGCTTGTGGGCTTGTAGGGCAGGTCGCACGTCTCTGCCGTCAGCGCTTTCCTCGCTCTGGGGAGGCTGTGCATCCGTACGGATACGATCACGAGCCGCTCTTAACCAATGGCTCTTCTGGCTCGTCTATGCCTCGCCCCCAGTATTCTACTCGCCGCTCGCCTTCTCCTCCTCGCCCCTCCCTCACCGCCGTTCAATTTCCCCAATGCTGCGGCGACCAGAACCCCTCCGAGAGGAAAACTAACTGCCGCAGTTCCAGAGGCAAGAACTGCGTCTTTTGCGTACTCGCCAAGTCCTCCCTTTCCTCCCGCCAACGTGATTCAAGCGATTGTCGAAGGTGTCCCTGTTCTCACGCTCGGTGACATGGGCGCTGCCGTGTCTGTGATTAGCGATCCTCTTCACCGAAAAATTCGCAAGGTGACGACGCCCCTGTCTGACTTTTCGCTCCGTACGGCCAGCTCACAGCGCATCCAACCCATCGCAGCCTGCACGGTACGAGTTTCTGTCAACGAGTGCGTGCTGAGTGCGTGCTCTCACGATGTCTTCCTAGGATGGGACTTCCTCTCAACCCACCGTGCAGGGATTGATTGTGCTCGTGCTGAACTCGCGCTATCTTCTGTGTGTCACGTTTCCTTGTGCTACTTGCCTGTGACCTCCGCTAAACATCACCATTAAAAGAACTTCGCAGTTTTATAGGCTTGTGTTCCTACTTCCGCCGCTTCATCCGGAATTTCGCCTGTATCATCGCCCCTGTAACACAGCTCCTTGCCGGCAGCTCGAATCTATCGTCTTGGTCCCCCGCTTGCGATGAAGCATTCACCACTTTACGTCGCCTCCTGGTCTCCCCCCCCCCCCCCCCCAATGCTCCGCCATTTTGATCCCGACTGTCCGACCGAAATGCACACTGACGCGAGCGGTGTGGGGTTGGGCGTAGGTCTTGGCCAACGGAAGCCTGGCCATCCGGAATATGTTGCCGCATACGCCAGCCGCGCCCTCACCAAGGCAGAATCCAACTACTCTGTCACAGAAAAAGAATGTCTCGCCATCATTTGGGCGATTGCCAAGTTCCGCCCTTACGTCTACGGCCGGCCGTTCTATGTCGTCACCGACCATCATGCTCTCTGCCGGCTGTCCTCGCTCAAAGATCCCTCTGGCCGACCTGCTCGCTGGGCTTTACGTATGCAGGAATTTGATATTCGCGTCATTTATCGCTCTGGACGCAAGCACTCCGACCCCGACGCACTTTCCCGTTCACCAGTCCCTTGCGAGTCCGCCTCTGCCCTCGTCTGTGCCTACGATTTCTCGTCGTTCGGTGTCCCTGATATGCTCTCCGAACAACAGCAGGATCTTGGATCAACTCCCTCCTCACCTTCCTGCCTAATCTCTCGCCACTCTCTTCGTCCCGGACTCTTCGTCCTCAAGACCACCATTTTGCCGTTCGTGATGGCCTCTTATATCGGCGAAACTACCTCTCCGACGGGCGGAAGTGGCTGTTGGTGATTCCTCGACACATCCGTGCTGCGATCTGCGCCTCTTTCCACGCCGATCCACAATGCGGCCATGCCGGTGTATTGAAAAGGTATGCTCGCCTGCGTCTGCGCTATTATTGGCTCGGTATGTACCGCTTCGTACGTCAGACCGTTCGGTCATGTACAGCCTCCCAACATCGCAAGAACCTTCCCCGCCACGACCCCGCTCCATTGCAGCCGTTACCGTGCACCGCCCGCCCTTTTGACCGCGTCGGCATAGATCTTTACGGTCCGCTTCCAACGAGTTCGGCTAACAACCGCTGGGTCATCGTGGCCGTTGATAACCTAACCCGCTACGTAGAAACGTCGCCTCTCCAATCTGCTACCGCACAGGATGTTGCTTCTTTCATCCTACACCGTCTTGTTCTTCGTTACGGAGCCCCGAAAGAACTGCTCAGTGACCGTGGCCGTGTATTTCCATCGGAAGTCGTCGCGGCGCTGCTAAAGGAATGCCAAATCGTTCATCGCTGTGCCAGCGCCTATCACCCACAAACCAACGGCATGACTGAGCGATTCAACCGCACACTCAGTGAAATGCTCGCCATGTACGTTGATACCGCTCGCTCCAACTGGGACAAAGTACTTCCTTTCATAACCTACGCCTATAATAGCTTGCTAGAAAACTTGCTTGGGCTCAGTTAGAAATATATGCAAAAAATATATGAAGGTTTTGTAGCTTAGAACCATTTAAGGACGTTTCGGCCGCAGGACCGGCCTTCGTCCGGTCCCGGGACCCCTTGTGGCCGCGAGGTCAGGGGGAGGGGGAAGAATGTTGACCCAACAAGAGAGAGAGCAGGAGAGAAAACAAAGAAATCCTCAAGCAGTGTTTTCTCTCCATTCAGCAATAGTGGACCCGCCGCTGGTTAAACCCTTGAGGGTGGACTGTGAGAGAGAGCGGGAAACAAACGGAAGGGAGGTACTGGAAGAAATATTCCATCCGGTGCCATCCGGTACATTCCTTCTGGTACCTCCTCTCCGTTTTTTCCCCCGCTGTCTCTCATAGTCCGCTCTCAGGGTCTTTGTTGTTGTTCCTTGTATATTTTGTTGTTGTAATGAACATAAATCTTGTACCGTCGCTTGTGCTGCTGGTGATGTGACAGGTGCAGGATGCCAGGGGCCTAGTCAGTGTATCAGATGTGGCTATCAAGCAAGCGGCCTGATAACATGTCAACGCCCCTTCTTCCTTTCCCTTTCCCTCGCTGCAGCCGCAGCTATAAATCTATGCGCAATAAAGGACCGGGCGTCTTTTCTGGCCTAGCTACTGATGTGTCGCGTCTCTGCATGAAGCGATCGATACAGTGAGGGGCGTTACTTCTCCCCTTTTGCCCCAGCACCTTGCCGGTGCTGTACTGTATTGCCAAATATTTCAAGAAAATCAGACTCAGTTTAACTGTCACCTAAACGTTGAACAGTTTGCTCACAATCCGGTGGGCAGATTGTAAAAAAAAACACAATGCCCCATGACCGAGAGAGACCACCCAGGTTGCCGGAAAGACAGAAGAGCAAGTTGCTGGTCTAGTTGGTAGTGTTGCATCGTGGTGGAGCAGCGCAAAGGACGGGACACAAGAAAGAGCGCCTCTGTACGTTCTTCATTGTTTCTTGTGTCCCGTCCTTTGCGCTGCTCCACCACGTTGCCGGAAAGGCCGGTTGCTTCGGGCGCTCCGGCTGCCAGGCTTCAAATGGTGGCGAACGCCGTCGCTAGACATTTTTTTACGGCATGGGGGTAATAACGCTCTCACAGTGAAAAAAAGCACGAACAGAGCCCGCATATATAATTATTAGGGAATTATCTTAAAATATTTGTGAAGTTATCAGTGGACTAGAGTATGACGTATTTACTAGCATTATGAGCGCCTAGTTTGGCTGGCAAAAAGTAAACATTTTTTCCTCTCGCAATGAACGCATACCAACATTTAGGCGTGGTCAGCTCCTGATGACAGAGAGTGGTTTCAGGCACCCTTCTTTAACGTCGAAACAAGGGTGAAATAATATAAAGCGCCATATGTCGAATGTCAAGGCTACTGTTTTTCAGCCGACACGATAAAGATCCGATTGAAATGTTCGGAGACGAATCTGAGAAGCAAAAGAATCCGCATTTGCTTGCAAATGGTTGTTTCGTTTTATCTGCCGTGTTAAGGGCTCCAGAAACTTGTAGCGGCTTGGCTTCATGCTGAATGCTGAGAGTTGTGCTAGAGTGCGCTAAAAGCCTACTCTCTCTCTCTCTCTCTCTACCGCCATTTTGGTCGGCTAAGCGTGTTATACACACAGGTTTAAGATAAAACGCGTTAACTTTGCTCTTATATAAGCAAATAGTAACAATCCAACAACATCGGGAGATCGACGAAAAAGCTAACAACACTGAACAAAAAGTCGAGTTGGGCTTCACTCAGATCGCTGAACGATTTACTCACCTGGAGCAAGTACTTGATTATATCGTAAAGAAACTTAGCAGCCCCCAGCCTAACCCTTCCTCCCAACCAGCATAGAGATGGCTACCTCTTCAACGCCAACCCCCGTGAAAATCCTTTCCTCCATATTTGGCAACGGAACTGCAGAGGCCTAAAAAAGAAAAAAGGTAATCATCTTCTTCATATTCAGCAAGCCTCTCAAATCCCAGACATTATAGCAATCGAGGAACCTAACAACACGTATAAATTACCAGGCTATCAAGCAATCCACCCCTCTGATGTATCACACCCATGTGTCACTACATTCGTGCATCGGAACATCACCTACATCATTCATGACATGACAGACGTGCTCCATGACTGCCAGTACATTGAAATCCTCCCCCGAAAATCAGGCCAACCTACTTACTTTGTCCTCAATATCTACAGCCACCCGAAGGATAAACATCCACAGCTACTCAGCGCCTTACGAAAAGCTCTTTCTGTCGCGGCGCACTCACCACTAATTTTGTCGGCGATTTTAACGCCTCGCACACGGACTGGGGACATAAATATACTCGCCCCAAAGGGAAACGTCTCTGGGAATTCATCCTCCAACATCACATGACTCTCTATACAGATCCCAATCAGGCAACTAGAATAGGCAACAGCGTAAGTAGAAATACCTGCCCAGACCTTTCCTTGGATAACATCTAAAGCATGTGACGTGGACAAATACAGGCCAAAACCTCGGAAGTGATTACTTTATTCTTTCCCTCACGTGTTACACGAAAAGCATCATCCTTGCAGTCAAAATTAAACGCATTGTGGACTGGGACCTTTTCAGGAAAAAGCGAGAGTCCGCTGCCACTCAGAAAATAGAGGACTACCCCTCCTGGGTTACCCAATTAAACAAAGAAATTGAAGGTTCTACCAAGGAAGCAGCAACTACTCAGGAGTCGAATCAAGTAGGTAGCCGACTGCAACAACTGTGGCAAGCCTATCAAGGGGTGGAAAAACGATGGTTGCCGCAAAAACATAATCGCGAACTTAAACGTAGCTTGGCCAACATTCTAGAGGAAATTACAGAACACGCCTTACGAAAAGCTCTTTCTGTCGCGGCGCACTCACCATTAATTTTGTCGGCGATTTTAACGCCTCGCACACGGACTGGGGATATAAATATTCTCACCCCAAAGGGAAACGTCTCTGGGAATTCATCCTCCAACATCACATGACTCTCTATACAGATCCCAATCAGGCAACTAGAATAGGCAACAGCGTAAGTAGAAATACCTGCCCAGACCTTTCCCTTGGATAACATCTAAAACATGTGACGTGGACAAATACAGGCCAAAACCTCGGAAGTGACCACTTTATTCTTTCCCTCACGTGCTACACGAAAAGCATCATCCTTGCAGTCAAAATTAAACGCATTGTGGACTGGGACCTTTTCAGGAAAAAGCGAGAGTCCGCTGCCACTCAGAAAATAGAGGACTACCCCTCCTGGGTTACCCAATTAAACAAAGAAATTGAAGGTTCTACCAAGGAAGCAGCAACTACTCAGGAGTCGAATCAAGTAGGTCGCCGACTGCAACATCTGTGACAAGCCTATCAAGGGGTGGAAAAGCGATGGTTGCCGCAAAAACATAATCGCGAACTTAAACGTAGCTTGGCCAACATTCTAGAGCAAATTACAGAACACGCTGCCTGGCTAACCACTCAGCAATGGTTTCAGATCTGTAACAGACTGGATGGCAATCTTTAATGGCAAATTTAAGAACACATGGCATTTCCTCAGATTTCTATTAGATTCCATTTCGCACAACATCAAGGTCAGGACATTATTCAAATACTTAGAGATAAATACTTCTCAGACACCCCTCAACTAACCCCTGTACAATATAAGGGATCTTTTAACTCTCAACTCGATGCCCCTATAGCCGAGGCAGAGGTTTGGGCAGCTTTACAGCAGCGCAAGACCACTTCAGCACCAGGAGCAGATCAATTCACCAATAAGGCTCTGAGAAATCTGCATGGAAAAACCGTCGAGGCCTTCACAGAATTCATGAAACAGCATGGGGAAATTGTCACGCTCCCAGAACAGTGGAAACATGCCAGAGTTACCTTCATACCTAAACCAGGCAAATGGCTGGACCTGCAAAATCTTCGGCCCATATCTCTAAGTTCATGTGCGGGGAAGCTCTTGGAGCATGTTGTCCTAAACCGTCTGATCCGGCACACGGAAGATAACAGCATCTACCCCCCTACCACATTCGGTTTCAGATCTCACTTTTCAACACAGGATGTCATGCTGCAGATTAAGGAAGACATACTTGATCCTTCGATACCTCACCTCACAAAAGCACTTCTTGATTTAGACTTAACCAAAGCATTCGATAATGTGCAACATTCGACCATTTTACAAGCTTTGAGCTCCCTGCACGTGGGAGAGCGCACCTATGCATATGTGACAGCTTTCCTTACGGGCAGGGCCGCGGAGTTCCAAATCTGACAGGTCACATCTCCTACATTCCCGCAAGGCAGCCGAGGCACGCCACAAGGTGCAGTTCTCTCACCATTTTTGTTCAACATCACGCTCATCCCTCTTGCTCAAATCTTGTCTAAAATCCCCCACCTCTATCACTCCATCTATGCGGATGATATCACCGTCCGGACGAGCGCAGCAAACTGCGGTGAAATGGAGGAAACATTACAAAATGCAACAGACTCGGTCCAAAAATAATCACAAAGTATAGGCCTGGCATGTTCCCCTGCCAAATCAGAACTCCTTAAAATCAGACCCCGATGCCCGGATCCTGATCCGCCACAAACTTTCGTCAAACTTGAAGACATTCCAATTCCAACTGAACCCGTCATTAGGGTCTTGGGTATGCTCATCACGAATGACTGCTTCAACACGACCACCATTAAATCACTCGGCCGCACTGTCCAGAATACGACTGCGCTCATTCGTAGAATTAATAACAAACACAGACGCATGATAGAGGCAGACACGCGACGTCTCGTTGAAGCCTACTCCCTTACAAAAATGGATATCAACTTTCTTTAGAATTTGTATTAAATTTCTATTAAGTCTAGTAACCTTGTAGTAACTTTTACATTCTATCAACAATTGTTCATACAACGTTGGTAGAAGTTACTTCTTTGTATGTACTCCTGTCAATAGAAAGTTACTAGAAAATAATTTTTACATTCTATGCACCTTTGTCAATACAAAGTTGGTAGACTGTTACTTCTTTGTATTTACTCCTGTCAATAGAAAGTTACTAGAAAATCTGGGTGCAGTTTTACACCTTGAGAGAAGTAAATGAACAAACTGCATGGTGTTCGAGGTGATTAACACTATCTTGTTCACATAATCGTGACGATATCTTACCTGATTGCATGGTGGAATCTGTTGCAGCTAGTCAACAATTTCACTATATCGAAAACCGACCAACATTATTCGAAGCAAATGCGTTTGGAATGTAATCAGGATATGGGAAAACGTTTTAAAACAGAAGATATATTCCATTTTAATACTTTATGTACTTTACGGACTGCTGTGAGCAGAAATACTCTAGAAAGTGACAAAACATTTTTGGTCATGCGAATAGATGCCTCAAATCATGTAGGCGAACACTTAAAAGCTATTAAAGCAACATTTAACACGAAACAAACATTACACTCACATTCCCTTAGCTGAGCACATTCTATTAACATTCGTTGATAGGAAGTTCATACAATTTCCTTACTGCTTTCTATGTACTGCTGTCAGTAGAAACATACTAGACACCGGCAGAACGTTTTATAATGAGAATAAATGCCTAAATTAATTAAGTACTCTAGCCTAACATGTCAATGCAACTAAAGCAACTTTGAACACGAAACAAACATTTGCAGTCACATTTTCTTAGGGCCTATTTTATCAACATTTGTTGATAGAAAGTTCATACAATTTTCTTACTGCTTATATACTGCTGTCAATAGAAATATACTACGAACCGAGAAAGCATTTTGCTGATGCGAATAAACAAATAAAAGCCTAAAATAATCAAGTACTGTAGGCGACAACTTCAAAGCGGCAACTTAACTAACCTTGAAGACGAAACAAAAATTTGCAATCACATTCCCATAGCCGAGCACGCTGTGGTTTTTAGAAATTTCAGTTCAATTTTCTCAATACTAGCTTTACTGCTTTCGCATTTTCGAGTGCGGGGAAAAGGGCAAAGTTCATAACAGAGCATTTATCCCGAAATTCAGAAACGTGCCTTGAATTGAAGACATTTAGTGACAATTTTTGATTGTATGAAGTGTACAAAAAGAGTTACCAGCAAACGAAATAATTTTGGTACAAAGTGAATGAATTCATAGAATACTCAAAGTATTATTGCCTCGCACTTCAAGAAAATTAAAAGAACTTTAAGAAAAAATAGGAGTTAGTGACATATTGTGTTACATAAGCGCAATGATGACTTCGTTACAGCGAATCAGTTTCGCTGATGGCTCATTCTACACGAAAACAATGCTTTCTGCTGCGTATTCGGCCTCAAATTCAGTACTCAGGCAGTCAATAAACAGATTTAACATTTCAGAACTAACAAAGAATTTCAGCAGAGCTGTACAACAACTCTACCAATTCGAAACACGTTGGTGTTGCTATTGTTGTAATTCTTGATAGGTCATATTTTAACGTGCAGTTGAACAGTGATGTACCGTACGACGGTGCTAAAACACACTAGCGTTAAGAGCGTTTCGCTCTGAGGTTTCAGAGGGATTATTGTTGCGAGCTACAAAAAAATTCAAGTTTAGCATTGCACCGATGTGTTTTCACACTCATTGAATGACACGTTCTCGCTAGCTCAAAAGGCGCCCAAATTATATCACCAGCTTCCTGAACCTCCACCGCAAGCACACTTTCCCTGCACATTGCCCGCCATGCAAAAGTGCCCGGTACACTTTATGCCACTCCACGTGGGAGCGCCCAATTTAAACCCTCGCACTACCCTCCTACTCGAGCGACCAGCAATGGCTGATCGCACGGGCCTGAAAACCCTGCGCGAAAAGGGCCGCACCGCTTCGCGCTCTGAGTAAATTCTGTGTAACGTGTGCAGGCTTACAGCTTCGAGAACTCAAGTTGTTTCGTTCCTCAGCGACTGTACATTCGAAACTTCAGGCAAGGCAATATTAATTTTTATTCATGTTCGGCGGCCCATACTATGAACAGAAGTATAGAGAAACAAAACAGGTAACAGCGGCCCGCTGTACTCAACTGCGGTAACAAGGGCTTTGCATGAGGAAGGTGCACAGCAATTGGAGCACTATAAGCCCTCATTCTTGACTTGTTACATTTTTCACTAGTACTGAGCCACAGAGGAGCTTGCAGTATGGAAAAAGCTAGGGTGAGAGCAGCCCCCACTTTGAGCACCGCTAAAGCACAGGCGCAGTGCCTCTTCCGCATCTTCACTTGCATCTCCTTCAACGCAAACATGGTACGAAGCTGTGGCGAGGGAAAACGTGGTGATAGCTGTATTTTCTATCTTCCCGTAATGCAATGACTAAGGAATCCTGGAATAAAGTGTTGGGTTTTAACGTAGTCATACGGAGTAGACGCGCGAAAGCATGTGTTCATTCTTCGCCTTTTCCTACTGCCATCAGCGGACGTGAGGCCGAGCCGAGGACCGCGTAAGGCAGAGGCAAAAATCAATCAAGGAAGCACACAAAAAGACTATGGTAGCGCGACTGTCGGCGGGGCTCGCTCGAGCAAAGAGCATGCAAGGTGTCCAATGACGTGATATAAACACACACAAAACAGAGGCGATGCTGCAGCGCGGCCTTGAAAGTTTCGCGCGTCACTCTAGAGCGGCGTGCGAACGCTCGTGCTCTCTAGGTACACACACGTACACTAAATCGCATGAGCCAAGCTGTGTAGAGTACGCTAAGCCACACAATATGCGAAAATAAAAACCGAAACCAGTAGCGTTTGGCAACATCATCATCATTCCTTGTTCTGCGACGCAGTTACGGGGAGCTGAGTTATAGCCTTAGAACTAGGCAGCCAGTGCAGCCGTGCAGCGGCTGCGGCTTTCCTGGCCCCAGATGCGTCGCCTGTAGCTTCCCGGCATGCTGCCCGGGTTTCCAAGCTTTCGGTCGCAGCGCCGCCAGAAACAGATGGTTGTGAGTAGTCGCATTTTTTCACCTCAATCATTCCAATTTGCTGACTTTGTAATTGAAACAAAATATTTTGTCGTTTAATGCGACAAGTTTGTGGCAAAAAGGGCTTTATTGTGTCTTTTTTTAACGCGTGTAAAGTTAGGCGACATTAGCACCATCTTTCCGTTCGCTGGCGGCGGATTGCGAGTCTCATGTTGGCCGCGCGCTACACTACCTTTTTTAGGACGCTGAAACGACTCTTTGTTGACGGGGTGCGACGGTTGTGGAGTCGTGGGTGCATTTCTTCAGTTTGTTTGTGTTAAATGTGCGGCCTCGTTAGTGTTGTGGTAGTGTGACTGAAATCGCAAGGTGACAGATGGCTCCAGTGCTGCGGAAGACGTTCTTACGCGCACGCAGTGCTCAAAAACTGCTCTGACGTACTGCACGCAACCACGCTGACAGCGGCCGGCGCCCGATGCCCGATAGAAGAAACGGCTTGCCGTGAACGCTGACAAATGTAAGTACAGAACTGGAAAGTGACTACTGCGATGTGTCGGGGGTATGATTGAGGGCTGCGAATGCATTTGGGTTGGTCTTCACGTCTTGTTCGCAGTGAGGTGCAAAATGCGGGTACCCCGCGATCCTTTGCAGAGAGAAGGTGTTCTGACACGCTCGCTTGCCAACTATGCAACTTTTAACCCGCCGCCTCACGCTCTTTGCGTCAGCTCCTCGGCGCAGGAGTTATGTGATAGAATTTGGTTGCACGCCGAGAACTATGGGGTGCTGCTTGATTCGTTATTCCGACTGAACAGGAGCAGCGCGTGAAAAGGAGACCATAAGAACGAAAAGTGCTTGTAGCGGCGTGCGTCTTTTGATTCTGCTGCCTGAGTGTTTACTGGATAAGGAGCATTGCCCGTTCTACGTCGCAGTCACATCAAGTGCTGTGTTTCTTGATAGTTCTGGTCAACGAAACGACCATTAAAAATAGCAGAACCATTCCATTGCAGTGCAGCTGAGGTAATTGCACAATGGAAGGTTTGTTGTCATTTTATTTTTTTACATTCACTACATTTGTCATTCCCCCATTTTCAGTCTGAAGCGATAAATGTATAACGTGATTCGCGAATAATAGCTTTAAGAAAAGTATGACAAGCTTTGTAAACCATTTGTTTGCTAACTATTGGAGGCATAGGTAATCAATCATTAGCCTCCACTCATGAACACATTGGACTGAACAGCTAGAGGTTGTAATGGGATGTGGCTTATGTGATGATGTTTATGAAAGCATGGCTCTAATGCAGCCTTTCTTCAAATGCACCCGCAGTCAAGCCTTGTACAGCTGCTCCACCGGTATCATCACGCTACTTTTGCACCAGCTTTCATCTGTCATCGAGCCAATGCTACCTCAACCAGAGGCAAATGACATCAAGACCTGCTGGTTCAGCCTATCAGCCATTGACACTGGATATCAAGCATGTGCCACTTGTAAAAGGATAGGTAGACAAGTGGGTATATTTTCCTTGTCTTTTTTAGCCTGCGAAAAATTTTCTGGTCCAGGCTCCCTCTCTCTTTCGTTTTTTTTTCTTTTAGAAGAGGACCAAGAGAAAGGGAAAAGATATTGCGGGCATCATGAAAGCACTCCCCTAGTCAAGTGCATTGTGTTATAGTGTGAAATGCTTTTTATAGTTTTTTCCCTCATGCCTCTCGTGCTTGGAAATCTTGACCACAGTATAGACCAAATTAAAACAATTATCTGCTTCATGACCTTTATACAGCAGTCTAAAAGCAGCAAATAAATTTTATAGGTTTACTTCAGCAGTACCTACCTCTTACAAGGTATGGCATGTTTGAAGTGAACCAGTGATGTGATAGGCATGGCCTAACGGGCAATGCATAATTGAATATTGGCGTTCAAGTGGAGCACTCTGCTTTAGAAGCATATTTGTTGCTAGCATCAATAATTGATACCTTACCAGGTTATCCTTGCATTACATGAAACCCTGTAAAGCTTATATTTTAGCTGTACAGAAGAAAGGCATTTATTCGATATGTCATGAGCATTGCTGAGGTTTTCTTTCACACTCCCTTTGTCACAACTGACTGCACTGCACAGTTGAAATGCATTTGGAATTGAGTATTGGTGCATTGTTATTTTTATTCATGCCGGCGTTCAGTTACTGATTGCATTACACTAGCTGAGCCTAAGTCAACAAATATTGTTGTGACCTTAACAAGACCCCTGGCTTTACTTGAACCGATGCATTTGATGTTGCCTTTCTCTCGTGCCATCAAGCTTTGTAATAAGTTGTGTAAATAACTTAATTTACTTTCTCGAGGTATTTATTGCTGCAATTAGTGACAGGTAATTTCCTAAAGAACAACCTAAGTACACATTTTTATCTTCTTTGGAACACTTGTTTCCTTGTTTCCCTTGTATTCTTAACTTAAACAGATATGAGCAGGCCTCAGCACTGGAGGGATGTGCTGCGGGACAAATACAAAACTACCAGTCCAGCTGCTCCCTTAAGGGCACGTTTCTGAGGCTTTTATCGCTTGCAGTTCTATGCAGCTTTACTTACAAGTATTGTATCTGACGCAGTATGTGCCTTATTATTTTGATTCATTTGCTTTAGAGTGTGCCACTCTTGCCCTGACGAACTTGCTCACCATTGTACTCTTTGTTCATACATTTTCCCCTAACACCTGGTATAGCTCCAAATGATACATTATCTACAGCAACATGTGCATTATATTGCAATGTCTTTGTGCCATCACTTTTGAAAACAAAAGCTGCCTGAATTTTTTTGCAGACAAATCAGAAACACAAAATAATTTTCATATTTGATAGCCTGCATGTTATCTTCATATGACTGGAATGGCTAAATATCTCTTTGTGGTAGCCTAATTAGGTGTAACACGTGGGCAGAATTGAACACAACAGCATGTTATAGGTTTTTCTTGTTCAAGGACGCATTACATTTAGTACTAGTCTTGTGACTGCTGCTTATGCTATTACTCAGCAGCCTTATCAAACTCACTCGGAGTGCTGCATTTTAGTGCACATTTAACTGATTGTTGCTTCTCAGTGTTTGATTCTATTGGAAGTTACTATAACTGTATACTTTGGATGTTTTCTTGTGCAGTTCTCTTGCTGCTGCAGTCCGCCATGGAGGAGGCTACCTGTTCGTGCACACGTCTCATCACTAGGACGCTACCTCTTCCACTGGTGATGCAGACAAGTAACGACAGGGTTAATTGGAGAGGCATGGGAGAGGCATTTGCCCTGCAGTGGGCATAGTCAGGCTGATGATGATGATGAACAACAAGCAGGCTGCCTGATATTGAGGACATGTGTCAGGATAGTGCACCAACAAAGTCGCTTAAGCATTTCCGTGCTGATGCATTTTTATTAAAATCAGCTCATAGCTTGATATCTACATCCATGGGGACATTTAGCATATGTTTGGCATCTGTTTGACTTTTAATTCACTAGTGTTTGCAGCCTTTAATGTTGGTCTTAAGACAGTGTAAGCATTGTTTCACTGTGTGTAATATTTTAGCTGTTTTGGAGAGATGTGTGCATATGCATGCAGTTTTTTTCCACGGGTTTGTTATGTGGCTGATGGAACCTTCATGTTACAGAATTAATTATTTCATTTCTGTGTTGTACAGGAAAGTGAGCAGTATTTATATGCACCAGGTGTTTCAGGGAAGAATAAGTAGTTTTCAAAAATATGGCTTTTGCTGCATAATATTACCAGTGCTAGCAGACACCAAAAAGCCGGTGAGGTGTATTTAGTAAGCTGGTTAACTAATTTCTGATAATTAACTTTTTAACTAACAGGTTTGCAGCTGGTTGCAGTTAGAGACTTTTAGCCAGTTGTTCGTAGTAGCCATATCAGTTTTTGGAATGTACAAAACATGATTACTTTCGCCGCTGTGGCTCGACAAAATTTGGCTGCATCGTGCAAAAATACATGCGCTTTTGAAAGCACACAGGGAAGGAAACCCCCCCAGTGCATGTAACTGCTACAAATCTCTAATGGCAACTAGACGCCTAACTCTGATAGTGAAGGAATCATATTCTTAGCAGTAAGAAACACACATAACACCAAGACACACACACACAGGACACCCGCTAGACTTCAACTATCTTTACTGGACACTTGTACGACATAAATATGTATCACTGAGCACACGCAGGTGCCTCGTCATCCGCAACAGGTCTAACTACGCCCTGCCCTCTCCTGCAAGGCATACGGTTGCACCGATAAACAATCTATTTTTCTGCCAACGCCAGGGAGGGAGTGCTTACACACGTCGCCCGCCTCTTGAATACGAAAGACTTCGATAATTTCTCTTTCTTTTTTCTCGGCTCCCAGGCCTTTCGTATTCAAAAGGCGGGTGACATGTGTGTAAGCACTCCCTCCCTGGCATTGGCAGAAAAAGGGATTGTTTATCGGCGCAACCGTATGCCTTGCAGGAGAGAGGAGGGCGTAGTTAGACCGGATGCGGATGACGAGGCACCTGCGTGTGCTCAGTGATACATATTTATGTCATACAAGTGTCCAGTAAAGATAGTTGGTCTATCGGGTGTCCTGTGTGTGTGTGTCTTGGTGTTGTGTGTGTTCTTACCACTAAGAATATGATTCCTTCAAGCCGTTACCAACTAGCCCAACTTAATGTTCTAACGAAGTTTCTGATAGTGAAAAGGTTCATTAATAAAAATTAGTTAACCAGCTTACTACGTGAGACTCTTCACATGTGTTCTCGTGCCTGCCAACACTGGTAATACTATGCTGAAAAAGCCATACATTCATCTCAAAATACCTGTTTTTTGAAAATTACTTAGTCTTCCCTGAAACACCTCGTATATATGTAAGAAAAACCTAACGGGATTTAATTGACGACGTTTTGGTTGCAGGGCCAGCCGTTTTCAAGTGTACTACAGTATTTCAAGCACACAGCTTTTGTTTCGAATGCTATACTATACTCGAAAAAGGCTGGTCCTCCAGCCGAAACATCGTGAATTAAAACCTGTTATGTTTTTCAATTTCTGTGTGTCAGTCATTGTTACTAAGAGGGAACTGAGGGGAAGTGTGCCGAAGGCAATATTCTGTTCCTCTATTGTTCTCCATAAAATATTTTGATGCATCATGCATGTGTTGTAGCGCGTATGTACACTTGTGCACAATAAATGTAATAATTTACATTTTGCTTCTATTATTCTTTAAGCACTCCAGGATAGTGTTCACAAAATGATTTTGAAGTGATAAAACTATGTTGGTAAAAGTGTTGTACTCTGTAGTTAACACACACTTTTCCAAAAGTTGATGCAGGAATTATACTTTCTTCGTACTTGAGTTTTTGAATAACGGTGGCCAATTGTCGGAAGACCGTTGATAGGGTGTTGGTAGACATTGTCGGTATGTGGTTGATAAGAAGTGTAAAGACTGTCTATGTACTTGAGTCTTTTGGATAACGGTGTCCAATTGTCGGAAGACCGTTAATAGGGTGTTGGTAGACATTGTCGGTATGTGGTTGATAAGAAGTCTAAAGACTTTCTATGTACTTGAGTCTTTTGGATAACGGTGGCCAATTGTCGGAAGACCGTTAATACGGTGTTGGTAGACATTGTCGGTAAGGGGTCAGTAGGAAGTGTATAGAAACTCGATAAGGGGATGATAGGAAGTATAAAGTCTTTCTATGTACTTGAGTCTTTTGGATATCGGTGGCCAATTGTCGGAAGAGGGTTGATAGGTTGTTACTACAATGTACAAAGGCGTTTAAAAGACTTTCTATTCAATGTTGATAGGTTCTATTAACAATTGTCGAAAGACTTTCTTAAGAATGTTACTAAAAATTTTTGTAAGGGCTGTATCAGCAAACTCATTTATACTCTCCCCTATCTGTATCTCACTCGGACAGAGGAGGAGCAGATAGATGGAATGATCAAGGGTATATATAATGCTGCCCTTCACCTCCCGAATTCAACCCCCACCAGCAAATTCCTCAAACACCCTGGCAGAACTAATTGAAGCCTACTTCACAGGGCAATGCTATCGCCTATCTGGAACACCTACCGCACAGAATCTTCTGGAAAGAGTCAAAATCACCCTCGACGACCAAATTTAGGATCAGCATAACATTTCTGTCGACCTTGCAAAAAATCTTTATATTCCCCCTCTGCCCAGCAACACCCATCCTGAGCATGACAAAGATCATCGCACAGCTCGGGCAACAGCCCTACATAAGCACTACGCTAGGAATCTAAAACTCTCATACGTAGATGCTGCAGAATACTCTACCACCTCAGCCTATGCCATCACGGTACTTAACCGCGATCATAATCCTTGCTCAGCTCTAACTCTCAATCGCGGTCAACATCCCGTCGAGGCTGAAGAAGCAGCTATAGCCCTGGCCATTACTCAAACAAATGCAAATTACATATTCTCGGATTTTAAATGAGCGATACAAAATTTCGCCAAACAATGGGTTCACACGCTAGCACATCGTGTTCTGAACAATGTTGTACCACCGAGTCGGCTCATCACACTCATCTAGGTTCTTGCGCATTGCGGACACCCGGGGAATACGGCTGCACACAATCACGCCCGAGCACTCGTCGAATGGACAGTGGACGGCCTCCCCTCGTTCCGCAGTGCTAGGGAACGCATGATGACGTACCACGAAGTCACGCTTCACTACCGGGGTTCCCGACTAGTTTACTCTCCTCCCCATAAATCGCTAAATAAGGCCGAGCAAGTCGTTTGGCGTCGGATTCAGACAGACACTTTTCCGAACTCTTACCTGTATTCCCTCATGCACCCAGGGGACTATCATCCGTCGTGCAAATTATGCCAGCACCCTAAGGCGGATATTTATCACATACTTAGGGCTTGCCCTAATACTCCAACTCCCCCTTTTCTGAGACTCGACGACCAGGGGAGATGGGAGGCCGTGCTGCACTGCCGGAGGTTCAGCTCCGGATGGTTGCCTGGGCCACAGAGGTCGACAGTGCCCATGGGCTCCTGGCCACTTAGCGCGACCGCGAGGGCCCACCTGTTCCTGCAGCGCCCTTATCCTTATCCCCACCCTCATTGGCTTCCTTTTAAGGGTTGCTTAATAAAAGTTTTTCCCTCCTTGCTCGTCGGTAATTCGGGTTTTGAGTAAAGGAAATGTATCTGTCTCGGATATCTCAGTAGATACCTGAGCCTCGCCGTCAGAGAAGGAAGATGAGAGTGAACGAAGACACTGTATTCACTAGACGCGCCTTTGTTCAATCTAAACCATCGAGCTGGCATGGCGAAGTGGTAGCGTGCTCGTCTCGCACTGCGGAGACCCTGGTTCGATTCCCAAACAGGACCAATTTCCTTCTCGGTTTTATTTACTTATTTATCTTACTTGGAGCATCGCTATACCATCCTTTTAATTGGTTGCATGGTTACAAGCCAAAGTACAATTGGCCCCGTTTGAAATTCGCGCACTGTGACGTCACGACCATTTCGACCAATTGACTGTCGACAACTCCTACTTACAACGATGAGGCATTAAAGGCTTCCGCCTTAATACACGATAAATGTTTTCACCACCACCCCCAAGCTAAGTGGCTGTAGTGACAGGTGTGCCCTGCGTACATCGGCATTGACAAGGTTGCGCCAAAAACGGGACACTGAAGCCATAGGCCGTCGGCGTTCGTTGTGTTCATTGGCGTCGGCGTTGACAACATTGTAAGGGCCATCTCCACGAGCACATCCGAGGCGCACGAGAGCAGCGCTTGCGCGCCCAGCGCCGCGCCGCGGCAAGCGTCGGAAAACATATGCAACTCGATGGCCTGTCGCCTCCTGTCGCTGGTACCGCGCTCAGCTCGGCTCAGCGAAGCAAACGGCGCGAAGGGTAGTACCGCTTGCCGAGAGAACTGCGTTCTCTGATTGGTAACACGGGCCGTAAACCAGCGGCCACTTCCGGCGCCAGCGCGAGCGCGGCACGAGCGAGGCGCGAATATCTGACATGGACATATATTTGCCAAGCGCGAGCGCCAGCTCTCGTCTGTGCGTCGCACATGTGCAGGCCGGCTCCGGCGTACGCTGGTACGCGTAGGCGCTGCGCTCGTGCGCCTCGGATTTGTCCATGGAGATGGGCCTTTACACTGCGATCATTTTAACGAAACGAAGGCGAGCGCGCGCGGCGAGGCCCGCCAGCTGTGCGCCGTGTGGCGTCACTGCTCTTCTCGCATGCGCAGCGCGACTCTCCAGGAGCCACGCGAAACTGCTCAACCTCGGCCAGTGAAGCTCAGCTACAAAAGACTCGGCACAGGACACATCACTACTTCATCATAATATGATACACCTAAGCAACAATGCACTAGAAAAATGACAACGAAGAGCACAGCACTAGGAGCGGTTCCCACTCCGGTTCAAACTCACTCTTGGCATAAAAGTCCTTTAGATGAACAATCATTCTGCTGAAGCAGTCTTTCGTAGAAACAACAGAATCGCAATGTCGGTCCATAGTGCGCATTATCCAGAGGCTTTGTGGTCCAATCAGAAGGAACATGCTTAAGGGTTCATCAACAGATGGCAGTGCGGTGAAATATAGTAGAATAGGCTGTGTCAAATTAAGTCCCAGTCAAAGACGCCCCTTGCTAAACTGCAGCACACACTCGCGCTGTGCACTGAAGGCCACCGCTTTAACTTCCATCGGTGGTGAGAATGGTTATGCGTCTTCTCAAAACCACTGCAAGGTTTAGGCTCTGTTGATTTTGAGGTAAGGAAAGGTGCATAACTGGCTCCCCTAGGTTAGTGGACACCTCAGTAGTGCTTTGAATTATCCGGCAGTGGTGTCCGCCTGCAGAAAGCCTTACTTTCATACAATATACTTATTTACTTACAATATACTTACTTTCATACAATACTTAGGAACCCGGAACCGCCAGTCATTATTTTCGGTCATCCGTGTTCCGCGCAGCCACAAGAACACTCTCCACGGGCTACGGCTACCTGGTGTGCACAATCGGCCGCGGTGGCCACACCGAAGCCATGCTGCCTATCAAGCAGGAGCTCTGCGACTTCATCCTGTACACGCACGTGGTCGCCGTCAACGGGAGCCTGTCTTCAGCAACCGGCAACGTGTCGTACCAGACATTCCTCAAGGTAAGGGCCCGTAGCTGGCTTGCCCGGCATGCCGAGCGGGAAGGCTCCGGTGTGCTGCTCTCGGAACTTGCCAAGGTGGACAGCTGGTACCTGCATCAAGTCGCCCTCCATATTCTACACCCCGCTGGTAGCACTCTGTACCACTCACACGATCCCATTCCCAGCCTAATAGCAACCATAGCCTCCTGGGCTCTAGAGTTCAAAATGTGCCCCGGGTTTCTTTTTTTCAATTTTTATGACGTGGTAAGTAAACTGAAATCAGTAATATTTAGCATCGCAGAGATGTAAGGAGCGCTACCAAACAGCCTTGAACACTATACTGGACCGGGGGTCTTCGCTCCTGTACAAAACGTCGCCATCCTTTACATAATAAAAAAAACTGGCGTATTGAGGACAAAGGAGGAAAACGTTGTCGATATGTTTTTCGTTGTTACACCAGAGGAAACAAAATTTGGCTGGGGTCCCACCCGGCTGAACCTACTTTACAAAGCGGAAGACCAGCCTCTCGTTCTCCTTCGGTTTTTGCTTCAATCTTAGCAATCTTTGCTTCAATCTTGCTTCACTATCTTTGTATCCTTCGCCAATGCGCGCTGTCGACGTTCCTGATCATAAGAATCATCAGATTCAATCAGCCGTCTACAATACAGAGCGGAAGCACTGGTTCCAGAGCGCGACTTCTGCATGGCTATCTGCGAACGTCAATAAACGCTTCGTGCTTTTAAAGCTTTTAAAGCTCTACTAGCCCCATTGAGCCAAGGTCATCGGCGTTATAGGGGAGCCACCAGTGGAGCCCGAACCCACTACCTCCAACCCAATACCTCGCATCCGGTTCTTTACACACAGAGCTACGGCGATGGCTGGCGAATTGAACTCACGACCTCCGAGTTTAAGACCAGACTGCAAATTTGGATGTCGTGGGTTTGGAGTGCACCTGCCGCATGTGGTTGTTTTTTCTTCTTTCTAATCAACCAGATTTAAGCGATATAATGATTGCACTGTAATTACCCATTAAGCAACAGCTCGAATTAAAAAAAAAAGAAACATTTTCGTATGCTTCGGTGGCTGTTGGTTTATTTCATGTGTATGTCATAACGAGCCCTTCAATTCCGTCCGAGAGCTCGATGCACGCACCAAACCTTGCCCCTTGTGTTTGCCTTGCCTCTCGCTATTTGCTGGAAACGTTATATTTCATCCGGACCGCTTCGTCGCTTCCGCAGGCAGCCGGCCAGCACAGGGGCGACCAGCACACCCAGTTCGGCCTGAGCCTCTCGCCTCACTTGCTCAGCATGAGACTGCAGACCAAGGAGAACGCGTCCAGCCTGGCCTCCGCATTCCTGAAGCCTGCGCAGAAGGTTTTCGCGGAGGCGGGTCTCTCTGCAATCGGCGTCATGGGTCTCGTGCGCAAGGTCGAGGAATTCACGCACGAACCGAAGCTGGTCGCGTGGTTCCAGGTTAGTGGCAAAGGACACCACGCGCAAAGCCCAGTGATACTTTCTTCCTCATGATCAAGTCCATTGGATGCTTGGCAACGCACTGCTGAGAAAAAAAGAACTGTTACCCCCGACGGTTGTCCCACTGTTAGGGTCATTACAGAGACGAATGTAAATAGCGCAGGAAATCTGAGGCCTGCGGCGCGACGCCTTCATTAGGGCGGCAGCAAGACGCAGTGATATACTCCCTCTGCGACTCTTCCTGTTCTCCATTGCAAGGCGTCGCGTTTTTGCTGCCCAAATATTGCTGCCACGAGACTGGCTTACTGAAGTTCAAGCAACTTCCCGTCCTCTTGGAGCTCCCATTTCCTGTCCGCCTTCCAGTTTCGACAGTGAAGGCTTCGTTTTCTCGATGACGAATCGAGATTGCCTGCTCTATCGGAACCAAATGCAAGCTTCGTTTCTCACTTACTTCTGATTAAAGCGCCCCTGCCATGCGAGCACATCTGCAATGCGCATTTGTTTTGCAGCTTGCAGGCCAACTCAGACAGTCGTTGGATTGCGACGGCAGGCAGTCTAATAGCTACAAAGAAATGTGAGAACAGATAGTACTTAAAGGGAAACTGCATATGTTTTTAATATCGACGAGCTTAAAGGGGTCGAATGTGTGAAACTTGCAGGTAAAGGCACGCCTAAGTCTATTTAGGTTATTGTTCGAAATGGTGACGCAATTGCCGATTAAAATCGCGACTGCCTTCAGGGTTCTCCGCAGCGCAAACACCAAGTGAAGTGCGCATGATGACGTCATCGAAAGAACCGGTACATTTCCAACGCATAAGCACTTTCTTGGAAGGAAAAGGACAATGCCACTGAAACCAAAGCTCGCCGAGCATTGTTTGGCAGCATCCAACGAGGCACAGCAGGGTGTGGCTGACGGCAGTCGTAATTTGAAACCTTACATTCCGTGACGTTACACCAAACTTCTCCACACTGCTTTGTTGCTTTGAGGAGTAGCGCAAAAACAATATTCGATTACGTCATCATTTTAACTGCTAGCGCAAGATCATTGGCGTGCTTTGCCTAAAGCCTGTATAGATTTGAGTCCTTGAATATCGGGGAATTTTCAAAAGGTGGTCCAGTTGCCCTAAAACGTCAACTGGACTGCGTTTAATTGAAACAGCCAGTAAAGACGGACGGTACTACACGACGATGCGTAGCGCTGGAAATCGCGCAGTACTATGAGACAACTAAAGTCCGTCAGGCCCAGAACAAAGTTCGCGACGGTGGAAGGGAATGACACTGTCAGCGGTCTCCGAAGTGGAGTGAACGGGTTTATTTCCAACAATACGTGTTATATTTTTCGCTTTTTAAGCGAGCCTGTTAATTCATACTCCCTAAGATATCATTTAACAAGAAACAGCATGACAGAGCACAGAGAGGACAAAGAATGCGCACATGGACAGCCGTGTGTTCGTCCATGCTGCTTCTGTCCGCGTCTATGATTTGAGCGGATTTCTTGCAAGATCGTGTAAAATGCTCAAGCGATCAAGGAAGACCAGTAAAAGACTGCACTGGGCGATAAATAACCTAAGTTCCCCGCGAAAGACTCCGGCACCTGTGCCCTCACATATGGTTTAGAGAACGGGGTGAGCTAACGGGCTAGTTGGTTATTCATAATAATTTCAACAGCGCATCCTACACAAGGACACAAGACGAGGAAACACACACACGAGCGCTGAACTGCAACTTTATTTGAGAAAGGCGCCAACCTCTACATATATACCCTCACTACCCAACCTCTTCATCACTCAGGAACTTGCCAGTGCACTGTAAGAATTGCAAACTTAACAAACGAGGTTCTAATGAACAATGCACCCCTATGTTCGAAAGAACAGCCATCCTGAAGAAAGGCCCCTACCAGCTGACTCGCGAAATAATAGAAGCAGCAGATTTCTAACCTCAAGAGTGACTGCGTTAGTACACCTTCCGTTTCACTTTCAAACAAAGAGATAGCGTTCCTGTATGATTTTATGTGATTTTGTCCTGGTTTTTTCCGGTAGTTCTTCCTTCGTTTTTACTTTTGCTTTTACTCTCCTTTTTGTACCTCTGTTTTAACTCTTTTAGTCTTCGTGTTAGCACTTACACATCTCATTTGCCACCACTTTTTTAGGCGTGTTAGTTGTTGGCTCTCATGCACTTCAGATGTTTTCGCCTTGGTCATCATCATGCTTATTCACTGCGATTTGTGCTTTTACCACTTTTAAAAACGATTTCTGCCCACTGTTCGTTACACAGGAAAAAAAGGGCAAGTGAAATAATTTCTTCTCGCTGGTTCTTGTAATCTTTCTTCTTTTTTTGCGGTCTTAGTCACCTGTCTACTGTATGCTTAGCACTTGAATATTTTTTCTTGCTTGTGGCTTGACACGTGTAGTGATTTTAGGTTTTACCCTAGTGGGCGGTTCCTTGAGGGTATACGTGTAGAGGTTGGCGCCTTTCTCAAATAAAGTTGCAGTTCAGCGCTCGTGTGTGTGTTTCCTCGTCTTGTGTCCTTGTGTAACATGCGCTGTTGAAATTATTAGGATTATAGAGACACTTTAAATGTGCTCTGCTTTGTGCAATTGAGATGTGCAGTTGAGATGTGCTTTTGAAAGTTTTTGAGGAAGATTTGGGAGATCCCACTGGACGTGATTGGCCGATTTCTTGGTACTGCGTATCAATGAATTAGCTGCGCTAACTGTATGCTGGCCTTTCTGAGCAGTAACTTCTCTACCTCGCTGTGTCGCCAAAACTACTACTGTAGATATCATTTCTGCACAGTGTGCTTGAATGTGCCGCCTTCATGTGGGACCGCAGCATTGACAAATAGATTTGTGCCCTCGAGCTGGTCCGAAACTGCACTATTTGTTTTATACTTTTATAGCTTTGATCACATGGGCTCGCGTAATTTTAAATAACTGTAGCCAAGTTCTTACCGTCTTCGTCGTAAATTTTTCTTGCGTTGTTTCACAAAACTTGTTACTATATCGTTTCGCATAACGACGCTGTACATCTATGTCTGCATATTTCTCCTTGCATCGATTACTCTAAAATACAGGAATGAGTTCTCACTTTAAAATATTCGTTCAGTAGTTCATTTCGTATAATTCACTAGTTTGAACCGCCATCCCCGGTTGCTTGTACACACTGCTGAGCACTCACATTTTGGTAATACCTTGGCTAGTATTCGATAACCACGAGATATCCAGGCCTGTTATTGAACCACTGCCGTACAGAATACATTAGGCCGAGGGGGTAACCTGGAAAATAAGTAAATATAAATAAACTTTCTACACATTGTTAACACAAAATGTACACGAGAACTTGTAACAGTTAAATTTATTTATTTGTTTTCCAGCGGGTGGAACATCGAGAGAAAAAAGCTGCCCTAAAAAGGACTGAAGCTCCCAAACTCAATATAAAACAAGAAAGCATCAAATGCGCCGCAGAAAGGGCACCGTAGAATACAAAATGCCTAAGGCAAAGTTTCCTACTTAAACCAACAGAAAAACTGTGTTAAATAAGGACTGAAGAACACAGCCACGAAGATAACTGAATCTAAGAAAACAGAAAAATAAATACGCACAGGAATGTGACAATGCCAAGAGGCCATGTGCATTTACATTGAAGAAATGCAAGTATCAGACTGAGCAACTAATACAACACTTGAAAGTATATCATATAAAGGCGACCGCACAGAAATCAACAAAGATAATCGCATAACTTTCATTCACTAGAAGAGAAGATGCAAACCAGTATCTGCCATATCATTACAAGAGAGGGAACTCTGTGTCTCAGCCCCTCTAAATTACTGTTAGTTCTCAGTGTACTAACGTAAAACTTCTTTATCTATATAGTTACGTAGCTTACAAGACCGGTCACGTTGGGCAAGATTGTTAGATTATTTCTTTATACATGCTTGTAACGAAGCGCCAGTCGCACGTTAAAGAGTCAGTCTACTGAATTTTATCGGCCATATTTTTTTTTGCGGCAAACGATAACTCATTACTCAAATTACCCTTTAACGAGGTGTGGTGCCAAGAGGTGCGGTAGAACATTTTAAAATAGAAATTATTGATGTGGGACCACATCTGTATGAGGTGGTAGTCTCATGTGGCAACCATCTGGATTTTCACCGCGCGGCGACAAACATGGCGGCGGCCGTCGAAGCCGGACCTCTGGCTTCGGACTGAATTCACGTTGTTGCTGCCTTTTTCAGTGCGTTCACTGGCCATAAATGGGGCGCCGGTCTTTCGCTTCGTCTCATCTCGCCTATAAGAAAAAGTATAAGTGATAAATTTGCTTTATTTTAATAATTAGAGTGACGATTCTGCCACTTCTAGGCTTAAGTGGAGAGTCGGTTTGTTTACAGCAATGGTTCCCGTCCTGAAAACCAGATGGCGCCACTATAGGCTGAGTTTATTTTTTCGTCTCTGCAAGCATACGCTGAACTAAAGGTGGGAATCTACCTGCATTTAGCGTACATATAACTCTAAATATTTATGTGATTTACAGAAAAACCGAGCGGTACGCCTTCTACAGTTTACTAGAACAAAACGTACGTTTCTGTGACATTGGGGCATACTAACGCTACGTAGTATATTCACTTATGCTTCTACAAAAAAAAAGACTGCCACCTGCAGCAATAACATGACCGTTTGGGGTCGCCACCATACATTTTTATGGGACTTTTAACGCCGAAATAAAATATAAATCTCTGCCTAAACCGGGTGCAGTTCCCTCGTTATTTTATGTTATAGGGTACCAACTACCATAATATGACATTATTTATACACTCATCTCGGTGAGTAGACTGACCCTTTAAATATCAACACCTTCGGCGTATTGCCAACGTTATAGAGCTCGGAAAGAATGGTCCCAAGACAGATTAGAAATGATTCTCAGTGCAGGGAACGCCACTGTGAAGACGGCTGTGGTGCAGGAGGAGACCTACAGCAAGGGAAATCTCTAAACCTATGAAATCAGGATGTTTCTCCCAAAGTAGTATATCCGGAAAAGCGACACCGAGGGTTTAGAAAGGAATCACTGCTTCAGTTCGCTGATAGACATAGCTAATGACGTTATCAGGACTGAAAAATTTACCTTTTGGACGGGAACACGTAGCTTTTGTATTGGAGAAATTGATGAACAACATCTCCATCGACAGGTAGATCTAGCGCGAAGAAACGAGGACACGAAAGAGAACACACCACACAGAAGGGGCAAACAACACAGCGCCCTTGCTGTGTTGCGATTTCCGTCGGCCCGCCAGGTACGTATTGAAAGATGCTATTAGAGAAAACTAATCGCTCAGCGTGAGGCAATGCGCTCCTCACAATTAAAATCGGCTCAATGAAGTCTCACTAAATGCTGATGTGAGCGGAAAATACTAACAGGCACAGTACAAGGCACGACGCGATGCACAACACAAACCTTGTGTCATGAATTTCTTTGCGCGGCGCCGTCTCTATATGTGATCTCCTTGAAATCTTTCGTTTTGTCGGGTAAATTCTTTCAGCAACGATTAATGTGCAGTAGACTTGAATTTTTTGTATTCCAAATCCTGACAAACTGCGCCCTTGAACGTCTCCCTCCGTACAAAACACAGGAGGTCGCCTCCTTCGTTGCGAATCTGCCAAACATGACCGGGACCCTCTTCCTGGGCCTCAAGCTGAAAGAGAAGGGCGCGGACTTGTCCTCCAAACCGAAGCTCGCCACGGACGTCTTCAGCGTGGTGAAGCAAATGGAGTAAGCCCACATGATCATAATTTAGGTGCGCATAGATCTGGGGAATTCTGCTTGGTATGAGGCTATGGCCAAAGTGCATATTCAATGCCATTTTTCTGCTTGATCAAAAAGATTGCATGAAGGACGCGGTAGTAGAGAAAATAGATGCACGGGCACGTAACTAACACACAAAAAGCATCGAAACGGGGGTTGGTAGCCACTAATTAGGACACAGCTGAAAACAGAAAACAGTATTATTCAACAACAGCGTGACTGCTTTACTCTGTTACTCCGCGGACCAGTTTAAAAAGTTAACGAAATCAGTACTTTGTTTCTCTCTATTAAGCAAGTTGGTCTTGTGGGTCTTAGCGTCGCCAAGTGACTGATGGTATGACGGACGCCATAGTGGAGAGCTGCGCACAATTTCGGCCACCTCTTGTTCTTTAACACACACTGACATCGCACACTACGCAGACCACTAGCATGCGACCGCCGCGGCAGGGATCGCAAACGGTTCTTTCAGGTCGGCGGCCGAGCACCGTAACCACTGGGCCACCGCGGCGCCTTTTTAAGGAAGCGAGAGGCACCAACATTCTCATCCTGATAATATATTCGAGGTTTTACAGAGATGCGAGAACAAGGTATAGCAGTACTACAGTCGAAACAGCCCTGAATAATACAGCGTTTTCGAGACAACGCTGTGCATCGTATCGTAGCCTAATATGAGGTATATAGTGAAGGTTCCATATGGCCATACACTGGCACGCGGTCATAATGACCAAATGGTCTAAAGTTTATGCAGACGTCGAATATGCACAGAGTGAAGCGAAATTACATGCAGTGTTGAAAAGGCTGGAGAAGGCTCTATACCGATATGAAACTGCTGGGCGAGCAGGCAGAAGGCAGTGATAACACAGGTGCCATGAAAAACAAGGGAGACCTTTCAGGTAGTTATTGCACGAGGTGTATAATAGAAGCTGTGACCATGTGTCGCAGCGGCCATAGTGGCCTGCTTACAGAGACTCGAAAGCAAATAGAAGTTAGCGTGTGTCGCGAGACACCCGTATTCTAATCGCCGACAAGCTTTTCTGAATCAGAGAGGAGTTTTTATTTGCTAGTAAAGGCCAAAAAAAGGTAATTTAGCTCTAGCTGCCAGCCGCTGTCTTCGGAAGCAAACTGCAGCAACTCAGAGACAGTTGCTTCAAGATCTCGGTTTTAGAGCGAGAGCTCCTCTCCTTAGGGTAAAACTTCAGATTTCGATGTGGACGAGACAATGACCTTCAACGCCTCACAAGGTCAAACCGAATACAACTGCGTAACGGTATGCTAGGGTAGTATGACCACGTGACCATATGACTATGACAATTTAGTGCCTGGCCTTGACCTTTGACCTTGACGCTTGATTTGAGACAGCACCACATCGACAATGACCTGCACTACCTCATAAGTCAGTGAACCAAACTTAACTGCGCAGAGGTGTGGCCGAAGCTACGATAGTTTGACCGCGTGATCATATGAATGTGACATTGGGCACCTGACCTTGACTTAGACATTTCACTTGAGGCAGTCGAGACCATGCTTAACTGAGCTTTCGCTCGTATAACTAGGTTCAAGCCACGTTGAACCCCAGCCGTTGAGGGCCCAAGGTAGTTTTTTCAAGCAGGAAGGTGGATTTGGCGCCAGTGAACAGTTGACTTTTATGCGGGTCCTATTTCTGGTCTATCTTTTTGTCGCTTTGGTTGCCTAGATTTGAAAGTGGCCTATTTCACGGTGTTGTTCTGTTGACAGGGAAAATTAACCGTTCATATGACTTTGGGAAACGTATTCCATATGCTCAAAAACACCGCCAAGCGGATAACGGTGCACATACACAGCTTACTGAATACTACCGAATACTATCGTCACTACCGGTTAGTGTTTAGGCATATTTCGTGTTTTCGCGTGTACGAGCATACAGGTACAGTTCGACGAACACCATTTTCGCAAGAAAAACTAGTAGTAGTAGTAATAGTAGTAGTAAAAGACTTTTAATCGACCATAATTTACAGGCCGAGAATTTCGACCGCCTGGGCGACCAGAAGCCGCTGTTCTTCTTCCCCTTCAGCGCCAAGCCAGTCGAGCCAGGTGGTGATGGATAGAGAGGGTGGGGGGAAGGAACCCGACTGCTGAGCAGCCGGCAATAGAAGAGGCAATGGGCCAGGTCCGCATAGATACAGGGGCAGTTGGGACAGGAATGGTCCGATCGATAGCGATAGAGGAAGAGGCGGGACGGGGTGATAACTGCATTCATCTGAATGTGCCGAAGAAGGCGAGACTCCGGCACCGTGAGTGATGGATGAGGGGGAGGGTAAAGGCGTTTGTCGAGGCGGAGCTCAAGGTAGACCTCTTTTATGGTGCGGCGAAGGGTGAGTCTCCCACCGTCCTCCGAGGGCTTGGGCCAGGGGATCAACGGTGCCCGGAAAAGTGCGTCGCGGGCGAGCTGATGGGCCAGCTCATTTCCGTCAGTCCCTGAATGCCCAGGGACCCAGCAGAGGAAAACGATGGAAGGCTGCAGTGCGGGGACCGCTCGCTCGACCTCCTGTTGGAGGGAAGGGGTCAGGGTGCGTTTCTGTATGTGGTGTATAGCGGCTTGTAAGTCAGAAAAACTAAATTTGCAAGACTGTTGACCCTTTGGTTCTTTTCCGCTACTCGAGTCCCTCATAATACTTATTGATGCAATTTGCAATTCTAACGGAAGTTTCTTCCAGCGGATGGAGCCCACATTCCTTCTTGGGGTTTTCATTGACCTGACTGTTGGAGAGAAATAAGTTTTCTTCCGTGAACCCACATCCCGTAAACTTTTGTGCGCGACGTGTACACTCAACACTATTGTTTTTTGCCCCAAATTCTTGGGGGTGTGATTAGCCTTGCTATGTTTCCCTGTGGTGACTTGAGTGAGATTTCCTTTTTTTTAAGTTCAAGGCCGGAATTGCAGTTCAGCTAATATCCTTTGACGCATAATTAATCGAGCACGTTCGCTGTTCACCCATCTCCATACCGCAAAAACGGAGAAAGGATTGCATGAACCATTAACCAGACGACATATCAACAATACAAAATTTTTTTGCCTCGCACGAAACTGAGCGCAAAGGCATCGGGAAGAAACTGATCGCAGTATTCTGTTGCTCTTGGTAGTATTGTGTATATTAGGGTCGTATCTATTCTGGTGTTTGAGCGAGACCTAATCCATGACACCTGAGACGCAGGTGCACGAGCGGTGCAAGTTTTAGGTAACGAGGCATTGATTCATGAGGTGACAGTGAAACAGCTGTGACCAAATTGCCATAACTATACTATCAAAAATGCAGTTTCCAATCGCAAGTTGCGTTGACAGAAGACGGCCTTCATTTACTGTCCCGTTAAAATGCCGGTTTGTGAAGGGGACATTCCAGAGGGCCGGAATTTGAAACGCTGTCGCATTGAATGCGCTAGCATTCATTTTTTTTCCTTTTATACCACACTCGCTCAGAGCCGTCGTTATGTGCGTTGCGTGCAGGGTGAAGCTGCTCGTGCTGGTGACGCATTCCGCATCAGAGATGGGCGAGTCGTCCTGCGTATCTCAGCCCGTCAGCTCCTGGTCCTCCAAGGTCTACGAAGACTCCTCCAGTCCGGCTCTGGTGCTTACCAAACTACATCTGTGCTTAAAATAATGCGTATGAAATGCAGTGGTCACTCGCCATTCGCTAACTACAAGTAATATCGCGAAGTCGGCTATCGTCTTATAAATGTTACTGTTACATGATTGGGTAAAAGACCCCTCGGCAGGTCTACGCCTACGTCGTTGTCGTTGTCAACCGGATAGGTTCAGTGCACGACAAAGGTACCTCCTATTCATCCCTAATCACCTATTTGGTATGTTCAGCAGCGGTTACCGGTATGTTTGCTCGAAACTATCTTGTATATAAAGGATAACGCAATTTCGTGCTCTTGATAAGAGCACCCAAAAAATTACATTTCCTCTATGCTTTTCATGGTTTCAGTGACTGTTCGCTTTCTTTGTCTGCACATCCCATTTAAAAATCTCGTCTCCTCGCCCGACTATTTATTTTCCTCAAGTTCATTTCCTTTTGTTTGAAATAAACGTAGCTAGGCAAACGTGCCGTAGGCTATCGGTTAATACAGTTTCCTTCCAAGCCCACTTGTCCAGTTTTGTTTGAGCTATGATATGATAAGTGTAATTACTTATAATCAGCACTGCTCGCCTTCATTCCACTAGCCTGACCCGCATAACGTTCCTTTCCGTATGTCGCTGCCTATCTGAATGCAGTTATCAGTTTGCTTTCTTTAACTAGTGCGGCGTATAGACGTCCTGGTATATGCTTCTCAGAACATGACTGCAGAGCAACAGGCCGACGCACAAAGAAGAACAAGGACTAACGGTTACCATACCAGAAACAACTTTGATATGAGCTGTTCAGAGGTATTTATAGGCTACCCCGAACAAAGGAATCATTTAAGAATGCTCTAAGGGTGAGCTCCTTATCGGAGAAAGCATTGGAACGAGTACTCAAGCAGTGCTCACCAAATAGAGAGATGTGTTCATGTCCTACGTGACACGTCCTTTGCTTCTCTTGCGGACAACAGCCTAACCAATAGCCACCGTGCTGTTCCATGCATCAGGATAGGTGGATGAGTGACTGGAAAGAAAAGCATCATAAACTTTCCCTTTACGCGCATTTTTTATATTGTAAACTTAAAACTTCAATAAACATGAAGGGAAATGTTATTCCGTTAATTTTACGAGGAACACAAAAGGGTGAAGGCGACTGGGGTGGATCAGGTAACCGCAGTTCTGCTGAAGAGCGGTGGAAAGATTGTGCTAGAAAATCTTGCCATTCTTCATGCACAATGCGAAATTACATGGGGGAGATTGAAACCTGTGGTGAGTTTCCAGTGCTGCTAGAACTTCGCTTGTTTTCAAGAGGGAGTTTGTTTCCTTTACCGATCTTGAGTATTCGAGCGTTTCGTGATCTTGCAAGAAAGCTAACATTACTTCAGTATTAGAAAGGGGACACCGAATACAATAAAAACTACAGACCTGTCAGCTTACAAACTTTTGCCTTAAAGGTCTTCATTCAGGTATAATTATTTTAAAATATAGAGCAGCTTTAGATTGTATTCAACTAAAGGACAACCTGTTTATGCTTCGCTTTCCGGAGATATCATTACCTTAATCTCCTCAAATTAGCAGAGTCGGCTAGAGACAGCGAAACCTACTCTTACACTTTTGAGAATTGTTTTTCATCGTCGCAGTTTCTCATTAGTTGGCGTGGACAGTTGCATCCACCTCATTACCAGTATCGGAACGTTTGTTCCTGACCCGATCTCCAGAACCTAAGAATGGATTTGTACATGCCAATTTCGGCATAACGTGAAACCTTGCGTATTTAAATTCACATTCGAGCATTGCTATCCATCCACTGAATTACGTAGCAAGACATTAACATCATCTAATTGTGCCGAAGGAAATTAGCAAGCCGCGGTGATTACAAATGTTTTTTTACCTGGAGTCATGTCAGTATGACTTGCTGTACTCTCTAAAGAAGGCTTAGCCGATATCGGAGTAAAATGCTTTAAGCACTCCTCTAGCGCACTCCTTTTCAGAAGCGTGGCATTCTTCCAAAGTCATTGCGTAGATGTCCATCGCTAAAACTACGGAATACTTAAGGTTGTCAAAGGAATTAAACTCCCTCTTGGAGACATGCGAAGTTCTAGCAGTACTGGAAACTCACCACAGGTTTCAATCTCCGCTATTTACTAACTTCAAGACCTCCGGGGCTGCTTTCAAAAGCCTCCTCCCGTTGCTAACTGCGTAAAGTTACCATGCTTTGCGATGGGAATATGCATCCGTTGCCAAGAGTATTAATTCCGTAAATTTTGCAGTGGAAATCTACCCCGGTACTTGCGCAGCACTTAGGCAGCAAAGTGAAGGCGCTAGTGGACAGCCCAATGCCTTTTTACTCCCATACAGGCTAATTCGTGTTCAAAGTGTCAGTGGTATGGAATGTTATTTACGTCCTAAAGCAGCACATATAGTAATAACTCACGCCGTATCGGGGATCTGGCGATATAATTTGGACTAGCTGGGGTACTTCAACGTGCATAGACATCACGTTTTTTTCTTCTCATTTCCTCGAAGTCGCCCACGTCGTATTCGAGCCGTTTATTATGTGTAACCTGCCCCAACATGCCCATGCTTCCCTTGCTCCGATGAGCGCTTGTGCCGCTCCCCTGCTGCGTTCACGCCATGTTCTCGTTGTTTACTACGTACTACGTTTTCTTCAGCCTATGCGACTCGCCTTCGACGAGCTCATTTTGCTAGGTGATCCGCAGACGCTGCTTTGCAGAGCCCATAGCACAGATCTGTGACGCTGTGCACCCAGGAACCCATGTTCAAGTTCCTCGCGTCAGGCCTGACCCATAAAAGTGAGCTCGAGGTGGCGTTGTCCTCCACGCTGGCGCTCATGACCTTCGACATGAAGCAGTCAGTCAGCAACACTGGGCAGTTCGGCAAGCGCTGCGTCAAGTCCGCCGCGATGCCCTTCGATGCCGTCTGCCTGCCGAACTGGTCCAGTCCACGGGAGCACGCTGAAAGCATGACAGCGTACAGTGACAACGGCACCATGCTGTCCAGTTTCGAGACGGCTGCCACGGTTGACAAGAAGGCAAGTTGTCTCCACTTCGTTAATTCTTCCTGCTTTTGATTTTTCAAGTGGAGACTTCTGGAGCCTTGCGTGGAGACTTCTCTCCTGACGTACATTAGGCCACCGGAAAAGTACACGCTACTTGCAATTTGTGTTGGAGTTTTGATTCGTACACCAAACTGTATCATTTCATTTATTTTCTCCTTGAGGGTCCCAATGTATCACATAAGGGAAGGTAGGTGAACATTTTTAAAATTTCTACAAACAAGCTCGAAAAAATAATAAAGCAAGATACAATGCAAACAAGGAAGTTAAAAGACAAAAGCGAAAAACAAATTAGGGCACGATGCAGAAATAACAGCAAACAATCAATGAGAAAGTGTAAAAAGCGGAAACGAGGCGGGTGGTGTGCTTGATCAGGTGCACCGACGTATTAGCTAATATGACTTTAATGTTTATCGCGAAATTTTGTTCTGTCTTTGCACATTGCCATGTTTTCGGACCTGAAATTCCATCATACTTCTTCGTCAGGAAAGAATGAACTGTTCATTGCTAGGGTGCGGGTAGGAATGCGTATCAAGGACTGGCTGTGATTCTAAACGCGATGATCTTAAGGCCGGTTTACATGAACTCGATAAAGTCGAGTGGAGTATGGTTGTCGGGTAAAAAACGAACGCTGTCTGGTCGGGTAAAATAAGCGGCAGAGCGATTCGAGTTATTTCGCTTGCAGGAGGTAGGTTTCGATTCAATCGGCGAGGTATGCTTGCGATGGATTGCAGATGTCTGACGCATGTTCAAGGTGTGGTTTCATGAACGTTAAACATGCCAACTTTTTCATTTCTGGGGATGAGTTGCTTAACTTACGTCGCATGTAGCCCAGCGTGCGCCAGACATCGGAGCAGGTTGTTTCGATATGCGTTACCCATGAGAGCGGTGGTGTCATGTACAGGCAAAGATATTTGCATTTTGTTGTGCGCGCAACAGGGACAGAGTTCAGATAGTAGGTACGGTTAGTCGGGCTATGTAGGCGGGTAACTATCATGACACTGTATTTGTCGCAGTTTAAAAGCATGAGCCAAGTTTCACACCAAACTGTGATTACGTGTAGGTCATGATGGAGAGCGCAGGTGTCATCTTGGTTGATTATGATGCTGTAGATAATAAAATCGTGTGCGAACAATCTAATTTTACATTTTGTGTTAGAAGGCAACATCGTGTTTAATAAAAAGGTCTAATATCCTAGCAGTTAATCTTGCTTTTACTTCATCATATCGTGACTTCGACCATGGCGAAGGCAACAATAGATGGGAAAGCAAAAGACCAAGCCCAGGCACGGCACGCATTGATCGCTGCGCCGCCGTTAGTCACCAGCATCCTGTGGTGCTGAATCACGGGCGCCATGCTCCGCCCGTTCACGGCGCAGTCCCCACGCCTTTTAATTCCTGAAACGTTATTAGAGCCGAAAACTCTCGCCGAGCGAGTCAAACATGTTTTTGTCGGGCTCCGTCATACCTCGGCCTACGCCGAGGTATGACGGCCTATTGTGACATGGTTTGACGGTAGTGTGACATGGCATGGTTGATTTGGCGCGTTCACGTTAGTAAGGACGTCATTTAAGGGCAAAATTTGCGTCCGATTAATGATCTGTAAGAAGAAACTCGAGTATAAAGGATTACCATTGTGCTTGCTCCCGTCTCGGGTAGGAGTCAGCAGCAACACGACTGTGGATATTCTTGCTCAAGACGCTCGCGCCCATACCAAGCGATTCTCCCAGTAGACGAATGCTTCGCAATTCAGATTGTGGCCCTCGAGGTTTCTTCAGTTTAGCCGCCTCCGAACCTCCCTTCTGTTACATGGGGTCATGAGTAATAGAACTCTACTCCCCTGTTACACCTCGACACCGACTCCCCTTACAGAAGGCTGGCATGTTTGCCAACGCTGGATTAAGTGGGGGGGGGGGGGGGGGGGTCTAAGGGGGCTGCAGCCCAACCTCACCTGCGGCAGTAGGAGAGGGGTGCCATTTATTCTAACTTGCTTAGTATATGTAACCGCGGGCAATGGAACATGAGCGACACGTATGAAGTGAGAAAATTACAACGAGTAGATGGGCCCCCAGCTCAATTAACTTCGTTTACCGTAATCAGTTGGGGAGAGCTTGTCGAGCTGCAAAAACAGGAATCCCCCGCCACCCCGAGAAGCGACATATGAGTTTGATTACTGATTGCGGAAGAGGTTTCGTGGTCTTTTGTCAATCCTTCCGTCCAATGGTGTCAGAAGGTGTAGTGTCGGCACCATGGCATTGGCATAACATTTGTTTTTACAGACCGGCGAGGCGGGACTACCGCCTCGCCACCAAGAATTCTGCTGGAACTGATCATAATAAGCTAAAAATCCGCAAATTAATTTCTAAAATCACACATGTATCCGAAAACATGCAGTGCAGTGCTAAATGTAAAAAGATACTTGCTTTGGGCCCTCTACGTGGCTTAGAAATGTAAGGAAATGCAACGGTTTAGTGTCACAAGTATGATTAGAGCATGGTAAAAAAACGAAACCAGAATGCGCAGCACAATTTGAATCGGCGTTTACTTGTAAGAGTATCATATACAGACTGTTGAGAAAATAAACGCGTACACTAGAATGCTTCTCTCAGCTACGCGGGTGGATTGTTCGAGTTCGAATTTCGCACAGATATGACATTTGGTCGTCAGGATTATTTTATACAATACCGGGTTTTCTTCTTTAGCTTTACCAAACTGAAAAACAAATCAGACTGTGCTAGCTTCTTGGAAGTCCCGAGTTTCACTTTGTGCTCCGGCGGCCACTAGGAAAGCGACGCTCGCTTATGGGTTTATGTTTAGGTATATAACTTCCCAAACCAAGTCCAGCTATGCGGGACGCCTTAGTGGAAGGCTCCGGATAATTTCAACCACCTCCAGTTCTTTAAAGTGCACTGATATCGCACAGTGCACGATCCTCTAACATTTCGCCTCCAGCGAAATGCGATAACCGCGGCCGGGGCAATTTATTTTGTTCGTTCATTTTTTTTAGGGATTGGTTTGGTAGAGACAGGTGAAATTTAACTTTTGAGGAAAATAAAAGGCGCAGTAACTGCCCCACTTCTAGGTGGACACCTCAACCGTGTCTTGAGGGGAGGGAGGAAGGTGTGAATGAAAGGAGAGAAAGAGGTGCCGTTGGTTTATTGGTTTATGAAGTTTTAACGTTCCATAGGAACTCAGGCTATGAGAGCTGCCGTAGTGGAGGTCTCCGGAATATTTTAGGCCACCTGGGGTTCTTTAACGTGCCCTGACATCCCACAGTACACAGGCGTCTAGAATTTCGCCTCCATCGTGTCCGGGATCGAACTCGCATCTTTCGGGTCAGCAGCCAAGCACCACTGAGCCACCGCGGCAGCAAAAAAATAAGAGGTGCCGTTTTGGAGGGCTGAGAAATGATTTCAACCATCTGAGGATCCTTACCAGGCTTTGAGATCGCACAGCACACGGACGGGCACCTTTTTGAATTTCGCCTTCATCAAAACGCGGCCGCCGTGCGGCTGGGTTTGAGCCCGGGTACTCGGCTTAGCGCCGAGCACGCTCACCACTGATCCAGGACTTAAATTCTGCTATTCAAATGTTCTCCATGAGGGCAGTACCAAACGTTCATCGTGCAATCAAATTAATTTAATAACTTTTTAATAGTGTTTCTATTTCCTAGTCGCCACCGGAACACCCAGCTCAGCTGTAGGAAGCTAGCTCAGCCTGCTTTTTTTTTAATGCGTTAGCATTAAAACAGTGCTGCGAACAAAAACCCATCTGTCGGCTTGTGTACGGCGTCACTGAAAGAGGAGAGGAGACGACGCGCGCTGCAATGCAGCCCCGCAAGCTGTCGGTCGGCCCACGTGGCTCTTCCGTGGCGTTTCGGCGCTCGGCCACAGACGGACACGTGTCGCGCGTTCCAAGGGTCGCGTTGAGTTTTGCGCGCTGTAAAACTTATGCTACTGCGTCACTGTTGCATGAATCCCATTGATCGCACTTCGTTCTTTTTAATAAGGAGGAATTACACTGGAACATGGAATATATTCGAGTAGTGTAGCAGTGGGCAGGAGGGATCAATGGAGAGAAAGTTAGAGGGCCTGCATGCGCATTAGCCCAGGGCCCCCATTTTTCTTAATCCGGCCCTGATGTTTGCACAACAATCAAGGTGCCACGTCTCCTTTTTTTGTGAATTGTGCTGCTGTGGGGGATGTAGTACATACGTCATTTCCTTTTAGTGCGGCTGTGCTTTTGAAAGAGTGCGAAAAACTGCACAGCAGCCTGGTGACATGGGATGCACCTTTGGACTAAGTCTTCCGCACTGCGGGCCCGAAGGGTTCAAGAACTGAGAGCGCGCTGTGACAAAACTACTGTTTTATGATTCGGCGGAGACTTGCCTTCTGGTATATTTGTAAGTACATTGAATGGCACAGGTGGAGACTGGTAGGAAAAATTTTTTGAATACATTGAATAGAACTGGTGGAGGATATTGAATGTAAGGCTCATAACGCTTGCACAAAGTTATCTCCTCCAGCAATGCACATGAAATTTTACTTAAAATAAAATCAATTTTCATTTTATTGTCAGTTTAAGACAAACGCCACTCAAGCTTTTCTATAAACCCAATTGAAGGGAAAGCTGTCCAGGGCGAATCGCACGTTCTGGTTCAGATTTCGTAATTACGTTTATTCATTTCTTGCAGATCGGCATGTGAAACGTCTTCGGTCCAGTGCGTTGCTTGCAAAAATTTGGCAGAGAAGGGCAGACAAACAGACGATATGAGAATTCGTTTCGAAACTGGATGGTATCCACACCCCCGTTTCTAGGCCTTTTATATTTCCCAATTTGAACCCTCTGTCTTGAAACCATTGATTCCGAAGAATTTACCAGTAAATGAGCGATTTTAATATTTTCTTCATTACCTTTCTTCAAGTACGGCTAAAGGAAGTTCTTCGTTTATTTCATCAGGGGAGGGGGGTCGGAAGGGGGCGTTTTCGTCGCAAGCCAATATTCCTTCATTTCTCCTGTGGATGCTTTCATGCTTTCAACGGCTTTCTCCAGCTCTACTCCGAACTCTTGATTAACTACAGATTAAATTTTTTAGTGCGATATATTAACAACAGTTGTTTTTTTTTTGTCACGACCCATTCATTACGCATGGTCATTATCTTGAGAGAAAATGTCTCGCAATAGCTGGCTAAGAGACGAAACGAGCTCTTCTCCCTGGGCCAGACCTCTCGCAGTGCTAATACTGAGCCTTTAGTGTCGGGAAACTCAGAGGCCTCTTTCTGCGCGGTGAAAAAACATCGCGGAATAAGGAAACACATACTACAGAGAGAAGGAGCAAGCGCTGACTTGCATCTGAACTTTTATTGCGAAAACACTAGGATGTGTAGCAATACAAGACAAGAGGAAAATTATTAAAAGAACTGAAACGCTAAAAAAAAACGCAGATCATCGCTATTGACTAAAGTCGGTGATATTTGGCCTCGAGCACCAGAAGGGAGTCATTTTCTGTTACCCGCGCCAGAATCCTTTCAGCATGTTTTGCAATGGAAGGGGATAGAAGGGTTGCGCGAAAAGGGGTCTACTCGCCGGATTTGAAAGAGCTCTAACCGGAGCATCTGTGGGTGAAGAAAAATATAATCACAGAACCGAACGCACCGACAGCACTCCAATATCACGAAGTAACGACGGTATACTTGTACCGTTAACCCCGGCGACATGGAATGCAATACGTGAAGAGCTGGCGTCCACGCCGCATTTTATTTCAGCCGATGATTGGATTGTGCTCGCAAAGTGCTCTAGTCTTACGTGCGGTTGTTACAGCGGCCCAGCAACAATTGGAAGGGGCGGAGTTACACTTCTGACGTAACTTTGAGCGGAGTTGTGCATCAAGACATCAACAGTTCATCCATACAAAGTTTTTTTTCTGTCCCACTGTTCTTAATACGTCACTGGTTAGCCTCTTGACCACGTAAATTGATCGAAGTCTTCACCAAGCAAGCAAACTCTTGATAATGTTCAGTATTACAGTGCGTGCATGATGCGAAGGTGCAGGCCTGTTAACGCCATCTGTCTCTGGATCCCTAGATTCGCCGCTTCGTCATGCCCCTGGACGACAAGGTGTACAAGCGCGTTGGGTGGGCATTCTTCGACCTCGGCTTCGAAGTTTACAACAAGAGCGTGTGCCTGGTCAAGGACGCAGTCGCCCAAGACTTCCCACGGCTCAGCGCCGGCAAGGTCGTCCTGGAGGAAAACAGGAAACGGGAGTTCCCCTGAATAATAAAACTTATTTTTTCTTGTATGGTCGGCAAAAAGAACGAGCGGGAAGAAAATATGTCACCACTGCTCGAGTTACGTGGCCGCCCGCATTTCTTGTATAGAGCGTTATATGAGCTTTCTTACCATGCAAGCAATACGCGCTTGTAATGCATTCCGAGCAGCGACGTTGCACCAGCATCGCAAGCGATGCGCTTAAAGTGGTTGCTATGAAACCTACCAAAACTGGTCCTTTCATAGCAAATAGGGCAATGCTGGAACGTGACTCCGCCGGCGACGGGAGGGCACCTGCGGCAGGATAAGCTTGCCGCTGCTCGAGCTCCGAAGTTTGCAATCCCATCGCGGCGGCGGGTCCTGGTGCGTTCTCAGTTTGCTAAGACTGCCTGCCAATTTTAAGCGTTAATCGTAGAGTTGTCTCATCATTGTCTGTTGTACAGGCTTGCAAATGCGATGTTTCACCAGGAAGTCGGTTTCACACCTCCGGTCAATCGCGCATATCCCGCGGCAATTTTTGCATCATAAACACTACTGCACGAGAAGCGCCTAGACTGCATAGAGCTGAATGAACAGAGAAGACGCGGAAGTTCGCCATCATCCTCAGCAGGTGTCCTTACAGACGGCGAGTGCACACCTTCTCGGGCTACACGACATTGGAGCTGCTCCTAACTATTTTCCGAATGGATCCGCGAGCGCCATTGCAAAGCAATTTTCAGAGCTCTGGTATGTACACCTATACCACAGAGAAGCTGATTACGGGCGCGGAGACATGAGCTGTGTTTAAGCGGAGTGTAGTGAGTTCGTGGAGTCACTTTACGCATGTTCCACTCTACAGCGAATGTGACAGTGTATCGTGTGAGAATAATGACACAAAAGGCGAATGCCACTCGTTGAAAGTGACAAACCTGCTCGTCTGCGAGGGGTGATATTAGAGACGAATCGGGAGAACGAAGAAGAAGCAACGTGACACATTTTTCTTTATTGCTCGCTGGTCGCCGAAGCGGACACTTCACCGAAGTGTCAGCCTTGTGGTAGAGCATCCGCCTTCCATTTGGGAGGTGTTGGGTTCGATCCTCAGGGCCGACAGTTGCACACCGGGTTTCTAATTGGTACTGTTGTGTCTTGCGCGTAGACGCGTAGACGGGGCTGGCTGGCTGGCTTGGCTGGCTGGCTGGCTGGCTGGCTGGCTGGCTGGCTGGCTGGCTCGCTGGCTGGCTGGCTGGCTGGCTGGCTGGCTGGCTGGCTTGCTGGCTGGCTGGCTGGCTGGCTGGCTTGGCTGGCTTGGCTTGGCTGGCTGGCTGGCTGGCTTGGCTGGCTTTGGCTGGCTGGCTGGCTTGGCTTGGCTTGGCTTGGCTGGCTGGCTGGCTGGCTGGCTGGCTGGCTGGCTGGCTGGCTTGCTTGCTTGCTTGCTTGCTTGCCTGGCTGGCTGGCTGGCTTGGCTGGCTGGCTGGCTGGCTGGCTTGGCTGGCTTGGCTGGCTGGCTGGCTGGCTGGCTTGGCTGGCTTGGCTGGCTTGGCTGGCTTGGCTGGCTGGCTGGCTGGCTTGGCTTGGCTTGGCTTGGCTTGGCTGGCTTGGCTGGCTGGCTGGCTGGCTTGGCTTGGCTTGGCTTGGCTGGCTGGTTTGTGTGACGATTCGTGCGCGTACACCAGTGGCCGCACAAACCCGGTCAGTGACTCCCGGGAAGCGGCAGACCGCGCCATCCTGGCGGCGTGTCTCCACGGAGGGACAAGGCCACATAGCGCATAGGATGGCCGTCGACGACTCCTACGGTGGGGATTAAGCCTGTAACGAAGATTCCAGGGGAGAGCTGCGCGGAGTAGACCCGGTCAGCGACTTTCCCGGGACGCGGCAGACTGGCGTCGCGTCGCCACGGAGGGGGGCTCGATGCTGTCACGAGGAGGGAGATCTGCGCGGAGGGAACAAAAGGAAGCGGCGAGCGGGCGGCGTGAAGTAGCCAGCGGCTGCGGCGAAGGTGGAGGCTGCAGAAAGAAAGAAGAAAAATGCTTAAAAAGGGGGAGCCGACGGCAGGAAAGGGCAGACAGGGACGATTCGAGCGAGCGGACGAGACGGAGGAAGGCAGAAGACCGGGGCCGCGCATGGACCAGGGAGCCCGGGGTCTAGCCTTCGCTCGCGTTCGGACCTCCACAGCCCGCTTCAACGCCTGGCAGCTCCTCCAACGCCTGGCCGAGAACGAGAGCCGCACCGCCATGAAGAATCCCCAGCCCGGCCGCAGCAGACATCCAGCCATTCGTCGAGCCCCGACATGGACGAGCCCTACTGCATTTCCCGTAAGCGGCATCAAGCCAGATCAATTAATTAAATCATATTCAAAAATCATTCTTTGGAGTCTGTGTATCAATCTCCTCATGCCCAGTGTGGACCCAGGGCCATTTTAAGAAACCGGGCGATCACACTTGGCTGGCTGGCTGGCTGGCTGGCTGGCTGGCTTGGCTGGCTGGCTGGCTGGCTTGGCTGGCTGGCTGGCTGGCTGGCTGGCTGACTGGCTTGGCTGGCTGGCTTGGCTGGCTGGCTGGCTTGCTTGGATTGGCTTGGCTTGGCTTGGCTGGCTTGGCTGGCTTGGCTGGCTTGGCTGGCTGGCTGGCTGGCTTGGCTGGTTGGTTGGTTGGCTGGGTTGGCTGCCTTGGCTGGCTGGCTGGCTCCAAGACACGTGCACGAACTCTTAATAGTTCCTCATCTGTCCAAAAACATTCATCCACACCACGGTACAGACAAAAGAAAGGCTAGGGCCCAAAACTTCACGAAAGATTTTCAGTTCAGAAAGACATGGCGCACGGGAACGTGGGAGAACATGCGGACAGAGACGTCTTTTCCCTGGCAGCTGTCGATCATCGAGGTTCGCCCCTGGTATGGGCGACAATCGATAAAACAAAATGTCCGGAGGAGGCCGAAGAAGCTGCCATAGCTTTAGCCATTACCTCCCCTACTGCCAAATACATCAACAGCTACTCTAAAACCGCAATTCTAAATTTTGCAAAAGGAAGGGCCCACTCCGGCGCCATCAAAATCTTGCGAAAAATCTTCAATGCCCAGCAGATCACATTGATCGGGGTCCCCGCCCATTCGGACCATCCTGTAAACGAGGCGGCGCACCAGTTTGCCCGAGGATTCGTGGTAACCTGGAGGTGCCCTACACCGAGCTTAGGTCGGCCAAGGAGCGAGTGACGACCTACAAAGAAATTACTACCCACTTCGAGAAAGACAAATCTTCCCAGAACCACATAGACCTCTAAGTAAAACGAAACAAGTCTGTTGGCGGCAGTTCTAAACAGACACTTTCTTTAAATCGTACATGTCCTCCATATGGATCCCAGAGCAGTTCAGCCCCGTCGGTTTTCTCTGTGGGCACCAAAAGGCAAACACACCGCACATCCTATACTGATGTAATCAAGACAGGCCATCGCTGAGTCTGCACCTGTCTACCAAATCTCAGTGGGAAGCCGCGCTTCTCAGCTCGGACTCGAAGGTTCAACTCCGAGTCACAGAGCGGGCCAAAGAGGTCGCCAAACGACATCGCCGGTCGGCCACCTGGCGTCTTGCCTAGAAGAGGAGCCCACCTCAGCTAGGGGAACACCAGCCCAACCCGCGCCTAAGACTACTTCTTTAATAATGTTTACCTCCTCCTCCAGCGCACGTTAAACGGCCCCAGAGAGACGAAATTTCTGGAACGCTTCACTACGGCATCGCTCAAAGCATGATTCGCTTTGGGACATCAAGCCCCATGAACCTTTCAGTAGCCTTGGCGCCTTGAGGTCCTTCGAAGGCTGCAGTCTTTCATGTAGTTGTCCCTGCGGGGACTAGTCTGGAGACCACCGTCGACGCGGCGCCCTCCATAGTTTCAGTGCTGGAAGCGTACTGGATCCAGCACATGGACGCCAGGTTGTTTTAAGTTAGAGATAATAGCCAGGCCTCCATGGCTCTGATCGTCGACGCCGGCTGCCTGCTCATCGGCGCTCGCCGTGACCCGCCTTTTCCTCCCCTCGTGTGTTACCAACGATGCGCTCGCCCAGGTTCTCAGCCAGCATGGGAAGGTCCTCTTCGTCTCGGTGGGCCATATGGGATCACGCCGGGGGGTCCTGGCCGGCACGCGGTTCATCCACATGGAAGTGAGCAGCATGAACCCAGGTTCCAAATTACCAACGGGTCGCAAGCCACCCGGTCGCCTTCGACTACCGTGGCATGCTGCCCGTCTGTTGGCTGTGTGGCTCTGTGGAGCACTTCAGGTTCTGGGTATGCTGTGTGCGTTCATGGCCGGCCACCCAACTGACAGCTGTGTGTCCCTGTCAGCATTGCGGTGACGGCCTCCCAACGACCTCCCTCCATACTTCAACGTAGCTACTAGCGCCTTCCCCTCGCTAGCGTCGTCGGTGGCTACAACAGCGTCCCCCTATTCCCATCCTGCAAAGGCTGAGGAAAATCATCAGTAGGCCGCGTATAACGTCGGAGGAGGTTTCACGCGAAATGAGGCGAAGGGCTTGGCCCTTTCCTCGGCCGGGGAGGAAACGCGCTCTTATGCTGACGTGGCCCTGCTTCCGTCCGAGGCAGCAGCAGTTAAGCTTGTCGCTCCGGTCGCGCCTGTGGGTGACGCAGCGGCGCCACCTGCTACTGCTACTACCACGTCTGCTACTGATGCACCATTTGGTGCTCCTGGGACGACGGCGTGCCCTTCTGAAGTCTGCAGCGCACTTGCTAGGCACCCTGGCCGGGTCAAGAAGCTGCCGGCGCTTCGGAAGGATTCGCAAGTGCCGGATGTCAGTCTGCGCAACTGCTCGCCAGTGTGCAGTCGGTCCCCAGTGCAATGCTGCGCGGACCATGACACAGACGCCTCCAGTGACACCTTTAGTCTCGTTGTTGACAGTTGAACAGGATTCTCATCTGACATCAGTGATTGTGACATTGGTATTAGTCTTTCACGTGATGTAAAGCGTGGCCTCGCCTCGGCTTCAGGCTCGGATGGTCGACAAGACGGTTCCCTGAACCCTGAAGGAGCAGCCTACCAATAAGCCCCGGCCTCTGCTGGTGGACCAGGAGGTCAAGCCCAATCTGAGTACATGGCGCCCTAGAGATGCCACCTAAGTTCACCGTTCATCTGAGTCTCTCAAAATTAGCTTTAAGCATGGCACCAGATTTCAAATTACATTTTATTCACAAGGCTTCCGTAGTATCCGTAAGCAAATTGAGGTTATTCTTTTGAATATAACTGTTCGTTGTGATTTCCTTCGCCTTCAAGAAATAAATTTTATCTCAATGAATAGCATTCGAACGCCGCTACTAACCAAGACTACTACTTCTTTGGCACCACGTATTGGGGTGGTGTTGGAGTAATAGTTTTAAACAGAATCCTTTTACCAGACCATCTTTGGCAGCGTATTAGCCTTAGACTGAATTTATAACTCGCTCAGGGTGTGTTTCTTGTGTATTTACCGGCTAAGGCAAGCCGCTGTGATGACGTTTACAAAAACTTGAGTGTGTTCTTCCTCGACGGGTGCCACGTAATCACACTGGGTGGCTGTGTTTTGGACAGCTACGCTGACGTGCAAGGCCCTCGCTAGGGTAGGTCGATCTGGAATGCTCGTGAGCTTCGGCGCCTTCTGCAGCAGTTTCCCTCAGTGAATGCGCACGAGCTCCTCAACGGACCAGAGTTTTGTTGGACATGGTGCCGCGATGCATCGGCCAGCAGGCTGGACAGCGCATGTGTGCCTCGAGCGCTCGCCGCCTACGTGTCACGGACGAATGTTGTCGCTTTACCGTCGACGCTCATGTACATTTCTGATCATCGAACGGTACTGCTTGTGCTGTTCCTCCCAGGAGCTGGAAGGCGTCCACGATGGCTTCAAGATGTGCGTGTCTTTTGCGTGCTTTGAGCGTTTCGCTGGCTGCCAGCAGCCACAACACATGGGACGCGCTGAAGAAACTATGGCTCTTGTATTATTCCTTGGAGGTTCGCGCAATGTGCCGTCGCGTGTGAGATGACCTGGTTAACACAGCTGCGAAGCTTAGAATTGATCACAGAACTGACCGCCAGACGCCTATTAGCGCGTTTGGTGTGCCGATCTGCAAGAGCAGTGCCAGCGCCTTATTCTTGTCGTCCCTCTCCGCTTGGGCCTGGCGATACAGACTCGCACTTTGGGCGCATCCCAAAGTGCAAGATCTGTTTATATCCACAGCCCAAGACCAGGTGGTCATTCGCCCAGTGTGTTGTGGCAGATTTAAGACGGTTTTCGGTTTGCGACGCATTTCGAGGCTATGGTGCAAACAGTCATCTTCGTATGGACTATGGGGTTAAAAGGTACACTAAAGAGGAATCTCAACTTGTCTTTTTACAGCGTGAACTAAACCTACACGTTTCGAGCATTCTTAGAATCTTCGAATTATTGTCCTGTGCGGCCGATTTCCTAATTTAAATCGGCATAAACGCCCCGGCTCCCGCCCTTTTTTTGAACTCAACGCTGGCGGTAGGAGGAGTGAACCAACCTTTTAGCCAGTCCTGTGGCCACTTGCCGCTATGCCGTCGGCGGAGCGATACATAGCGATCGGTGAAAGCAGAGTCCCCTCCCATTTTTATTCCTGTGGGCCTAATTTGCAGCTATGTAGTCTCTCACTGGATCTATTTATTCACGAAAATCTAAAAAATGCTTACTTTCTAATGCGAAACTTGAGCGCAGCCCATCAGCTGTTTCAGCTTTTCGATAGATTGAGGCAAAGAATTCGACCAAGATGTGTATATACAATTACAGACAACTTGTTATTTTTCGCACATATTCCTTCTTCAAGAAACACTCCACTCACAGTTATTGATTGTCATGAAAAAGGCTTTGTGGTCGGAGAAATAGATGAATATATGCTTGACTTGCTGCACCAATGCCTGGTTCTTAAAGACGATTTCTGCGCAAGTATTTCCTGAGGTTGTCACAGCGTGGGAGGCGTTACGAGCGAAAGGAACGGGATGTTCTCCCGCATAAGTGGTAAGAAATTCCTGTTTGTCTTTATATCTACATTAAAGTCCCCACCCAACATGCCACCTTGGCAGGTGGCAGTTAGTGTTGATCGCGAGAGTTCGCTGACCGTAGTCAGCGCTAACGCCTGTAGCCCCCATCTCTCTCTCTCTCAACACCGCACGTACCTGTAAGCGCGATTTAGGCGTCCAGTGACCCAGGGAGTCAGTTATGCTCACCTCCTTTCCTTAATAGGGCGCAATGTTGTCAGTACTGACGCATGCAGCGCACATCTGTCCCTACCGCCACGTAACGTACTTAAAGCACGATTGAGGTGTCTACTGCTGCAAGAGGGCAGTTATGCGCCTTTCCTTTGCTTTCCAAGCTCCCGCTCCGTTGGTTTCGCAGCTTAATGCGGTTTCTACTGCTGGTTACAACGGACAACAGCGACGGCGATGGCAACGGCGACGGCGACGCCTCGAAACGCAGAAACGGTCGCCAAAGAGCTGCACTCTAAAAACAAAATCAAAGCGATTGATCGAGAAATTTATTTAAACAACGGCAATTACTGGAGCCTTGGGTGGTCCGCCTATTCCGGCAGCGAAAACGAAGCTTGAGCGCGACTGCCTGAAAGGCACTCCACGCGTTCGTTTACTCCTCCCACCATCAGCGGTGAGTTAAAAAAAAAAAAAAAGACGGGAGCCGGGACGTTTAATCCGGTTTAAAATAAGGACGTCGGCCGCACAGTCGGATTACCCCTCTTTCCCCTCACCTACCCGAGAGAGCTGGGAGGCTGCCCTGCTCGGCTGCTCTGCGTTAGAGAGCCAAAGAGCCCTCGTCGCTAAGGCGCGAGCTGCCGCGGAAGCCACAGGGGTCCCGGACTAGGGACCTCTCCTAAAGTTTGTAAGAAGCTTGCCTTAAGGGCGAGTTCCATACACTCTCTCATGTAAACCGCCTAAATAAATGTTTTTCGCCACCACCACCACCCGCACAGTCCAATGATTTGAAGTTTCTAAGGATGCTGAGAACGTGTAGATCGAGTTCCCGCAGTAAAAACACGAGTTCAGATTTCTTTTTAGTGCACCTCTAACGTCCTAAAGTGACTCAGGCTATGAGGGACGCCGTAGTGGAGGGCTCCTGAATATTCGTCCACCTGGGGTTATTTAGCATGCACTGGCATCGCGCAGTACACGAGCCTCTAGAATTTGGCCTCCATCAAAATTCGACCGCCATTGCCGGGATCAAACCCGCGTCTTGCGAGACAGCAGCCGCGCGCCATAATTACTGAGCTACCGCTGCGTCGTGCAGGTAACTCAAGTAGAAGTTTTATTCTTCATGGTGTCCCTTTCAAATATTAAACCATACCGAAAAGCGACAGAGTGCAGTGCTTGCTCGATAAAACCTAAATCTCAACACCAGAGAACATAAGCTAAATATAATCACAAATCCCCAAAATGGAGAAGAATAGAAACAAAATGCAAAATTCTTCACGACTTTAACGAAACAGAGTAATACCGCGCACACATTTCAATACTGTTTAATCCAAATTCCCAGTGTGGTGCTCCAGCACTGTTCAGCCAGCATGTCATGCCATGCACATGAGTTCTGGAAGCTGTAGATAACAGCCACCTGATCCGACATTTTGGAGCGTGAACCTGAGTACTTTTATGAGGCCATTCCAGTAACAAGACATCGCAATTAAACACTTCGCCAGCTAAGCTTGCGTAATAATGCAATACTATTAATCACGTGTGTTCATTACTAGGGAACTCTCCGATAACTGCTAAAATGTCGCTGCTGGAAGCAAGAAAAAAAACACTTCGTTTATAACCGAAAGCCGAGGCGGCAGTGGAAGGGCACTATTGAAGTGATGCACTGCAGCAACACAAACGCAATGTACACTTTAAATAAACACAATAAAACATGATCCCTCAGCCTTATAAATCAGAATTTAAACATGCCTACGTTTTCCTTGCTCTCGTGCAAAATTAAGCTTAGATCGTAAAAGTACTCAAAAAGGCAAGTGCATAGAAAGAGACGGCATACCTTACCTTACCTGCCTATTTAGAAAAATATTTTATATATAAGCTCACAGCCGGGTTCAGAAATGCATGCAGAGTTCTACACGCACTTAGCAGCAGTACCTTACTATATAATTACATGAATCTGATCCTGAATTACATGAATGTAATTGCATGATCTGTATGAAATAAGGGTCGCTCTCATATCTTTTGACTGTGCTGCTGTTAAAGTAATGGAGTTTACACTGCTTCAGGTGCAGTGACTATTTCACACATGTTGCCTCTCATGCATATGTGCCCTCTGAAAGGGCCAACATATTCCTTTATCCCTTTAAAAAACATTCAGTAATCTGTGCCGCATAGCCTGCCCTGCTTTCTGATGTTAACCCCATAAAACCAAGCAAAATTAATGGCTACATTATTTCTGAAAATATGTGTAAATTTATAATGATTTTCTAAACCTTAACCATTTTTCGTGCTTCTTTCCTTTCGACTTTCCCTCTTTTGTTCTTGCCCATGCTGAGTAGCAGGTCAATGTTTTTAAATTCCAGCATAATTTTGTTCTTGATTTCATTACAAAAACTTTCTCTTTATTGGTTTGCTAGTTGTGTCTGCCGTATAGTATTATGCACAAATATTTGAAGCTCTGAGAGCTATGGCCTGTTTAGTAAGTTCTGTATTCAACTATTCTGACATTATTTATTGCCCTATCTATGCATACTTCTTGTAACCTGCAGTGGTAAATATATTTCAAGGCAAACTTCTCTTTTATGTGCATAGATTGGGCAAGCACATGTACATGCGACGCTCGAAAGCTTGCATTTGTTTCCATAACCTTCTGTATGAGGCACTGATTTACTGGACTACTCTACAAATCTTCACTGCAATTATTTTTGCATAATATATTGAGATACTGATGTAGTTAAGTTTGGCTTGAGCGAAAGTTACTCTGCTCAGATGAGTTCCTGGCAGCTTGTCTTTATCATTCTGAAGACATAAAACTACACAGGACACCGGACACAGAAAAGATGCAGACAGGACGAGCATAGACAACTGATTTATTTAACAAAACGACCTTCCTTCAAGAGCAACCCATGCGCAAGCAAACTTAACGCAAAGCAAAAGTACCCTATATTATCAACCCAAAAAGTCAAGTTCTTTCTGATACAGGTGAATTGATGCTTTGCTAACAGATTTTTCCGCATCGTATCTAGCAGTTTGCCAGGCTTCAAAAATCTTGCGTGCCTTCCTGTCCTTCGTGCAGCCTATAATCTTCGTTTGCTTTAAAAGCGGCATACAGAATACTTTTTTCTTCTTGTCATTCATCTTACAAGACTGGCAGTGCCTTGCTAAATGCTGCCCACCGTGCTGGCTCAAAGAGTTGTGCTCCTGAAGGCGGTTTTTTATGCAGCGCCCCGTCTCCCCTACATATACAGAACCACAGCTGAATGGGATCTCGTAGATAACTCCCATCTTACAGGCTACAAACTTAGGCCTGTGGTTGACTCCGCACCCTACTTTCTTTTGCAGGTTATTGTTTGTTAATCGGCATAAACGAGACAGTTTACATGGGGTGGAAAAGAACACGTTGAAACCAAATTTCCCTCCCACCTTCTTCGAACCGTGCGAGGCCTTGTCTGCATCTTTTCTGTATCCTGTCTCCTGCGTAGTTTGCCTTCAGAATGCCTTACCAACTAGCCTCTCATCACACACTTCTCGTTGTCTTTATCAAGCAAAGTATTCGTAGGTTTCTGGATTTTGTTAGCTGGCAAATATAAAGCAAGGATGGGAGGGTTTTGTAATGTCCATGGGTCATTTTTGCAAAGTCCAGTGTGCATGTAATTTCTTTTCATGCAACTTAAAAAGTCTTTCCTTAGCACTCATGTTTGAGACAAAATGCTGAGCACTTCACCACTTTAAAAATGAATTCCATTTTGCTGCTGCACTAAATGATAGCTGGCTGCAGCTGTCGTAGCATCGCAAATTCACTAGGTAATATTTACACCTATTCATGATGCTTCAAGCCATTTGCATTCCATACAAACCGCTTGAAAGTACAGAATCCAGCAGTTTCGCCCTGGCGGTGTAGTACTAAAGCGAAAGTAATACAAGCAATAGTTGATGATCTGCTAGGGCAACAGGATTCCAAGAGTTTGAGAAGGGCAGTGGGAGTCCGAGCCAGGTGGAGTTGAAAGATTTGACTAGTAGTGGACAGGGATCCTGCGGATCGTGGAGGACACAGGCAAATTTGAGACTTATGGAAGAACTTTTTTACCAGCCAAAAAAGACGCACACACAAGAGAGAACCACATAGGACAACGGCTGGTAAAAGCCGTAGTCCTCTGTGGTTTTCTCTTGTGTATGCGTGTTCTTTGGCTGGTGAAAAAATTCCTCCGTAAGTACCCAATTTGCCGGTGTCCTCCACAGACTGCAGGATCCCTGTCCACTACTAGTCAAATTTCACTACTCCACCTGGATTGGCCTCCCACTGCCCTTCTCAAACACTTGGAATCCTGTTGCCCTAGCAGATCATCAGCTGTCGGTTGTATTACTTTCGCTTCAGAGAAATTTGACAAGTAGTGGAGAGGGATCCTAGAATTTTGGAGTACACAGGCAAACTGGAGACTTATAGAATTTTTTTACCAGCCACGGAAGACGCATACACAAGAGAGAACCACACAGGACTAGGGCTTCTACCTGCCCTTGTCCTGTGTGGTTTGGTCTTGTGTATGTGTCATTGGCTGGTAAAAAATTCGTTAGCATGCCATACCATCAGGCCCACCATTAAGCCTTGTTTATGGAAGAGGCCGCAGTCTTCTTTAAAGGCACTGCTCTGGGCTTGGGATGCAATGTATACGGCTCTTTGTTTTTCGGTAAAACCTGGTTTCACCGAATTGATGCACCCCGAAAAGATTCTTAAAAATCAGCTCAACTGCTGCATGCAAATGTGCCTGAAAGGAAGTGTAGTTTGCTGGTGCACAAAGGTTACGAACCGGTGGAGAGTAGTGGATGTCTCGTGTTTCCTCTGAGGTATACTTTAAACAAATGCTGGTTATTTTAATTCCTGTGTAATGCTTTTTGTTGTTCGTCGAGTTGCATATAATTTTATATTTGGAACTACATTTGCTGACTGATATTTCATTGCAGTAATTATACCCATAATTAGTCAGCCTTGTTTGAAAGTATAGGTACGCATTTTGTATGGGTGCTTTGCAGTCAGAAAGGTGGATGAATCTTCTGTGAGTTTTCTTCAATTGAACGAAGGCAACTGGAGTGACTGTTCATGTGTCACTCAGGCAATACTTCTCCCTCAGGACCAGCAAGCTTCTGAGTATCTATGGCTCAATTATTTCAATTTCAATTTATTTCCCATGCACACATGGTGAGGGCCGAGGGAAAAAAGCCAGAAATTTTGGCTTGACGTGCCCCTCGGCCCCTACATTGCAGGGCAGCAGGTAACATAAATTTTTTAAACAAGAAGAATCTCAAAATGCAAACAATAGTTATCAAAAATGACTTTGCGTGTTATTAGAAAAATGACAAGGAATGAAGTGTACAACAAAAAACGGTAACAAAAAAAAGGAAACAGAAAAATACACGTCATCGAACAACAGGAATTCAGTTACTCAAATCAGGTCAACACTATACGGAAATGAAAGAGATAAAGAAGCAATGAATCTATAAAGTGGCACATACATGGTGTATAACTTGGCGGCATGCACGTGAAAGATCAACTTGTGCAGTTTGAAACTTCTATGTTTACCATATATTGTGCGGCAGGTTGGAATATGCCACAGTTCGCTGTGTCTGCTAGGATAAACTTGTACATTTACTGAAAGGTGTGCCGTGTCACGCAAGTAATTCATATTTTGTTTAATGTCCTTATTGTATCTTTCAGCTAGCCTAACATTATACATTTCAGATACTTTTATGGCATTGAACTAGTGGAATAAATCGCATGTGTTTATATGAGAACCGACATTAAGTACTGCACGCAGAGCCTTCTTCTGTAAAACATAAATCTTATCTTTATTGGTACCTGTACTTGTTCTCCAAACTAAATGCGCATAGTTCACTTGGGACATAAAGAGCGAATTATATAGGAGAAGTTTAACTTTGCATGGAAGTAAGTGACGATGTCGGTTAATGATACCTGTGACACGAGAAAGCTTACTGATGACAGCGTTAACATGATTGTCCCAGCTTAGCTGGCTGTTGAAATGAACCCCTAGTATCTTAATATTATCTACAACCTCTATCGTTTCCGAACCTAGCTTAAGATCGCATGGTAGAATAACGTTTTTATTTTTGGTTTGAACATAATTGCCTTAGTTTTACTTCAATTAATTTTCAACAGATTATTAAGGGATCACTGATGGAGTGTACTTAGTGTCCTATTGGCCTCGTTTATCACATGTTCACATGCGCTTGATGAGAAAAACAGTGAGACGTCATCTGCATACATAACGCACTTCACATGCAGGCATTGATTAACGATCTCATTGATATACAAGTTAAAAAGAAGCGGTCCAAGGATACTTCCCTGAGGTACGCCAGCAGGTACTTTTTTTACTGAGGATCGACAGCTATTAATATCAACAAACTGAAAGCGATGTGCAAGATATGACGTAAGAAGCGCGTGAACGCGACCCCTGAAACCGTAGACGAACAGTTTTGTCAAAAGTACGAGTATATTGTGGCTGATGTAGTCGAAAGCCTGCGAAAAATCTATAAAAACGCCAAGGGCAAGTTGCTTTTCCTCGAAACACTGTAAGAGGTACTCTTTTTGGCTTAGTAATGCTGTCTCGGTAGATTTATGTTTCATAAAAGCAAACTGCGAATCTGTTATTATTTGGTGTTTGTCATAAAAGCATGATATTCACGTGTGGATAATTTTTTCCAGTCCTTTAGAAAAGATTGGCAGCACGGAAACTGGCCTATAATTTGAAACGCAAAGCTTATCACCTTTCTTATACAAAGCTCTCACCTTAGCAATTTGCATGCGCTGTGGGAACACTCCGTATTCCAAACTTAAATATATGTGCTAAAATTGGTGCTAGAATATCTAACACATGCTTCACAGGCCGTATCTGCAAGTCATCCGCATCGTGGCATCTGCTGTTCTTCATGTTCATGAATGCGGTGAATACTTCGGAAGATGTAGTTGGACTTAGATACATAGAATCGCTACTTTGACTTATGTGGGCATCATATGGCATGTTTGACGAACTTAGGTATTCTGGCTTGACGAAATATTGATTGAACGCCTCTGCTAGCTCCTGCCCATTTACACTTCGTCCTTGAATAAGTACTTGAGGAGGGCTAGTCTGGGGTGTGCGTAAAACAACGTTGTTCATCTGGTTCCATAACTTTCGAGAATCACCGTGGCATGATTCGAATTTGCCGTAGTAATACGAATCCCTAGCACGCCTTAACTTTTTGTTTAGCTTATTTCTGAGGACTTTGTATCTTACTAATAGATCGGGGTCGCGTGTATTAATGAAGTCTTGGTACATTTTTTCTTTAGATTGTATCTCCTTGAGCAATTGTGACGTCATCCACTCCTTGCGCCCTTTCCGAGGTCTTATGTGTGCCTTGTACGGAAAATGTGCGGTGTAAAGTGCTTTAAATTTATCAAGAAAGCTTTCATAAGCGGCTTCCACGTCTGTCATAGACAGCACGTCAGACGAAGCTACATCTGAAACAGCCTGTCTGAAAGAAGCAAGGTTTTTCTCAGTAGTCGCTTGATGAAAGCAAGCACGCGCTGGTTTGTTCTTCATAGCTGGTTTCACCCCTAGCAATATTGGGAAATGATCACTAAGGTCATAATGAAAGACAGTGGACACAACACTCTTTTCATCAAAATTAGTAATAAAGAGGTCAATGAGTGATTCTGTATGCATAGTAACCCTTGTAGGCGTACCAATTGTGTCAATGCAGCCGTTTGCGGAGAGCAGCAAAATAAAATCTTTTGCTGTGTTGCTATCGGAAAGCAGGTTTACATTAAAATCGCCACCTAGAATGACACAGAAGTTGTTAGAGTTCACAAAATTCAAAAATACGTCAACGAAAGAAAAGAATTCTGCAATGCGGCCATCAGGAGGCCGGTAACAAACCGCAATAATAGTACGGTCAAAATTTAAGCAAACCATTTCGTAGTCAGAAGTGACACAACAAAATCTTGGCACTAGGTCACAATTTGTACACTTTTTTTTACTAATGCACAAACACCGCCTCCACCATTTAATGATCTGTTCATGAAGAACGAGTTGTACCCGGGCATATTAATTACTTCTTCATCACAAGAGTACCAGGTTTCCGTAATCATAAACACTTCAAACTTGTCCAGTTTGTTAAACAGATACTCAAGTTCAGCAGTTTTATTCACGGCAGACCGCGCATTCACATGAAGACAACAAAAAGACGTCTTTGTTAATATTTCGTTACATTTTACTTCTTTCATCATCACTTCATTGCAAGATTCTGGACCGTGGTATTCGTCGATAAGACTGCGCACATCTAGATTGATCAACGTTTGCGGCCCCTTAACCGAGCGGCCCGTGGTTCCATGCTGTGCTCTACCTCGCTTTCTTCGTTTTTTGGTTCTAGTTCAACGATGTCGTTGCTATCGTTGTCCCAGGCGAAAAGACACCCATTAATTAGAACTTTATCATACGTCAACCTCACTTTTTCTTTCCTGTCACGATCTTCTTTGGTTCGATTCCACAGCTTTTTCCTCACCTCTCGGACACTTTGTGAAAAATCTTCACTAATCGAATAGGTAGATCATTTAAGTTTAGAACACTGCTTTAAAATGTTCACTTTATCACGATAGTCTAGTACCCTAAATATCACCGATCTATCTTTGCCTTCATTGTCTCACTTTCGTCTACCGAGTCGATGTATTCTTTCAATACCTGATACCATCACGTTTAGCTTATTTTCAAGAATATCTTTTGTTACTATTGTCTGAAGTTGTTCGTCGGACTCTTCTTCTTGCTCTTGTATGCCAAAAACAATCAGGTTTCATCGTCGGCTTCTATTTTCTAAATCATCAATTTTTTTGTCATTACTGACAGCTGCTGCTCCAATTCAGTTACTTTTTCTACACATTCCATGACTTTTTCCTGAAGGCTTCCCATCTCTCTCCACCTTCTTCTCAATAACGTTGAGCTTCTGGTTTGTTACATTTTTTCCTTTCTTTATTTCCTGTATGTCTGCCGCAATCAACTTCAATTGCTCCGAAATCGAACTATGTGGTCTGGGGTTCGCCACGATGTCGCACCCCAGGAGCAACAAGAATCGTAGTGAAACACATAAAACACATCGAATCAAGCACGGGGCCGTGGGCACGGCAGCAAAATAAGGCAAATATTGTTTCTACGCAGGCATTTTCCGCAGTGTCTGCTCACCTGGATGAAGAAGACAAAAGGGTTTGTAGCCCTCATCTTGGTACTGGCTCCGCGCCCACTGCCGCGTGCTTGTTGTTGTTGTTGTTGTGACTGAGAGAAGGATGAAAAGGAAATTGCACGGGCCTGCTACTGGCTCTAGCCAAGCCACCACCGCTGCCAACGTGCAGATAGAGGAGAGGTAAGAGATCAGAGGAAAGAGAAAAAGGCAAGAAAAGACGCGCGTCGCAGCAACAACTGCGTCCGCCGGAGCGGACGCTGCTGAAAAAATCAGATAAGCGGCCGAAGCCGCGCTCGCCGAAGCGAGGTCAGATACTCAACTCGCGGCACGCCTCTTTTATACAGTCCGGTGTTGCTGATGCCGATGCTCCTGCTGCTTCCGTCGACGAAGCAGTGGCGCCGCTGGGAAAGCTGTGGTAGAAATCTTGGAATACGGCCGGATGACTTGAAGTGTTGACGGGATCGATGCAAACAGCCGCAATGTCCGATAAAGATGCGTAGTAGTGCGTCGGTGGCTGCCCCACCAGCAAGGCAGCAACCCAAGAAAAACCTGGATGAAGAAGACAAAAGGGTTTGTAGCCCTCATCTTGGTACTGCCACCGCGCCCACTCTTGTTTGAAGGTATAGGTACGCATTTTGTATGGGTGCTTTGCAGTCAGAAAGGTGGATGAATCTTCTGTGAATTTTCTTCAATTGAACGAAGGCAACTGGAGTGACTGTTCATGTGTCACTCAGCCAATACTTCTCCCTCAAGACGAGCAAGCTTCTGAGTATCTATGGCTCAATTATCGGAGCTGCAATTGCCCTCCGAGGCTGCCTGCGTTGACCTTTGCAAGGCTAGCGGCTCGGAGCTAACAAGCATTTGACACCATAGAACTATACACAGTCGTTCAGGGGCCGTGAGCAAATAATTGTAAATGACGTATTGGTAAATCATGTTTACTGTAGAAATCTAGTGTGTGATGAGACTAATTGTGCTTGCTGAAAATGCTTTTCTTTAGTCATTGAAAGAATTCAATGCTTATCAAGTTGTTACCTCTCACTGATTCCACAATCTTTTTTTCAGTTGCAATCGACCAAGAGTTGCGGGGAAGTCGAGCAAGCCACCAAGTTGCGTGCGATTTGGGCCAGAAACCATGAGCAGGCTGCGAATATTTCAAATCTCCAGTGGTTACATTGACTCAATAATGCAAGCTTTTACTGTAAGTACAGTGTTTCTGGCCCTGCATTGCTTTGGGATGCATGCATTGAGCTGACTGCTAGCTCTGCAGCTACCCATGTGTATGCAGCAAGATTGCTTCAAGAACAATGATGGGGTACAGCAAACAAGACACAAGATGGAAAAAAGACAGACTACAGGGCAACAAGACAGACTACAGGACAACAAGAAAGGCTACAGGACAACAAGACAGACTACAGGACAATAAGGCCGACAACAGATACGACATGCCAAAAACATGACAGACAACACAACAGACTACAGCACGACAGGACAGACTACAGCACAAGGCAGACTACAGACGAACAAGACAGACTACAGCACAACAAGACAGACAACAGATACGACATGCCAAAAACATGACAGACAACACAACAGAAATTTTCTGTTGTAATCCTGTTGTGTTTTTTGACTGGATAACATTGGAAACGCTCTTTTCAAAGCCAGCCTGCATTTTATGGTAACTGTTAAGTAGCCCTGATAGTGAGAAACCAGTCATGACACAAAACCAAGCTTTTGTAGAGAGAAAGTGGCATATTTTCAGCTATATCCTCACGAAGTAGCTTAAAATAAGTCTTAAACAATAGAAATTTCTTGATTTCAATCATGATTTGCCACTGCCGTATACATACAAAGATAGCCGTACAAGACGACGTTATGAGCACCTTGTTAGAGAATCCTAGCGCTTACTGAAAGGGTAACTGGCCTCACAGAGAGCGGATGTTCATGCAAACATGCCACACTAAAGCATATTTTTTAGAAACGCCAAAGGCTCAGTGCCATTAGGACTGACCAAGTTCTTAATCGTATTTTGGTAGCTTACAATATCAGCGCTACAAAACCAAAAACAGCTAATAAAGTCAAGGCTGTTTTTTCTAGAAAGCGTGAAAACAGAAGCTTATGCATTGCGTCAAAGAAAAGATTGCATAATAATACTTATGAGGTGTTTATTAGCAACTGCTATGAGCAAGGCTATGTAAATATCAATGCATAGATGCAGAAAATCAGAAATAAGAGCAATTCATTTAAGACCCAGTCTGGGATCTGAGTGGAATGGCTGCCATTATTTTGGCAACAAAATGATACTATATCAAACACACCTGAAGCAGAACTGCTTGCCTCATGAGAAATTCTGCAATATACCCAGCACCAAGTTAGTGCTAAAAGCAGCCTGAATCTTTCAACCAAAACTAAGCATTGAAAATGTAGGATGTATAATAGCACACGGCAAGTTTGACGTTTGCCTTGTTTAACTTATTTAGGCACTCCTGTAATAAGTTCTCACAGGATAATTAAAATTAATTTCCCATGCTGTGATGTCGGGTCAGTTCAATGCTTTTCACCCTTCCTTACACTTCATGCCTCTTGCTCATTCCATTCACCGGGTACTGATTAATGTAGTGCCGTGACCTTTCTAGGCCTTTGTCTGTGCGCAAACGCCAAAGCATCGGTCAGCAACAAGGATCTCGGGTATAGGAGCTAAAAACAAATTAGAACTCGACCGCGGCGGCAGCGTTTCGATGGAGGCGAAGCGCAAAAGACGCCCATGTGCTGTGCACGTTAAAGATCCCCAGGTGGCCGAAATTATTCCAGTGCCCTCCACAACGGCGCCTCTTTTCTCTTTTTCTTCTTTCATTCCGGCCTTTATCCGTTCCATTACGGCGCAGTTCAGGTGTCCATCGAGACATGTGAGACAGATACTGCGCCCCTTGCTTTTCCCCCCAAAAATAATTTTCAATTCAGTTTCAGAAAGAGAAGTCAAAAGCACTCTTTGTCCTCAGAAGGCTGCACAGACCGACTATGTAGAATTCCGTTTGCGCTGATATGCATGCTGAAATATCACCACTTGTGAAGAATTTCATGCGCATCCGGAGAGAAAACTACTGTACTTTTTTCATTATTTAAACAAGAACTGGAAATTATCGCCAATGCTGTACAAATGAAATATGGCTTAAAGGTTTAACTTCTACACTTGAAGCAACTTCAAGGGGCGAAATTATTATAGCTCCCTTTCCCCCACCAGTGCACTGACTGGCGGCTCCCCTCTAAACTTCGATCGGTCCTCGGTGCACTTCCATGTCAAAGCAAAAAAAGGTAAAGCATTCAGCATGACACCGCACTTGTCTGCCATTCATTCCTCCCTTGCCACATCGAAGCACTTAAGCACATTGAATTCCAGTCCGTATCTGCGCCTTACCTGAAGTTCCTCGTCATCGTTCGTCCAAAGTTTGAGCCATGCTGCCATGCCAATGTTGAAAAACAGTGTGGTCAACCCTGACAGAAAGCATCACTGGGTCATCACACATGAACCCTATAGTTGGATCTCGGGGCGGGCCGAGTTAAAGAAGCCTTGTCTTAGTGGCTTGAAATGACGTAAAAGGACTTACTGGTCAAAGAACAGAGATTTATAGACTGAATGACCCTTATGCACTTTACGAGTGTGTACTCACGAGAGATGATTGCAGCTCTGGACGCAGCGGTCGACTTAAGTTTTTAGTCTATGCTGCGATAGCGGATAGAGTAACGTACCCCCTGTTTTTCTGTTGAAGGAAAAAACGTGAGCGAGTGGAGTTGCCTTTATGTTCACTGTGAATAACTACTGCTCAAAGTAAAGGAAACGGCAAGGCAACTCCACCCACAGATGTTTTTCATTCAACGGCAAAACAAGGGGCACCTCAAGTGGAGTTAGTTGCCTTGCTGTTTCCTTTTCTTTGAGCAGTAGTTATTCACAGTGAACAACAGGGCAACTCCACTCGCCGACGTTTTTTTCCTTCAAAAGCAAAAACGGGGGTACCTCAAGTGGAGTTGCCTAGATGTTCACTGAGAATAACTACTGCTCAAAGTAAAGAAAACAGCAAGGTAACTCCACTTGCTGACGCTTTTTCCTTCAACGGCAACACAGGGGGTACCTCGAGTGGAGTTGCCTCACTGTTCACTGACAATAACTACTACTCAAAGTAAAGGCAATAGCAAGGTAACTCCACTCGCTGACATTTTTTCCTTCAACGGCAAAACAGGGTTTACCTCGAGTGGAGTTGCCTCGCTGTTCACTGAGAATAACTACTGCTCAAAATAAAAAAGGTAACTCCACTTGCCGATGTTTTTTCCTTCAACGGCAAACAGGGGGTACCTCAAGTGGAGTTGCCTCGCTGTTCACTGAGAATAACTACTGCTCAAAGTAAAGAAAACAGCAAGGTAACTCCACTTGCTGGCGTTTTTTCCTTCAACGGCAAAACAGGGGTACCTTGAGTGGAGTTGCCTCGCTGTTCACTGAGAATAACTACTGCTGAAAGTAAAGGCAACAGCAAGGTAATTCCACTTGCTGACGTTTTTTCCTTCAACGCCAAAACAGGGGTACCTCGAGTGGAGTTGCCTCGCTGTTCACTGAGAATAACTACTGCTCAAAGTAAAGGCAACAGCAAGGTAACTCCACTCGCTGACATTTTTTCCTTCAACGGCAAAACAGGGGGTACCGCGAGTGGAGTTGCCTCGCTGTTCACTGAGAATAACTACTGTTCAAGATAAAAAAAAGGTAACTCCACTTGCCGATGTTTTTTCCTTCAACGGCAAACAGGGGGTACCTCGAGTGGAGTTGCCTCGCTGTTAACTGAGAATAACTTCTGCTGAAAGTAAAGGCAACAGCAAGGTAACTCCACTTGCTTACGTTTTTTCCTTCAACGCCAAAACAGGGGTACCTCGAGTGAAGTTGCCTCGCTGTTCACTGAGAATAACTACTGCTCAAAGTAAAGAAAACTGGAAGGTAAATCCACTTGCTGACGCTTTTTCCTTCAACGGCAAAACAGGGGGTACCTCGAGTGGAGTTGCCTCGCTGTTCACTGAGAACAACTACTGCTCAAAGTAATGAAAACAGCATGGTAACTTCACTTGCTGACGTTTTTTCCTTCAACGGCAAAACAGGGGATACCTCAAGTGGAGTTGCCTCGTTTTTCACTGAGAATAACTACTGCTCAAAGTAAAGGCAACAGCAAGGTAACTCAACTTGCTGACGTTTTTTCCTTCAGCGGCAAAACAGGGGGTACCTCGAGTGGAGTTGCCTCACTGTTCACTGAGAATAACTATTGCTCAACGTAAAGGCAACAGCAAGGTAACTCCACTTGCTGACATTTTTTCCTTCAGCGGCAAAACAGGGGGTACCTCGAGTGGAGTTGCCTCACTGTTCACTGAGAATAACTAGTGCTCAACGTAAAGGCAACAGCAAGGTAACTCCACTTGCTGACATTTTTTCCTTCAACGGCAAAACAGGGGGTACCTCAAGTGGGGTTGCCTTGCTTTTCACTGAGAATAACTACTGCTCAAAGTAAAGAAAACAGCAAGGTAACTCCACTCGCTGACGTTTTTTTTCTTCCACGGCAAAACAGGGGATAGCTCAAGTGGAGTTGCCTCGCTTTTCACTGAGAATAACTACTGCTCAAAGTAAAGAAAACCGCAAGGTAACTCCACTTGCCGACGTTTTTTCCTTCAACGGCAAAACAGGGGATGCCTCAAGTGGAGTTGCCTCGCTTTTCACTGAGAATAACTACTGCTCAAAGTAAAGGCAACAGCAAGGTAACTCAACTTGCTGACGTTTTTTCCTTCAACGTCAAAACAGGGGGTACCTCGAGTGGAGTTGCCTCGCTGTTCACTGAGAATAATTACGGCTCAAAGTAAAGAAAACTGGAAGGTAAATCCACTTGCTGACGTTTTTTCCTTCAACGGCAAAACAGGGGATACCTCAAGTGGAGTTGCCTCGCTTTTCACTCAGAATAAGTACTGCTCAAAGTAAAGGCAACAGCAAGGTAACTCCACTCGCTGACGTTTTTTTCTTCCACGGCAAAACAGGGGATGCCTCAAGTGGAGTTGCCTCGCTTTTCACTGAGAATAACTACTGCTCAAAGTAAAGGCAACAGCAAGGTAACTCAACTTGCTGACGTTTTTTCCTTCAACGTCAAAACAGGGGGTACCTCAAGTGGAGTTGCCTCGCTTTTCACTGAGAATAACTACTGCTCAAAGTAAAGAAAACCGCAAGGTAACTCCACTTGCCGACGTTTTTTCCTTCAACGGCAAAACAGGGGATACCTCAAGTGGAGTTGCCTCGCTGTTCACTGAGAATAACTACTGCTCAAAGTAAAGAAAGGTAACTCCACTTGCCGATGTTTTTTCCTTCAACGGCAAACAGGGGGTACCTCAAGTGGAGTTGCCTCGCTGTTCACTGAGAATAACTACTGCTCAAAGTAAAGGCAAGAGCAAGGTAACTCCACTCGCTGACATTTTTTCCTTCAACGGCAAAACAGGGGGAACCGCGTGTGGAGTTGCCTCGCTGTTCACTGAGAATAACTACTGTTCAAGATAAAAAAGGTAACTCCACTTGCCGATGTTTTTTCCTTCAACGGCAAACAGGGGGTACCTCGAGTGGAGTTGCCTCGCTGTTAACTGAGAATAACTTCTGCTGAAAGTAAAGGCAACAGCAAGGTGACTCCACTTGCTTACGTTTTTTCCTTCAACGCCAAAACAGGGGTACCTCGAGTGAAGTTGCCTCGCTGTTCACTGAGAATAACTACTGCTCAAAGTAAAGGCAACAGCAAGGTAACTCCACTCGCTGACATTTTTTCCTTCAGCGTCAAAACAGGGGGTACCTCGAGTGGAGTTGCCTCGCTGTTCACTGAGAATAACTAGTGCTCAAGATAAAAAAAAGGTAACTCCACTTGCCGATGTTTTTTCCTTCAACGGCAAACAGGGGGTACCTCAAGTGTAGTTGCCTCGCTGTTCACTGAGAATAACTACTGCTCAAAGTAAAGAAAACTGGAAGGTAAATCCACTTGCTGACGCTTTTTCCTTCAACGGCAAAACAGGGGGTACCTCGAGTGGAGTTGCCTCGCTGTTCACTGAGAACAACTACGGCTCAAAGTAAAGAAAACAGCATGGTAACTCCACTTGCTGACGTTTTTTCCTTCAACGGCAAAACAGGGGATACCTCAAGTGGAGTTGCCTCGTTTTTCACTGAGAATAACTACTGCTCAAAGTAAAGGCAACAGCAAGGTAACTCCACTTGCTGACGTTTTTTCCTTCAACAGCAAAACTGGGGATACCTCAAGTGGAGTTGCCTTGCTTTTCACTGAGATTAACTACTGCTCAAAGTAAAGAAAACAGCAAGGTAACTACACTTGCTGACGTTTTTTCCTTCAACGGCAAAACAGGGGATACCTCAAGTGGAGTTGCTTTGCTGTTCACTGAGAATAACTACTGCTGAAGGTAAAGAAAACTGCAAGGTAAATCCACTTGCTGACGCTTTTTCCTTCAACGGCAAAACTGGGGATACCTCAAGTGGAGTTGCCTTGCTTTTCACTGAGAATAACTACTGCTCAAAGTAAAGAAAACAGCAAGGTAACTCCACTTGCTGATGTTTTTTCCTTCAACGGCAAAACAGGGGATACCTCAAGTGGAGTTCCCTCGCTTTTCACTGAGATTAACTACTGCTCAAAGTAAAGAAAACAGCAAGGTAACTCCACTTGCTGATGTTTTTTCCTTCAACGGCAAAACAGGGGATACCTCAAGTGGAGTTGCCTTGCTTTTCACTGAGAATAACTACTGCTCAAAGTAAAGGCAACAGCAAGGTAACTCCACTTGCTGACGTTTTTTCCTTCAACGGCAAAACAGGGGATACCTCAAGTGGAGTTGCCTCGCTTTTCACTGAGAATAACTACTGCTCAAAGTAAAGGCAACAGCAAGGTAACTCCACTCGTTGACATTTTTTCCTTCAACGGCAAAACAGGGGGTACCTCGAGTGGAGTTGCCTCGCTTTTCACTGAGAATAACTACTGCTCAAAATAAAAAAGGTAACTCCACTTGCCGATGTTTTTTCCTCCAACGGCAAACAGGGGGTACCTCAAGTGGAGTTGCCTCGCTGTTCACTGAGAATAATTACTGCTCAAAGTAAAGGCAACAGCAAGGTGACTCCACTCGCCGATGTTTTTTCCTTCAATGGCAAAACAGGGTTTACCTCGAGTGGAGTTGCCTCGCTGTTCACTAAGAATAACTACGGCTCAAAGTAAAGGCAACAGCAAGGTAATTCCACTCGCCGATGTTTTTTCCTTCAACGGCAAAACAGGGGGTACCTCAAGTGGAGTTGCCTCGCTGTTCACTGAGAATAACTACTGCTCAAAGTAAAGAAAACAGCAAGGTAACTCCACTCACTGATGGTTTTTCCTTCAACAACAAAGCAGGGTGTACCTCAAGGCGTTTCCACGAAAACTGTAAACCATTTTAAAGAATAAGCAAAAAAGCGCTACTGTTCGACGGGAATTTAGGTACAGAAGCGATAACAATGCCGGCGTTAGTGACACTGAACAGATGGTTATAATCGCGACGTAAGGATCATGCGTTATGGTTCTGAATAGATTCGAAACAATTTGTTAGATATATTTGGCGAACCGACTCGATGGGCGGCGAATATTCTAATTGACGAGCAAACGCTTGATGAGCTAGATGCCGAGTGTTACATGGCGCACGATAAAAACTAAATTTTAATTATTTCTGATTGTAATAATGATTTTTGTAATAATGACTGCAATTATGATTGAGTAATCATTGCAATAGTGATTGCAATAATGTTTGAATAATGATTTCTAAATGCAAACTTATTGTGTTCTGGTCTCTATATTGGTGCATAATGTGTTAACCATAACATGTGTTTCTCTTTTTGAACTTGCTCCATGTGCATTTTTGTACAGTGATGACTGCTATATCTAATTGTATGTGTACGGTCTCCATGTATTTTGTAACCGGAATAGTAATTTGTAACCGCTGCTGTTGCGCCCAGTGGGGCCAGGGCCTCGTCAGGAGACAAATTAACTCCTTTTGTCCTGCCCCACGGGCAGTGCCATGTATTGCCCATCCAATAAATTGTAGTGAATTACAAGTAACGCACCTGAACTATTATGAATGCGCCTCAGGTTGCCTCGATGGCAGACGAAGAAGTTGACGACGAAGTGTGCCGGCGCGCGCGGCTCCAGCTCTCTGGCTGTGTAGACTGACTGTGATTTTGCTGCCGTCCGCTCAGCTGTTTGGCGAACTGTATAGCTGAGGTCACTAGTACGCGAACCCCCTTTCATTTGGTGGAGGTTGCGGTCGTCTGACGCCCTGGACCTTCGCAGCCGTCTTCTCCCGCCGCTCACAATGCCTAAGGACTCCGTGCCCAGTCCTGCACCACCCACCCCGACCGTTCTGTGCGCTGGAGCGCTGCGGCAGCGTGATCCCGCTTTCTTCAGTGGCACCGGCGACGATGACGTCGAGGATTGGCTGGCATCGTACGAACGGGTGAGCACCCATAACAAGTGGGACGATGCACTCAAACTTAACAACGTCATCTTCTACCTTTCGGACGTTGCGAACCTATGGTTCAGAAACCACGAATCCGACATCCCCACGTGGTCAGCTTTCAAGTCCAATTTTTCTGATGTATTTGGCAGGCCAATGCGCCGTCGCCCTCCCTCCGCTGAAGAGGGAAACTAAGATCCGCAGTTCCGGAGGCAAGAACTGCGCGCTGTTCGAAAAGCTCAAGGCCTCCGTTTTCCCCACGCAACGTTCTTCAGGTCATCGTCGACGGACTGCCGGTACATGCGCTTATCGACACGGGTGCCTCAGTATCAGTGATTCACGAAAAACTCTGCCGCCGCTTGCGCAAAGTCACGACGCCATTTACGGGTCTCTCGCTCCGCACCGCTAGTGAACAGTGCATTGCCCCTCTCGCCTCGTGCACAGCGCGAGTCATCATTGAAGATATATTGTATTCAGTCGAATTGTTGGTGCTGTCCTCATGCTCACATGACATAATTCTCGGGTGGGACTTTCTGTCACACAACAACGCCGTCATCGATTGCGCCCGCGCTGAAGTTGAATTTTCCCCTTTGTTTGACGAGCTTACTACTGAAACCTCTGCCCCCTTGCCACTCAAGGTCACTATCGCTGAAGATGTTGAAGTAGCGCCGGGAGCATCTGCCCTTGTTTCTCTGTCGTGCCGTGCCGCGTCGGATGACACCGTTTTATTTACGCCGTCTGCTTCCTTTGTACGCCGGAAGAACCTGCCGCTACCTTCTGCTGTCCTCGATGTTCGGCGGGGTGTCACGAAGATGCTGCTCTACAATCCATCCTCGTGTGCCCTTACCCTGCTACCTGGTGAGTCCCCTGGCTGCATTCAACCTGTCTGCCTTCTCTCTGCCCTTAATGTCCACGAGGCAGCCAGCGGTCCCTCTCTAAACGCCATGCATTCCGAGCTCGCTACTGAACCTTAGCCTGACGAACTTTTCCGCGCCGCCATCGACGATACTCTTCCGTCCACCTACCGTCAGCAGCTTTCAGCCCTTCTCCACACTTTCCGCTTCGCTTTCGATGCAGCCCATCAGCCTTTAGGCCGTACATCAACCGTGGCTCATCGCATTGAGACCGGCTCCCACCCGCCTTTTCGGCAGCGCCCCTATCGCGTGTCTGCGGCTGAGCGTCAAGTGATAAGTGAGCACGTTGAAGACATGCTGCACCGTGGCGTCATCCGTCCCTCTCACAGCCCTTGGTCTTCTCCGGTGGTGCTGGTCAAGAAGAAAGACGGTTCTATCAGATTTTGTGTCGATTACCGGCGACTGAACAAAATTACCCACAAAGACAATTATCCGCTTCCCCGCATCGATGACGCTCTTGACTGTCTCCAAGGCGCCGAATACTTCTCCTCTCTTGACTTGCGTTCGGGCTACTGGCAGGTCCCGATGGCTGCCGCTGACCGTGAGAAGACCGCATTCGTTACCCCCGACGGCCTTTACGAGTTCACCGTTATGCCATTCGGCCTGTGCAACGCGCCAGCTACATTCGAAAGAATGATGGATAACGTCTTACGGAAGCTGAAGTGGCATACGTGCCTCTGTTACTTGGACGATATCGTTGTCTTTTCGGTAGATTTTTCCACTCACCTCACGCGCCTGCAGCAGGTTCTGACTTGCCTCACCGACGCCGGCCTACAGCTTAATCTGAAGAAGTGCCACTTCGGCGCCCGGCAGCTAACCATCTTGGGTCACATTGTATCTAAGGAAGGCGTTCTCCCCGACCCGGCCAAACTTCGCGCTGTTGCGGAGTTTCCCAAGCCGACAACAATGAAGCAGCTTCGGAGCTTTATCGGTCTGTGCTCCTATTTTCGGCGCTTCGTCCGCAATTTTGCGTCGATCATTGCGCCACTCACGAAACTGCTTGGAACAGACAATCACCTGTCCGCTTGGTCCCCCGAATGCGAAGACGCGTTCACCACACTGCGCCCTCTTCTTACCTCGCCGCCCATACTTCGCCACTACGATCCGAGAGCCCCTACCGAGGTGCATACTGACGCAAGTGGCGTCGGCCTCGGAGCTGTCCTGACTCAGCGGAAAGATGGTTATGAGGAATACGTCGTGGCGTATGCGAGTCGGGTGCTCAGCAAGGCTGAATGCAACTATTCCGTTACGGAGAAGGAATGTTTAGCGATCGTCTGGGCACTCATGAAATTTCGACCCTATCTGTACGGCCGCCAGTTTGATGTCGTCACGGACCATCACGCGCTTTGCTAGTTGTCGTCTCTTAAAGACCCGGCCGGCCGCCTCGCCAGGTGGGCTCTCCGCCTTCAGGAGTTCGACATCCGCGTTGTATATCGCTCTGGCCGTAGGCACATGGACGCCGACGCTCTATCTCGATCTCCTCTGCCCACCGCCGCTGCATGCTCATCCGTGCCTGAACCCGTCCTCTCGCCTCTTACCGCCTCTGATATGCTTGCGGAACAGCGCAAAGACCCGTGGCTTGCGTCGATCATCGACGTCGTGACCAACGCTCACACTGCTGTGCCTTCGCGCACTCTACGCCGCCAGGCACCACATTTTGCGTTCCGTGATGGCCTGCTCTACCGCCGTAACTACACGCAAGATGGTCGACGGTGGCTCCTCGCGATACCTCGCCATTTACGTTCTGAGATCTGTGCCTCGTTTCACGCTGACCCACAATGTGCCCACGCCGGTGTGTTGAAGACGTTTCAAAGAATATCTCAGCGTTATTATTGGCGGGGCATGTACGGGTACATTCGCCAATACGTCCGCTCCTGCATCGCCTGTCAGCGACGCAAGTCTCCCGCGCCACGTACGAGCGGCCCCTTGCAGCCATTGCCGTGCCCGGCTCGCCCATTCGATCGTGTTGGCGTCGACCTCTACGGCCCGCTGCCCTACACGTTATCTGGGAACCGCTGGATAATTGTTGGCGTCGACCACCTAACCCGATATGCAGAGACCGCCGCACTACCCGCTGCCACTGCTCGTGACGTTGCCCACTTCCTGCTGCACAATTTTGTTCTCCGCCATGGTGCGCCGCGCGAGTTGCTCAGTGATCGAGGCCGTGTCTTTCTTTCGGACGTGGTGGAAGCCCTCCTCAGAGAGTGTCGCATCATTCATCGGACCACCACTGCCTACCACCCTCAAACTAACGGGCTGACTGAGCGCTTTAATCGCACTCTCGGCGATATGCTCACCATGTACGTCTCGTCAGATCAGTCTAACTGGGACTCTGTGCTGCCTTTTGTGACGTACGCATACAATACCGCCACCCAGTCAACCACCGGATTTTCCCCTTTCTACCTGTTGTATGGCCGTGAGCCGTCCTCCACAATGGACACGGTTTTGCCGTACACTCCGGACGCCTCCGAATGCACGCCCCTTTCCGAACTCGCCAAGCACGCCGAGGAATGTCGCCAACTGGCCCGTTCTTTCACCTCGGACTCCCAAGGTCGCCGAAAGCATGAACACGATGCCCATCAAACCGCGCACGCTTTCTCTCCAGGTTCATTAGTTTGGCTTTGGGTCCCCTCCACTACACCAGGACAGTCTTCGAAATTTCGCAGAGAACATCATGGCCCTTACCGCGTCGTCGAATCAACATCCCCTGTTAATTATATTGTAGAGCCGCTTACACCCTCTTCGGACTTGCGTCGCCGCGGCCGTGAGCTTGTCCATGTCAGTCGCCTCAAGACTTATTACGACCCGCTCCTCTTGCCAGCACCATAGGTCGCCAGGATGGCTCCTCTTCCATCCCGGGGCCATTGTAGTGAATTACAAGTAACGCACCTGAACTATTATGAATGCGCCTCAGGTTGCCTCGATGGCAGACGAAGAAGTTGACGACGAAGTGTGCCGGCGCGCGCGGCTCCAGCTCTCTGGCTGTGTAGACTGACTGTGATTTTGCTGCCGTCCGCTCAGCTGTTTGGCGAACTGTATAGCTGAGGTCACTAGTACGCGAACCCCCTTTCAAAATAAATAATAATCGGAGTCTTCATCAAGCTTTAGCTCTTTCGCATGTGGGTCGGCAAGGAGATGTTAGTGTGCAAGATGAATGCCGAAATATTATCGAAAACCAGAATATCTCAGTGCGAGGAGATTCACTGCGTTTTGTGAAGGACTAAACGACACATCACATATCATTGTTTGTTCGTGACGAGGCTACCTCGTCGTTTCGACTAAGACATGCACAAAACAACACATTCCTCTTGCATATCCTACCGCGTCCCACATGATCGACGGCAGGCGCGGGCTACCTTGGACGAAAGCTGCGAAAAATTGGCCACGCGACAGAGAGCAGCCAATCGGCGTAGCGACGGGGGAAACGGTTGCGGTACTTTTTCCGTTCCACTGACTTTGCGCCAGGCGCGCTGTGCCCACCTCTGAAGTCACGTGGTTTGAAAAAAAAGAAAACGGAACAGAGTGCAGTGGAGTTACAAGGCTCGCAAGCAAGCGATTTCGTCTTGTTCTTGCCGGCGACTGCACTTGGCTGCGGAACGGCTACTGCCGCACACCCGCGAATTGCCGCCGGAAGTGACATTCTTGCTACTCCCAAAGAAGCAAGGCTACTTCAGTGGTCTGCTTGAAACTCCCCGCCCTAGCATGCGATTTTAGATTTGGTGCCCATCGTTCCATCGTGCTTCCGCTTACGAACCCATTTGTTGGCATTCGTCTACCACGCTGTTACCGGCTCCTGTGCGCGGGAGCACTTAGAGGAGGTGGCCGTAGCAGATAATGCGAATGGTGACACACCGCTGCGACGCTCTGCTGTGAGCCCAGCACAATTCCGTACCACAGACGTCGCTAGCTAAGGCGTTGCCACTGTTTTGCCACACAGGGCACACAGGGAGGTACTTCAGTCATCTGCAGCAGTATAGCCGATGTCAGAATACACCAGGTGTTTTTCTTTTTTTTAACTGTTTACAGGTCGTTATTTTAAACACTGCAACAGATGCGTCGGTGCGGTCTGTGCAGGTATATTGTGCATTGTGTACGTGATAGAGTTCAATGATGAAACGATATATTAACTAAAACTAATTAATCAACCTTTTACTTTTCTTTTAGGGGCCAACATTATATTAAGAAATTTAAGGCCGTAAGCATAAATGTTGAGTGCTGTTTTAAATTTTCTTTATCGGTATTGCAGTTCGAAATATTTAACTTCAAAATACGCACTTTTTTAGTTCGTAAGTTGGCTTCCAGCAATGCACATTTTTAAAATAGCGTCGCTGGGCGTAGTATTTTCGAGGAAATCGCATTAGCTGCTGCTGCTGCATAAAATATACAAACGACTTTTGTATTTGTTGTACTAGAAATGTGAGAGATGCCATTTTAAAACTGTGCATTGCCGAACGGCTCCAGGGTAGGTGCACATGAAAACCTGCTTGACGAAATGAACGGTCTAGCCTGCAAACTCAAGCTCCTGCAGTTGGCGAACAGTGATCTTGACGCCCCGCATCGCCTTTCATTACGAGAAGGGAAATAATCCAGGGTGACTGTCTGATTTATAGCAACTCATCTGAAAGGATGTGGATGGAGTATCGTTCACGTCTGAAGGCTGAAACTCCAGGCGTGCGATTCGTTGAAAAACTGACACCGATTATTAAGCGGCTACTGTGGCTGGCGCGTGACGAAAGCATATGGAAAAGTTATGCCTTGGTGCGAGAGAAAAATGGGCGTGTGTTTTTATGGGAAAACTTGAAGGCCATGACGACCTTCGCATACGAGATGAAAGTGATGCAAGAAAAATATATTTATAGCCTTACTTTTTCCGCTCTTATGGTATAGACTGTTGAGGAAATTCCAGTCGTAACACGTGATTTTGTTTACCAGAATCGCAGTTCTTTTGTTGTCCTAAAATTTGATAAAAAACAATCCAGCTTTTCCTTTTATCACGTAAACGAACTAGCTTACAGAATAATATTAAGGAAGTGAACTTTTCTTTGTCTTCTTTAAAGCACAGTTTCGATGTATTTTCATTCAGTGAAACCTGGTATTCAGACAGTGGTCTTGTTAGTTTATAGGTTTAACGTCTTAAACTGACTCGGGCTATGAGGGGCGTCGTTGTGGAGGGCTCCAAGTAATTTTCATCACCTAAGGATCGTGACGTGCTCTGATGTCGCACGGCACTCGCCTCTCTAACATTTCTCTTTCATCTAAACACGACCACCGCGGCCGAGATCGAACCCGCGTCTTTCGGGTCAGCAGCCGAGCTTCATGTCCAAGGAGCCAGCGCATCGGCTTAGTATGCAGGTACAGCCGGCATTGCCCACTTCGAAGGATTCAGGTGCGAAACAATGTCTTTGAAAAGTCAGGAAGGTAGTGCAGTTGCCCTCTATGTTAAAAATAATCTTTCATATGAAGCTGTGTTGGAGTATCAGGCTATATCCAAGCATTGGCTAAGCGCACTGAGACTCCCTCCCCTATTGTTCACTATATCGGAGTGCAGCTCATGCCTACATTATATATCACCTTTTATAAAAGCAGGGCCTTTTTTGTGTGTGGTTCTCTATTGACACCCCTCTGGATTTATTTTTTATTTTAGAAAATGAAAAAATTCAGGGGGCACTTTGACTGTCTAAAGTGGGTAGAGGCGGAAGCGTTTTCCGCACCACCTTCGCTGTTTCTGTGGCACTGGTGGCGTCACATGTAATTGAGCACTAATTACTAAGTTTATGGTTTATGGGGTTTAACGTCTCAAAGCGACTAAGGCTATGAGAGACGCCGAAGTGGAGGGCTCCGGAAATTTCGACCACCTGGGGTTCTTTAACGTGCACTGACATCGCACAGTACACGGGCCTCGAATTTCTCCTCCAAAGAAATTCAGCCGCCGCGGCCGGGATCGAACCCGCGTCTTTCGGGCCAGCAGCCGAGCACCATAGCCACTGAGCCACCGCGGCGGCACTAATTACTAAGTGATTACAAATCACTAATTAATGGTTAATTACTGATTAATGCCTGATTATTAATTAACTGCTAATTAATGACGCTTAAGCTTCGCCTTTAGGAGTGGAACGCGACAGCGCGTTGTAGCGCTGCCAGGGAGTCCACGGAACGCCACCACCCGTTCTGCGCGATGCCCTGCCCTTCGAAAGCAAAGCTTTTTGAGGAAAGGAAATGGCGCAGTAATTCTCTGTCATCTCGGTGGACACCTGAACAGCACCGTAGAGGAAGGGAGGAAGTGGGAGTGAAAGAAGATAGATAAAGAGGAGCTGTATCTGTCTCTCATTGGTCGGTGGACACCTAAACCTCGCCGGAAGGGAATGGAGGAGGATGAGAGTGAGTGAAGACACCGTATTCACTAGACGCGCCTTTGTTCATTCGAAACCATCGAGCTGGCATGGCGAAGTGGATAGATGCTCGTCTCTTACGTCGAAGACCGGGGTTCGATTCCTGAGCTCGACCAATTTCTTAATCGGTTTTATTTATTTATATGGCCTGACTAGTAAAGCTAATTAGGCTAATTGGGTAATTAAGCGATTAACTAAGCTCAGTCCCACATACTTGGAGCATCACTATACGATCTCTTCAATTGTTTGCATGGTTGCTAGCCAAAGTACAATTGGCCCCGTTTGAAATTCGCGCACTGTGACGTCACGACCGTTTCCACCAATTGAAAAGCGTGACATTTTCTGTCGACAACTGCTGCTTACAACGATGAGACATTAAAGGCTTCCGCCTTAATAAGACGTTTATTTTTTCAAAGACAGTACCTGTTGTATTTATGGCAGATTTTAACATCAATGTGTTGGACAGACCACCGATAACAAGTGGTTTCTCGACACCATGTGATCATGTGGTTTCTATAACATTATTCGTGTGCCTGCACGAATTACAACTATATACTCCGTTTCATACATAGCTGTCAACGCTGCCAAAGGTACGAAAGTAGTCCGCTGCAAAAAAACAACCAAAATGTGTTCGTCCGCCTCGCGTCGTGGCTGAGTGGTACGAAGCGCGCGCCTGTGCGTTCATTTTACAAATGGCCTAGGTTGGACTCCTGGCTCAGGTGGTTTTTTTATTGGTTTTTTTTTATTTCTCTTAAAAGATTCATTAGGTAGAAACTCGAAACTGTCAAACTCTAATACCTACTTTGAAAAACACAGCGCTGTTTACTTGTCTCGAAGGGAAAAGGCAGTGTAGTGTACGGCATACATACGATGTAACTCGAGTCGGATTGCGTTGACTGCAAAGCTGTCATATTAAGGCGGAAGCCTTTAATGTCTCATCGTTGTAAGCAGCAGTTGTCGACAGAAAATGTCACGCTTTTCAATTGGTGGAAACGGTCGTGACGTCACAGTGCGCGAATTTCAAACGGGGCCAATTGTACTTTGGCTAGCAACCATGCAACCAATTGAAGAGATCGTATAGTGATGCTCCAAGTATGTGGGACTGAGCTTAGTTAATCGCTTAATTACCCAATTAGCCTAATTAGCTTTACTAGTCAGGCCATATAAATAAATAAAACCGATTAAGAAATTGGTCGAGCTCAGGAATCGAACCCCGGTCTTCGACGTAAGAGACGAGCATCTATCCACTCCGCCATGCCAGCTCGATGGTTTCGAATGAACAAAGGCGCGTCTAGTGAATACGGTGTCTTCACTCACTCTCATCCTCCTCCATTCCCTTCCGGCGAGGTTTAGGTGTCCACCGACAAATGAGAGACAGATACAGCTCCTCTTTATCTATCTTCTTTCACTCCCACTTCCTCCCTTCCTCTACGGTGTTGTTCAGGTGTCCACCGAGATGACAGAGAATTACTGCGCCATTTCCTTTCCTCAAAAAGCGTTGCTTTCGAAGGGCAGGGCATCGCGCAGAACGGGTGGTGGCGTTCCGTGGACTCCCTGGCAGCGCTACAACGCGCTGTCGCGTTCCACTCCTAAAGGCGAAGCTTAAGCGTCATTAATTAGCAGTTAATTAATAATCAGGTATTAATCAGTAATTAACCATTAATTAGAGATTTGTAATCACTTAGTAATTAGTGCCGCCGCGGTGGCTCAGTGGCTATGGTGCTCGGCTGCTGGCCCGAAAGACGCGGGTTCGATCCCGGCCGCGGCGGCTGAATTTCTTTGGAGGAGAAATTCGAGGCCCGTGTACTGTGCGATGTCAGTGCACGTTAAAGAACCCCAGGTGGTCGAAATTTCCGGAGCCCTCCACTTCGGCGTCTCTCATAGCCTTAGTCGCTTTGAGACGTTAAACCCCATAAACCATAAACTTAGTAATTAGTACTCAATTACATGTGACGCCACCAGTGCCACAGAAACAGCGAAGGTGGTGCGGAAAACGCTTCCGCCTCTACCCACTTTAGACAGTCAAAGTGCCCCCTGAATTTTTTTAACACTGCTAGAGCTAGATATGGTCACCTTCCTAGGTCGTTTTTGTGGTGATCTTATTCCAGTAGCGAGACCTTCCTTCTTGAACCTCGCAACTGTCCGAGGGCTCACCCCGGTCATCTCGCCCACAGTTTCGAGAACTTCACGCACTTTCTTCTCCGGGAAGCGCTTCCTTACGCTAGAGTAAAAGCGAGTAGGCGATAGCGGTGCCATTTCCGCATACTCGGAAACTGAAAGACGAAAGCAGACGACATCGCCGGCCGGCTAGCTGCGAAAACCTGATACAGGAGGAGCCGAAAAAAACCAGAAAACTAAGGCACTCTGTTTTGAAGAACATTAAAGAAAAAGCAATCTTTTTGCAAAATAAAACACCATTATCATTATACTGCAATATCAACCAACATTTACTTTAATTTTGAGTTCATTACTCTTTTCACTTTCGACGCACTACATTACGATGCGGACGAGGAGCGCGAACAGGCGCCGCAGCCTTGGCTGTGTTGACAGCTATGTATGAAACGGAGTATAGTAGGATACAACTTAAAGAAAACAGCTGTTGCTAACACTGGGCCGCGGTCCGCGTCGTCCTGTATCACTCCGCTGGCCAATCGCAACAGTAAACGAAATCAGCTTTTTAATGGTTCAAAATATCAAACAATCCACACATCAAAATTTTAGAGCTCGTAATTTTATTCTTGTGATAAGCTTCCTGTTTAGGTAACAAGCAACTTAAGCAGCAGACTATTTTTTCGTTGTGGAGGAATTCTGTGTGCGGAGGCTGAATGTGGGCGGAGCTTCACTGCAGACTTAAGTTGTATCCGACTATAGAATGAAATGATGGATTTATGCTTGACCAAATGCGATGAACTGGGTCTGGTTTGGTTTGGTTTATTGGGTTTAACGTCTCAAAGCGACTCAGGCCATGAGAGACGCCGTAGTGAAGGGATCCGGAAATTTCGACCACCTGGGGTTCTTTAACGTGCACTGACAGCGCACAGTACACGGGGCTCTAGAATTTTGCCTCCATATAATTTCGACCATCGCGACCAGGATCGAGCCCGCGTCTACACCTTACCAAGTGTATTAAATGGCGCCCATATCGCTCACTCGTAATAAATGTGCTCTCAAACTTCTTACCACACTTCTGTGATTTTTATTTCTATATGTATTTTTCAAGTTTTCAATTTCCCAGAATTCCATAGCCATCCCTTGCCTTGTAACTAGTCTTTTACGCCTTTTTTGTATCTTGTAATTTTGTATTGTATTTTTGTATTGTATTTTGTATTTTGTATTCTTGTATTTTTCGCCTTTCTGGTATCTATGCTACTTGCATGTAATTCCTGCCTTGATGTATCTTTATTCTTCTTTTTGTTGCACATGAAATAAGAATGCACTTGCCTTTTTTTCTTATCACGTCGGTTTCTGCGTCACTCCGCCATCTGCAACGGGGTGCAGGCCCTGTCAAGCTTTTTTTCAGGCTTTTTGCTTTCCCCCCGTCAACATCACACCTGTCTAGCGGACGTTTTAATGTTGAAAATAAATTTGACTTTGACTTTGACTTTGTCTTTCGGGTCAGCAGCCGAGCACCATAACCACTGAGCCACCGCGGCAGTCTTGAACTGGATCTAACGCCTGGCGTGTTACTAAACGGTTTCAGTGGTGATCTAGCAACCTTCTGTTTTATCCAAATACAGCACGCACAAATAACTACAACCGAATGCTCCGATAGCATTATGGGAATCTTAACAAAGGAAAAAAATTGAATATTACCAAAAACTTGGTTCCAAATGTAAATTGAAATCAGTTTCTCTGTGAGGTAGGCCTTAACCTTTTGTACATTATGATTATAGAAGAAACCGTAAACGCTTTTGTTAAAATATTATTTTACTAAATGCAAAAATGCGCGAAAACCTTGCATTGCACCTGATTTACTAAACGTCTAAAAGCCTTAAACCAACTGTTTAGCAGATTTTAAGAAAACGAAAGATCCGTCAATCCTACAACTGCACAAAAAGTTTTGGGACACATTGGGCTCCGGCATAATAAAATCAGGAATTCATTACTATAGTGGAAAGTTTTCAGCAGTCCATTACGCCCGCAGGAAGCCTGGCGTACTCTTCAGAAACCTCAAGCACACAAACCGGCTGAAATGGAACTACAAGGGGAAGACCTAGGCGATGAGGCTCTTGCTGGTGAAATGAGCAAACACTTGTTAGCTTTTAGAAATTTCGAAGTGTCTAAATCCGACCAATTTGGGAAATACTTACAGCACAGGTTAAACGATACAATGCTTTTTTTCTTAAGTTTTCTCGGCCAACAAACCCGGCAGAAATCTGCAGCCTAAAATGTTATTTAAGGAACAACTGCTCCTCTGGATATGATGGTATCGGCGCAGCACCTATAAAACTCTTGCTAGCATAATAAGTGAAGCCCGCTGTCAGATAGAAAAAATGTCGCAACCGCCATTTTTTCTTCGCAAAATAAAATAGCGAGAGAGGTTGTTCTCTACAAAGATGGCACGGTGAACAATCTTGTCCCGTCCACGTCTCCACTCTGTGTTTGTTTTTTTGCGCTGTAACTTCCTCATCATGAACTACCAAGAGGCCGAAATTACTACTCTCCTGAATCTCTGTAATTTCAGGCCAGTTTCAGTTCTTCCGCTGTTTTCTAAGACTTTTGAAAGTGTTATTCACTCTAGGATTACAAGCAATCTTCACAAACATAACATATGTGGCAGTCACTATGTATTTCAGAAACAAGTGAACTGAATCTGCTTTACTTACTATAAAGAAACTCTCATCTCGAGCACAGAAAATCCCACCTATACATTGGATATATTCTTAGACTTCCGCAAAGCATGCTTAGTATTAATAATCTACCGTACCTTGGAATGTGAGGTATTTTTCTTGCACTACTGAAAAGTTATCTCTCAAATCGTTCCAAGTAGGTCGCTGTCAACAATATTCAGCCTGAACAAAATACATAGAACAAAAACGCAAGGCTCCATATTTTGTCCTGTGTTATTTCGCCTATATATTGTCACAGAAGCAGGTAGGCAGGTTTGTATTTGCCACAACGTCCAAGCGCCAGCGGAAACGGCCCGGCCGGCAAACCGACTAGCGAGCGAGCTCACGGGCGAAGAAAAGCGCGCGCCAACCTCCTGAGCGGGACTATTAGGCGGCGCCAGTAATGAGTTGCGGCATTGCCCCTCCCGGTGGAAAAAGCATCGTCCCGATGCTGCGTGGCGAGGTCAAGCAGAACCGTAGGCTTGACCTAGCGGGCGTGGAAGGGCTTCATCCTGGCAACGTGTACGACTTCCGACTGTGCTTGCCGTCGGGACGTACGAACAGTTCCTTGCGGAATCACTTCGTAGGTGACGTCGCTGAGTTTGCGGAGCACTTCGTACGGGCCGAAGTAGCGGCGCAGAAGCTTCTCGGAGCGACCCCGCTGGCGAACAGGAACCCACACACAGACTTTATCGCCAGGGTTGTAAATCCCTGTGACGAAGGTTATAGCGTTGAGCGTCTTTAACCTGCTGCGGCCGGAGTCTCGTTCGAGCAAGCTGACGGGCGGCCTCAGCGTGCTGGACGAATTGGTCAGCGCCGGCAACTGATGGAAGGGCGACATGGGGCAGTAACATTGCATCCAGCATGGTAACGGCTTCGCGACCGTACACCAAACGAAACGGGGCGAAGCGGGTCGTTTCCTGGACTGCGGTTTTATACGCAAATGTTGCATACGGTAGTACCTGGTCCCAGTTCTTATGGTCTTCGTCGACGTACATTGAAAGCATATCGGCGATGGTCTTATTGAGTCGCTCAGTAAGGCCATTCGTCTGAGGATGGTAAGCTGTTGTTCTGCGATGACAAGTGCCACTGAGCCGCATAACTTCCTGGGTGAGAGCTGAAGTAAATGCAGTGCCTCTGTCAGTTAAAACGACCGCAGGGGCACCATGACGGAGGACAAGGTTAAAGATGAAAAAGTTCGCAATATCAGTAGAAGTGCCGCTGGGAACGCTTTGGTTTCACAATAACGGGTGAGGTAATCAGTGGCGACTACAATGTAGCGGTTTCCCAAAGATGACGTAGGAAACGGCCCGAGCAAGTCTATACCGACTTGGTGAAAGGGTACTCGAGGAGGACCAATAGGCTGCAGCAGACCGGCCGGCTTGACAGGCGGCGTCTTACGACGTTGGCAATCACGGCACGTCTTAACATAGCGCTGGACAATAGCAGCAAGCTTGGGCCAGTAGTATTTTTGTCGTACGCGAGCCAAGGTCCGTGAGAAACCGAGATGGCCGGCAGAAAGCTCGTCGTGGCATGCCTGCAAAACGTCGGTTCGGAGCGGCGTTGGGACCACCTGCAGGTACTGAATGTCTGTGGAAGCGTAGTTTTTCTTGTAAAGAACGCCGTCCCGCAAGCAGAACGACGACAGGCCACGCGTAAAAAGGCGAGGTGGCGATGAGGCGGCTCCCTCGAGGTAATCGATGAGGGGCCGCAGTTCGGCGTCATCTCGCTGTTGTTGAGCGAGATCAGGCGTCGTGAGAGCGCCGAGAAAAACGGAGTCATCTGTTTCAGGTGAAGAACACCGGATAGGGGCTCGGGATAGACTGTCAGCGTCACTGTGTTTTTTGCCGGACTTGTACACAATAGTGACGTCGAACTCCTGCAAGCGGAGACTCCAGCGGGCTAAGCGGCCAGAAGGATCTTTAAGGTTGGCTAGCCAGCAGAGAGAGTGGTGATCACTGACCACTCTAAACGGCCGACCATACAAATACGGCCGAAATTTTGTCACCGCCCAGACAATTGCAAGGCACTCCTTTTCGGTAGTAGAATAATTCGCTTCGGCACGAGAGAGGGTGCGACTGGCGTAAGCAATGACCCGCTCAGCACCATCTTGGCACTGAACGAGAACTGCTCCGAGGCCAACGTTACTGGCGTCGGTATGCAATGCTGTATCCGCCTCCTCGTCGAAGTGGTCAAGTATGGGCGTTGTTTGAAGGCGCGTGCGAAGCTCCTCGAAAGCCCTTTGCTGCTCGTCGGCCCAGATGAAAGGTTGGTCGTCCTTTGTTAGACGAGTCAGTGGTTCGGCTATCCGGGAGAAGTCATGGACAAAGCGTCTGTAATATGCACAGAGGCCCAAAAACCGTCGAACAGAACTTTTATCAGTAGGAGTCGGGAAAGCAGCTACGGCAGCCGTCTTCTCTGGATCAGGGCCAATACCCTCAGCGCTGACGACATGGCCCAGAAACTTCAGCTGTTGGAATGCAAAGTGGCATTTTTCCGGTTTTAGTGAGAGGCCGGCCGCGCGGATGGCATTTAGGACGGCCGTCAAGCGCTTGAGATGCTCGCTCGTTCGCTAGTCGGATTGCCGGCCGGGCCGTTTCCGCTGGCGCTTGGACGTTGTGGCAAATACAAACCTGCCTACCTACTTCTGTGACATTTTGGTGGAGCTTGCTGGGTGCATCCCATGTCCGAAGAGCTTTTGGGTGCCTCCGAAGCCCCGCTACACACCGTGGACACACCTGTGCACAAGGCCAGCCGCCGCTTGAGAGGCTTAGCTCCCGAGTGTGGTCCCCTTCTTTCCTTACCGCGAACCATGACGACTACAGAGGGAAGTCAGCCCGTTCACCTTCCAGTAAGTACCCAGTACCTCCACCAAAATGTCACAGCAGCAGGTAGGCAGGTTTGTATTTGCCACAACGTCCAAGCGCCAGCGGAAACGGCCCGGCCGGCAAACCGACTAGCGAGCGAGCTCACGGGCGAAGAAGAGCGCGCGCCAACCTCCTGAGCGGGACTACTAGGCGGCGCCAGTAATGAGTTGCGGCAATATTAATATTTAGGACTTATTATTTTAGGACTTCTTCCAAACGTACACCCCTAAAGGAAGCCGAGCGCCAGGCCGGGGGACGCTTGTACCCTTTTGACCGGTGGGTGCCCGGCGGTGGGTTTCGAACCACCCACCTCCCGCAGCCGAGACGGGCGCTCAAACCACTAGGCCACGACTACGTCAAAGTAGGTGACTGCAGCGAACGTCGGTAGCAGCCTCAAAAGCGGAGCATTCACAGCCAGACACTTTGACTTCTTTCTTTCTAAGGCCAGCTCGCGCGTGCATTCCGCGCTCTCGTGGTATCATTGTATTTTAGATTTAAATATACTCCATTCCCTGTACATGAGTGCGTTTGCATCCGCTATGCACCCTGGCCAATCCCCCGCCCTGGGTATGTGCCATTCAGTCCGAGGACATCATCATCATCATCATCATCATTGTATCCATAGCAGGCGCTCCAGGAATCGTTCTCGATTTCAATGCTGTCAGTCTTTTCTTTTCTGCTCACAAGTATAACTGTAGCTTTAAGATATGGGCAAAAAACCCGCCTGCTGTTCAGCTGAAGGACCTACAAGGTGACCAAAAAAGAGGCGCCGTGACGTCCAGAAGAGGTAGGCGAGAAGACCTCTTCCTGGGCAGTCAGTGGCGTTGACCAGGTCGTGTACGCCTCGGACAGCGAGCACGCTGCATATTGTGCGCAGCTTGGGCAGGCTAAACCCGCCCATGCGCGTGGGAAGGCGGAGGAGCGCGCGATCGACGGTCTCCATCTTTCTCGCCCAGAAAAAACTGCCCCAAAAACTGACCAAGCGACGCTTTAAAGTGCGCGGCGGGCATGCGACGCGAGCGATGTAATAGAGCTTCGCGAACACGGAACATCTGATGACAAATGCCAGCTCCGACAGCGACAGGCGAAAACGCGCTGCTACTGCCAGACGCTTCTCTGCGGTCGCTCTCAACTCTGTCCACGTTTCGCGGGCTACCTCCCCTGAGGAGAGGAACACTACTCCTAGGACCTTAGCCGCAGAGACCCACTCTACATTGCCAAGCAGGTCTGACGAAAAAGCCCCGAAGCGCAGGGCTTGGCTCTTGCCCCTGTTAAGCAGGGCACCGGACAGCTCGCTGTAATTCGAAAAAAGCCGTAAGAAGGCTACGTAACTGTCGTCGTCCTGCAAAAACAGGGACACGTCGTCAGCTTACGCGGACACCTTCACTTGACCTTGGCCCGGCAAAGGGAAATCGCGCACCGATGGAATAGCTGCTATGCGACGCAGGAGCGGGTCTAAACATAAAACGAACAACATTGGCGACAGGGGACAGCGCTGTCTAATGCCGGGTTCTATCCTAAAGGGGTCGCTGAACGAGCCGTTAAGCAAACGAGCTCTAAGGCCAGAGTACAGCTGTTCTAGACGCTCCACGAACTCTGGCGGAAAGCCGAAAGCCCCGAAGGCGCCGAAAAAGTAGCGGTGCTCGACACCATCAAAGGCTTTCGACTGACCGAGTGCGACAAAACAACCCGGTATTCCCGTTCTCGAAGCGAACGTGAACAAGTCATGCGGTAGTGCGAGAGAAGAGAAAACCGAGCGTCCGGGCACGCTGCAGGTCTGCGCACGGCTTACAAGCCTCCTAAAACCTTGCTCATCCTTTTGGCCAGCAGCGACACCGCGATCTTGTAATCTGCATTAAGCAGAGTGATCGGGCGCCACGCCTGCGGGTCTGATGGAGACCGGCCTGGCTTCATGATGGGCACTACACGACTTTCTCTAAAGGTCTCCGGCCTCTCGTCGACCCTGACAAAGGCGCGCACCATCCGGAGGAGGTGTTCCTGCAGGAGGGTGTGGAACCCGGCATAGAAGCTGGTGGGAACGCCGTCAGGGCTTGGAGTTGAGGCGGTGTTCATGCTTCTGACTGTTTCGAAAAGCTCCTCGGAGCTAACAGGGGCGCTAAGCTGTGTACCAAGGTCACTCGGCACCTGTGGCAGCTTTCCGCAAAAACTACGAAGGGCGTCAGCAAAGGAGACTGAGCCCCGCCGAGTCGCCGGGTCGGAGCTCAGTAGTGAGGTCTCTCTTTTATCTTTCGTGTTTATACCTCGTCCCTCCCGGGGGGCATGAGGACATTCCCAAAGTATGTGGTCCAAGGTGGCCCTATGTTCACAGTTTGCGCATTTGTCTGAAGATTGCCCTGGGTACATGAGACTCATGAGGGCCGGGTTTGGAAAGGTATAAGTTTGTAACCGGCGCCATGTGATGGCTTCGTATCGGGACAAGGATCTATCCACTGGAAGAAGTCTAGCTCGTTGCAAACGATAGTGCTGTGTAATGTCTCTGTGTGTCACCATGCGATCCCTGTCTGTAAAGACCACCTTGCTCGGGTCCGCCTGGAAGGAAAAGCCTCGGGCGAACTCGTGGGCCGTCTCATTACCAGGCAGGGATGCATGTGCTGGTGTCCAGACTAGTGTAATTTTCCGGTCTCTTACATGACGGCTTAGAATTGTATTCGTTAGAGGGGATACCCGGCCCCTGCTGAAATTTAGTATGGCAACTTAGGAGTCACTGATGATGTACCCAGCTTTTGTGCTTACACAATCCAGCGCTATCGCAGCTTCTTCTGCAGTCTCTGGGTTACCCGAGTGTATGGAGGCACTTATTTTGAGGAGTTGTTTATTATTGACGACTGCGAGGGTCATCGTGTTCTTACCATACTCAGCGGCATCCATGTAGACCACGTCCTCGTCTCTGTAGGAGCGGAAGCGGTTCTCTAGCGCCTCTGCCCGTTTGGCCCGGCGGACTGAGTGATGAATAGGATGCATATTCCTGGGTTATGGGGGTACAACTATATTCTCCCGAATTTTTCCGAGCATGTCAACTTTGGCGGTTGTTCATTATCTCGGCTCAGATGGAGTTTTTCTACACTGCAAAAAAATATTTATTGAAAAAAACAGAAATTTTCTGGCAGCTGGCCTGCCAGAAATTTTCTGTTATGCTATGTTTTCGGTTTTTTACTTTTTCTGTCATTTCACAGATCTTTTCTGGTTTCGACTAACAGAGAATTTCTGTTAAGACGATAGAAATTTTCTGTCATTGTATGTTTTCTGTTTTTACTTTTTCTGTCGTTTCACAGGGTTTTTTGTTTGCAATTAACAGAAAATGTCTCTGAGGATGGCAAAAATTTTCTGTTTTTACTTTTTTCTGTCATTTCACAGGTTTTTTTCGGTTTGCTGCTAACAGAAAAATTCTGTGATGTTCCATTTTCTCTTACCATATTTGCTGTCATTTAACACCTTTTTTTTCATGACACAGAAATTTTCTGTGAAGCTCCATGTTCTCTCATTTCACACACTTTATTTCTTTCACATCATCTTTTAATGACTGACATAAAAACAGATATAGAACATTAGAACTGCTGCCACATTTCAATAGAATAAAATATTTTACCGCTTTTAAGCAATCACAAGCAAAGGCAAGTTAGTATTCAAGAATATTGGAAAATATCCAGTGTTAAACAATGCAATCATGGCTGATATTTTACTATACAGGAATATCTTTCAGCATCACTGAATTAAGCTAAACGATAGGAGGGTGGCCGAAGAAAAAAAGAAACTTACGTTGCCCTACCTGCACTACAGGCATACAGTAAAAGCATGCAAAATATGCAGTAATGGCAAGTAAAGTAGAAACGAAACCTGTGCCCTTCTGTCATACAGAATGGCATGATTCACTCTAAAATGGTAATACAATACAATGAATACGACACAAAGTAATAATACCTGAACAATGAATACAACCAGTCACTTAACTAATGGCAAGCATACGCAAAAGGAGAGTATTGGAAAAATATGCTTTGGTCATGACTAGTGCTGCATTAAGCAGCAAGATGAAAGCAACAGGACATAACGGATGCCACGGGCTGTTTGCCTTATCACAGTGTAACTGCAAAACATTTTTTCACTCCAGTTAGTACGTCTTATCTTGAGAGACTACAATAACTTTAAAATGAAGAAAGTAACACAGACAAGATACAAAGTAGTGCTACAATTCATACAACCAGCCACTGAAGTTTAACAGCAAGTATAAGCCTAAATAAGGCATCTTAAGCAAATTGTGTCTTGCCTGACACTAGTACGAAATGAAGTGAGATAGAAACAACAGGACATAAAGCATGCCACAAGCTGTTTGACTTATCAGTGTAACCATATAACATTGATTCTCTATACATAGTACATCCACTCTTGCGACTACTGCATGATAAGGCATGCCACAGGCTGTTTGGTTTATCACAGCGTACACAAAATATTGATTTAAAAAGTTGTCAAATTTTAGAACAGTTAAAAGTCAAAGTCTTGCATGATGAGGGAAGCAACTTTTGAAGAGGGGCAGTGCTGCTTCTTCTTCGAGTGCTCTGCCTTCGTTCCCCGGACAGGATTCACAGCTGCAATGGTCCTGAAACAAGGACAGAGCATTGTTACTCCTCGGACAGTGAGCATATCTATACTGTCTTCAAAGAAATAATAAACATTGCAAGAAGACTGCACCCCTCCTCCTACCCCGAAATTTAATTCCTTTGTAGCCCACATTTCAGTTTCATTGTGTGCACTAGTGAATATATCCAGTAGTCTTTAGTACTCAGTACAAAACCAGACTTCAAGCCAAAATAAACCACCAAAATAAACCGTTCCTAAATGTTCACTTTAAGAAGGTTTTTAACAACCATAGTGTTTTGTTACTTGCGTGAAAGCTGCACACTGAACTCCAACACTAGTTTTTAAAGGGATGCAAAAACAACTCCACGCAACCTGTTGTTCTTGGGAAAAATTCATTCTGTCTGCACTTTCCCAATTTGTTGCACGCCGCGGTGGCTCAGTGGTTATGGTGCTCGGCTGCTGGCCCGATAGAAGTGCATTTGATACCGGCCGCGGCAGCCGAATTTCGATGAATGCGAAATTCTAGAGGCCCATGTGCTCTGCAAATTCAGGGCACGTTAAAGAACCCCAGGTGGTCGAAATTTCCGGAGCCCTTCACTACGGCGTCCCTCATAGCGTAAGCCGCTTTGGGGCGCTAACCCCCAATAAATCGAACCAAACCAATTTGTTAATGTCAGTGTGGCAGCGAAAAAATGCATTTATTGCTGAGAAAACTAAATTTATAAATTTGCCGGTCACTAAATTCAAATTCTGACGTATACGCCAAAAAGGACTTCATGACCACATTTTGAAGTTAGTTGCAGGGCTGCTTAGGGCCTTGTTATCTGCACCCAGAAATCTGACGTGTCAGTAGATTGCAGTCTACTTAGAAAACGAGGCAATGATGACAACACCTGTACTTTGTTTCTTCATTTTATGTAGCTTGTAAAAGCCTCATTTCAGTCTCCTTGCAATCAGACAGTAGCCTCTCGACAAAGGCCAACTTCAATTTCCATTCAATGTTTCTTCAAAGCGCTCTCTGACACCAGAGTAGCAATCTCTATGTATACACAGGCCGAATCATCAGCATGCCTATTCTGTATCACCCGAAAGTACAGCCGTAAGCAAAAATCTTTTGTCAGGTAATAAGTAAGTTTGCAGCACATATTGACGTGCTTTGTCTTTACAGAGATGTAGATGCATGAGGAGGGATATGCACATTTTAGTGAAGCTGGAATTAACAGAACTGAGCAGAGGCTTGTTTGTATTACTAATGCCCAGCTAGTGATACGCATGTCTAAAATGATGTCTAGTGCTGCAGAGCAAGCTGTTACGTGAATGTGACGTTACTCTCTTACATCTGCACTCAGCTTCCACTGTCCCAGAATAGTGCAAAGTGCCTGCTGCCCTGAGTAAAAAACTTTTCTGACCACAACCTCAAGCAATAACCCAGCTAAAGAAACATGCAGAATGCACACAAAATATTCTCTGTGGGCAGAATCAAAACAAACTTAAGCAATAGCTTCGAATAAAACTTTTGGTTGAGCATTGGAATTCGCACATTTTCAGTGCTGTAGCATTTTCCCCACACGCCGCTAGTACGGCTCACATGCAGGCCTCAATAATGCAAGTACTAACAGCCTTTTCCAGTATCCTGGCTTATGCTCAGTTTGAACTGGGCTGCAAGGAAAAGGTACTTTCACTATCGCGCATAGCTGTCCTCAAGGCTAGTCAACACAGCTGAGCGTGTCTGTACAGCATCCTGGGCTCCTCACTCCTTCCACATATAAATTCCCCCCTACAGATGCACTTTGGAAGAAATATGTGCGGCTTACAGCGCACCCATCAAGAAAGCTTCATGTCAACTGCAGCAATAACAATGCTGTATCTCTCATCAGCAATCCTCACGTAATTGACTGAGGAGCCAGTTTATTGATGCACACATAGTGAGGTATATGCCACAACAATATGCAATGCTGTATGCATGGGTTATCTTGCATAGTATACAATTCAAGACTGTAGGCTCAAATACCGCAAAAAGGAAGTCTTCCAGTCGATGGCACCAACTAACCGTTACGATGTTGTGGTTATTTTGGCTGATTTGTGGTTTATCCTTTCCCTTTGCCAGCTGGCGTGATGAATTAGCAAGTGCATGGGAATTAACCATGAAGTCGTCAGAATCATTCAACACCATGGGGCATTTGCTGCTGCATTCTTCAGTTGTATCCAGCTATAGTCACAATATGAAGCATTGCCTAACAGTTCACGCGCAAATGAATGCAAATCAAAATACAAAAGAGAAAAAACGCAAACTTCCCATTAGCAGTGAACCTGTCTCCGACAAGTGGGAGCAATGCCATCCTTAGGGGAGGGTGACCGGTGCAATCGCACAAGACGTCACCAAAATAGGGATGCTGAGTTGCCCTGTGGGTGTTATGCTACATCCTCCCATCCTCTATCCGCTCTCCCTCTGTCCCTTGACCTTCAAAAGAGACATTTCCAGAGCTCTTCAAAATGAGGGAGACAATATGTATGCCTGAAGCATGCCAAAATGAGTGCGTAACTCGCTACTGTAGAGGGTTGCAAAGGGTGCATGCACCTTACAGACGCGGCATAGTTTCAGGCGTCGTTTGTTGCGGGCAGGACCATCTAAATGACATTCTTTCTACCTGTAAGCTCTGCTGCGGCAGTAAGGAAAGGGGTAGGGGAGGACAGTTGTGCTTAGAGAGCTTTGTCAGTTCACTGCTTAGCCCTTGTCCCGTCTGAGTTGTGCAGATTCTTTCCATCTTTGAACTTAAAACGGCCTTCAGCACGCCCTGTGCATCATCTAAATTGGAACACATCTGACTGTGTCAAGCTGTATTGCCTTTAATGGTGGGAGGAAATAATGTGTGCACCATTTCTCGCCCTTTTGCATGCTCTGCTCTGTGAGAATTTCATTATAGCTAGTTCTTCTTTTAGGCACCCAGTGCTACAGAGCAGCACTGCTTGATTTTAGGCGTTAATTACAGACCTAAATGTAGACTGGGCTTTTTGCTAATCATCATCTTTGAGACTCACAGGATTTTGCACTGTGAGCCCATAGTTACTTGTTCATAAGAAATACCTGTCTTGGACAAAAAAATGTGTTTAATTCTGAATGGCGAGAAAATGGGCACAGAAAATTTGAATGATTTTGTAGAGAATGGTTGTAGTGCTACTATTGTTGCTATGTGCACAGATGTAGACAAAAATTTTGTGCAGCGTTCTGGCAACTTAGAAGCAGAGATTTGATTTCCTGTGTCTGGCATTATGTCGGCATGGTTTGTTTTTATTTTGAAATTCGTTTGCTTCTACCCAATCACCTGTCCTGCCTCTTGCATTGTAGCCATGGACTGTGCAAATCAACTCTCCTAACAAGCTGTCTTGCCTTATGCGCAGTTCTAAACAAGACAATTTATGAAAGAAAAAGAATGCCGAAGTGCTAAAATTGCTGGTGCATTGTGACAGTTTTCAAGAAAAAGCAGTGACGATGGAAAAAACCCTTTTTAAAGTACAGGAACAAGATGAATTATCGTAGTAAGGTTAAAACTAACCTGATCTAGCCTGGCTAACTTTGCACGGCCTGCTATTTAACCTGAATAAGTTCAGCTCATGTCGACAATAGCTGTTTCGCCCCACTAAACTTTTGCCCATGTGTATGCAGAAAAGTGGTACGCCAGCCTTCTTCACAGCAGTCTGCAGCCAAGGCACTGTTATTAAGAACAGAAGGAATCCGTGATGATAAATATAACGCTTGTACCATTTTCTACATATCCAACTGGAAAAAGGTTTCAATTCTCCTATCACCCAATTTAACGCTATCAAAATTTTGTTATGCTGGTTTTTTTGTAGGCACTATTAAAAGCGGAGCAGGCAAGACTAAAACATCAGCTTCATGAGCTGAATAATGGTTTCAAAAGAAGCGGAAATGCCCTGGGAAGGCCAGCATCGTGAAACACAGCGACCCAGAGAAGAGAGATTGCATGAAAAGTGGGACAGGTGGAGTGTACTCATGGTTCTAGGAAACTAACGCACAACTTAAAAATCTGGATACCACTTCTCTGCTGCTTCACGGATATGTACACCAACGTAACACATGTTGACTACGATAACACCAAAGTAAATCCGGCCGGTCCCGTCCGTGACCGAATATTACAACCATTCAAGACATTTTAGTGGTTATTGCAGGGGCAGATTCATGGGTGCAACTGGAAGGGGGGGGGCAGATTTGAAGGAGGGGGGTGGGGCACATTAGAACCATGTATTCCTTGGACATTTTTCATCTAAGAAACGAGGTTCAACATGGCTGTTATTTAATATTTTCTAGTGGGAATCCTTTACTTTTAATCAATTTCTCCTAATTTCTCCTAGGTGAGCATTACCATATATCCTAAACAAGGTTTCTCAAAGACACCTCAAAAACAACAGTCTTCAGTGGACGCTGGATATTTAACATATTAAGACAGAGTATTTTGTTTCTGCTGCAAGCTCTTTGACAGGGATTCCATGTAATCACCAGCGGCAACTGGATAAAATGACTGGAGGCACATGGCACAGATTCTTAGAAGCCTCGAATATTTGATAAATCACTTCGCACCATATCATGCTTGCACAGAGGCAAGTCTAAGAATGAAGCATAGCAAATGCATTGACAAGGAGCATGAACTCATCATGGCACAAGCGAAGAAACTCTTCAAGAATGTCTTAGAGCACCTGATCAAGATAAAAAGCATATATGGTATTTCATGGCTGTTCAGACTGGCTTTTTGCAATCTGTGAGGAACCAGGGCAAAAAAAATGACAACAGACTACACAGAAGGAGGACCACATGGACTGAAGCACTGAATGATCAACTTTTGTGCAGTTTCCTGTCAGCACACATGGCAAAAAAAGATGAAACCATATCAGGAGATACCCCGAAACAATGTGACAAGTGGTTTTTTAGTCTGAAAAAACAGGGAATAAGCCAGTAAGGATCTGCACAGCTGTTTCTAGGACACAGCAGAAAAGCAAAGTTAGTGAAGAATGGCCAACAAGGAACATGGAAGAAACCAGGGTGGAAACAAGTGCACAAGACATGGTCTTGAAAGCTAAAACCAATAAAAGAGATAAAAACGTCACAGGCCAATGAATAAAAGGGCAAAAGGCTAAAAAAGATTAAAGTCGCAAAAGTGACAATGAGGTCAAAGACCAAATGTAAAGCCAGAAGCAAGTGGTGAAGGGAAAAAATAAAAAATACGACTGAAGGCCGAGGGTGCACATGATGAGACAAGTGTCGCATATCTAAAATCTGGTAGTGCATGACAAATAGGCTGGTACTTTTTCAAATAATGAAACTGAAGGTTTCCTTATGCACTGGTCCTTCATTGCCAGTATCTTGCCTGCTTTTATGATTTCACAAGCCAGTGAGTTCTTGTTCTTCGCTATCAATTCCATTCTTTGAAATTCGGATAAACGTCCTGTTTCCAAAATTTTACAGTTCCGACAGTGAATGCCAAGATAGCAGCATTACTCATTATCAGAAAAAGAACTAGCCTACCTGCCATGCAATGCATGGTTGCAGCTACACAACACTTGTCTCATCATGTGTATCCTGGGCCTTCAGCAGTATTTTTTTATTTTTTGCCTTCACCACTTGCTTCTGGTTTTACACTTCGTCTTTTCCCTCATTGTCAACTTTTATCACTTTTATCACTTTTAACTTTTTGGCTTGTTACTTGCTGCCCTCTGAGCTCTATCTCTTCTATCACTTGTAAACTTCAAGAGCATGCCTTATTTTTTCACTTGTTTTCATCGTGGTTTTTGGCATGTTTCTTGTTGGCCATTCTTCACAACCTTTGGTTTTTTGCTGCTTCATAGATACAGCTGCGCAAATTCTTGCTGGCCCATTCCCTGTCTCTTCCGCCTAAAAAAAAAATCTGCTTGTCGAATGTTTTTGTCTTATTTTGGTGTTCCGTGATACAAGCTTTCATATCAAATGGACTTTTCCTAGCTTTTTTCGTCGTGTATCTGACAGCTGACAGCTAAGAAGGTGTACAAATATCTGTCCCCGTTTCTTCTGATATAAAAGTTGACAGTTCAGCATCCACGTTGCCGCCTTCTGTGCAGCTCTTTGCCCAACAGAAAGTGTTGCTCTAGCTTTTCACTGTAAACAACGAAAACATTCTGCGATTACATGAGCTTCTTGGTTAATAGGACAAAGTCATAAAAGAGCATTTAGGTGTTTGCCAGATGTGGTAGATCACTACCGCAGCAAAACAAATTAGAATAAAATATTTCATGTGATGGTGAAGAATGTGATCAAGCATTTCACAGAAAATGAAATGACTGAAGTGAGTGCTTTTTTGCCTCTGATGCCTCCCTTCTGGATAGCAATTTCATGAGTACTGGAAAAGGAATGTGTACTATGGTGGCAAAAATGCCTTGGTGAAAAGTGCATCATACTGCGCCATCTAATAAGTATTGTTTGTTTTTTTCCCCGTAACGCAAGTGCAAGTGCTTCTGGGGCACTGAAACAGCAACAACTGGCTCTCTTGGATAAGTCGGTAGCTCACTTTATGCGACTGTTTATTGCCAAATAAGCACTTTATCGGTCCCTTCATTACTGGGACCTTGTTGCTGCCACTTCTCTTTGAATAACTATACTACTTGTGTCACTTTGATGCCCATTCTATTTATGTCCCTTGGACTGGTTGATTTATTAAAGAAATTTTAATCAGACATATAATATCTATGCTTTGCTTATGCATGCACTTTTAGAAGAGGAGCTGAAGGTGTCAGCATTTTCAGTTCATGTAACTAAACTCAAATTTCAGTGGCAAGCCGCTTTGCTTTTCTATATTTTAAACCATACTATCTGCTTGCAAAGTCGGTGGTCCGTGACCTTCGGTGGCATTGTGGTGGCGACTTCCGGGTGCCGCTATTGGTTTGCAGTATCCCTTCAGGCTGCAGCCATTCAAGGGCACAGCTTGCGGTAATGTACTCTAAAGCACAATTTTGTTTTACAATTAGGCTTCCCTCTGAAAAATACCGAAAAAATTGCAATGTAAAAAGGTAATATAAACAAAAGGAAATAATGGGAGGCTTTGCAAGTATGGGCCTCAGCAAGGGCTCACACAAGGTGCGGTAAGGTCGTCCCTGAGGCAACGTGATACTGCCAAAATTACCTGGCAATGTTGCAATGTTGCAGGGGTTACACTTACTGAAAGGAGAAAATTAAGAAAGTACGGAGGCTGGGACACATCTTAAGGTGGTACTTGTGAATCACTGTGTATTTTGAGGGACTGTTCTGCTACCATATACGCCTGTGCACACAGACAGGAAAGCTACTGGCAAAGCGTTGTTTGGTAACTGTCATCACTGATTACTTAGTTAAATATGGGGTCCTTCACTCCATGCAAGGACACTGGCATGAAAGCTACACACTGCTGGAAATGAAAAGTTGCATGTCATTCAGAGATCTGTCCTCGGCCAATGTTTATGAAACATTGGACGCATACCTAGCACACTTCCCTCTTTTCCGCATCTCTGGAGGCATCTGTATATATCATATAGTGTAAAATAATTTTTCCCATCTTTTTCTTCTTTCGTCCTTCCCACAGCACAATGTATCCAACACAAGCCTAGCTAAACTCTCCGCTTTTCTAATTTCCGCTTTTCTTTCGCTGCAGTGTCTAAAGATACACCTCACAGACTGTTCATTCTCACTGAGCGTATGGAGGATGTAGCTGCCGGCCCATGGCTAAATCTCATCCAACATGATAGTGGATGCTGCCAGCCAGTGCACTACTGCTGCGTGCAACACTCTTCTCTGCGAAGCATTTGCAAGTTGCATGCCACATATTGTGACTTGTGAGGAGTTTCAAATGGAAGTTTTCCCCTTCTTATATCGCCGGCTGTCACTCAAATGAAGTAAAACAAGCCCAGCTCTCCCAAAAAATCCCCGATATATGTCTTCACGCCCGGTTGCACGTGCATATAGCACTACCATCGCTCGCACCAGTTCACATATATAAGCAGCAAGCTACACGGCGTGCACCAGCAGCTTGGTGCTTTCGCACTGGTCTTGTAATCTGTCACCTCCGCTCATAATTTAAGCAAGTTATCACCAGCACTGAAGCGCAGCAGAATGCTTGCTAGATCGAGCGCCTATCCGTATTACACCTATCCGTATTACATAAGAAACATAATTCTAGCTCTTTTTTATCACCAGATATAAAATTCATCTTTAAAATATTTATATTATGCCTCACAGCCATGCAACAGCAATAGTATGGGGAATTTATTTGCAGCGTTGCCCTACGTGACTCGAAGAGATACTCCACCACAATACTCAAGAACATTGTGGAGGAGCAACCACAAAGAAGGAAGCATGTACAGACCACTTCCGCGCCAACATTGACATTTCAAAGGGGAATACAAGGAAAGTGCCTAGCTCGCTGCTTGGTCTTTCAGGCGGAAATTTGCACATATTTAGTGGTTCGAGCTTAGCATGAGCCAATGGGCCCTTCTCAGCCAATGCCACACACCACACGTGTATTTGGAGCATTGGTCCTGCACACGCACCCAGCTTCGACTGAGGGACAGCAGATCGTCGCAAGTAAACAAACCTTCTAGTTCACATACTGGACTTCAGCGCACAACAGAAAAGCACACATGTGCACCATGCTGCATGGAAATAGCCAGGAATAATTTTGCAGTTCACACGCCCTAACCAAACGACATGTGGTGAACGGTGCAACTGGAGAACATTGTGTTTGTCATGCGATCAAGCAGTTCATTGCATGGAGCTCTCAGATTATGTGCGCCAAACATGAATTGGCCCATTCCGGGCAGTGAGTAAACATTCTTGAGCCCAAGGTATGACTAATCCAGATAGAATCCAAAGGAGCACTATGAGAGGAAATCGAACAGACTGCCAGGCAAGAATCAAATGGCCGGACTTTGAAAAACACTGTCAGATTTGTCCGATGCATTTGAAAAAAAAAATGCTGCGGGTCTACCCAACGTACTAAGGGGAGGAAATGCACCGGGTCCATTCGGCGTACCTTTAGCCACAGCCTCCTCTCCCAGTCAGTAGTGAGAGCAAACCATACAAAAATTTCACTGTTCTATTTAATAACCCCATTCTAAGTTATATAGAAAAAAGACTTAGCAGATGAATTGAATTTCAAAAAATACTGGAGCTAAAGAAGATTATTTTTGACAGAACTCACAAAATGACTGCTAACGTGAACAAAGAAGCCTCATTGACTTAGTGTGCTCAAAACATTGGCTGCAAAAATGAAGCACTGAGGTTGCAAAGGCTTGTACACTTACACCATGATTCCAGTCATGTTGACTGACATGATAAGTACAAACACCATGCATGACCCGCCACTAAACCAGGGTGTCAAGCAAACTACTTTCTTCCAGTTCCCTGACTTTTCCATGGTTTCCCCGACTATTTAAGTCAAAATCCTCTGAATACTGAAGAGGCGGGAAAACAGAGCGGCCAATGGTAATGCACAGTATACATGATCATCTATTCACAGCAAAAAACTATATACTGAAACTCCAAACGCTGTAATCACAATAGATTTGCTCTTATTTGAGGCAGCTGATTTCTTCTTGAAGAAAGACCAGCTTCAATGCGACTTATGAAGCTATCTTTGCTTTTTCTGATCCATTTCTCTAACACAAATGGTTAACATAACCTTTATTCTTCTGAGCATACGTTGTCTCCACTAAGTGTGTTCATATTTCAAATTTTTATTTTAAAGTGCAGAGTAATAAAAACTGGCTTAGATTACAAGACAAATGTGTTTGCACATAATACAGCAATGAAAAGCACCAGACATTGGACAAATATTTAAATCCTCATCAATTATCCTATCCGAACACCGATTAAGCACCACAAAATACAAAAACAAAATACAAAATATAGCATACCCTCCAAATAACGCCAGAACCACATCAGCTGCCAGAGCTCAAGATCAAAGAAGCTCCAGCAGCCGTAGTGTAAATGCGATGAAACCATCACAAAGTTCATCGCACAGTTACATGAACACAAGTCCTCGTACTTACTAATAGCGAAAGAATGCTGACAATTTCTGCGAAGTACCATCTACGACGTCAAATCCATCAAATCTGCATGGCGACACATTCAAATCTATCCATAAACAATGCATGGTTACATGGCCACAAAAGGGCTACTGGCATTGCATGCACATATGCACTCTTCAGTAATCCCTCTCCCCCAGGTGCTGTGCTCCTCTGGGCAAGTATCTATGACCCCTATGAGCAAGCAACGTGTATGACTTCCACCAAAATAGCCATACACTGCTACATAATCTCAGAAGCAATAGAGTGCCATGTACCCCTTCCAACCCTTTCATATAGTGACTGGGCACCATGCAATGCTGGTAGTATAGCCATAATCTGTGAAGAAGTGGTTGAAGATCAACTCCACAAAAAATAGTTTTATCTGTCTTTCCTTTCCAGATTTTTTCAGAGCGCTATTTTACCAGCTGCATTAACCAAGCAGCAGCAGCAGCAGCAAAATTTCATTCCATAGCTGATTCGTTGCCTGGGTTCAGCAAACATTTTACTTTTTTAAAAATTGCTTTTGCACTTTGTTAGCATTTTCATAAAAAGGTCTTATGATAAAGTGGTATATACCTATAACTTTTATCATCACTGCTTATTTGAGAAGTGGCAAAACCAGAACAAGAAAGGTTATCACAACTCAGTTAACAAGCGAGATAGGTACTTACTGCTGTGTGAACTCCAGGCAGAGGCTTGTTTCCTTGGGGTACACAACATCGAAAGCAAAGTGCACCAAAAACATGAGCTTGAAAGCCTGGCATGGGTTGGATGCGTGCATCACTGGCAGGGTGTCGATGTATATGGTGAAGCTCCTCGCAGTAAGGAAACTGCCTCCTGCACAAACAAGTTTTAAATCAGCAATGCTCGCCCGAGTGCGGTACCACAGAGTTATACCTTTTGCAATGATGAAAGGAGAACATGGCATGTCCCCGATGTCGTCATCACTGGCAGATCCCTGGCATAAGAGGGAGTTAAATGCGTATAACAATTGTCTACTAAAGTAGCACCATGTGAAAGCTGCAACTTTAAACCAGTTACAAATAAGCATGCAGCAGAGTACAAGCATAAATAAGTCATTTCTGCGCTTGCTCAGGCTCTTAGTTTCCCCGACAATGCGTGGTGAAATGCTTTGGAGTGATACAAATAAGCGTCAACCACATATAAAGGCCCTAAAAATCAGCATAGGCATTTACAAGTGCTGGATTATCTACAATACATAAACATTGCACCGTCTTAGTCAAATGCAGCCCAAGAACACAGTGTAAATGCCTCTCAAGAGCCCTCCATAGAGTGGTGTCAAGAGACTGTCCTAGCACTGCAGTTAATCCGGCTAACCGGTAGTGAATAACCTTGCACCTGCCAGCCCCCTCAAATGTCACTACTAGGTCACAGGGGAATTATTTAACATACGTAGAGCGCAGCTTGCGTTTTATCTCAAGCAACCGAGCAAACTGTTTGTAAATGACTATGTTTTAAGTAGCATAGTACCAGGTACTAAGGTGCGCAGTCGTCGTGATCAGCACAGCGGTGCGGAAAGTTCGAGCTCCCGTAGTGAATGCTGAATGGTGTACTGTTGTCTCGAAGCGCCCATTTAGCGAGTACACGAACTATTTACTAAAGAAGCAGCAGAAAAACGCAAGCAGCAGATATCGTTTTCAACAGCCACAGAGCCCAAGCAGACACGCGCGGCACGGTTGTGGGCGGGCGGATGTATTGATGGTAGTGGCTTAACCCTTCGTATCGGGCGGTGGCTCGCGCCTCCAGCCTAAGATTCCACCCCCCCCCCCTTTTAATTTGTATTTTAATATGTATAATTTGGCCATCTTTCATAAAGTTACTCCTCCCTTGACCTGTTCCCCGGGCTGGCCGAAGCGATGGCGATTGACATTGGAGGATACGGACTGAGCTCGCGTGTCGAAGGCGCTCAAAAATCTCGAATGTCGGCTCCAATGACATCAGTGCCATTGAAAAACTTCCCTGTGGTAGCGCAAGTACGGCATTTGAAACGCCTGTGTAGAAACTTTTCAGCCTGCGTTGACCCGTGCAACGCTATTTCGGCCCAAAGATAAGATCAGTTAAAGCTTACAAAATAACCACAGTTACTACATTACTTGTACCGGCATGAATAAACGTCAATAAAAATAAAAAGACACAACGTACACTTATATCCTTTCTTAGACAAGAATCGAATTTGAAAATTCCGCGCTCTTTGACGTCCTCCTCCGCTAACCAATCGCGTACTTCCCTGGCCTAAAATTTCCCGCGCTTACTCCTCGGTTCTGTTAGGTGCGCATATCTTCAGACAAAGCAAAATTTGTGCATTTTCCCGCAAACTATCGCACTCTTCCGTGTTTCTCGCTTGTGTTCCTCTCTCTTCCGCGCGCTGTGCACCTTTTGTGAGAGACAGTAAAGCAGCAGTGACGCATCGGCGGTAAAGCGGCTGTGGTGGGCACGCTCAATGTCCGCCGGCGATTTATCTTCACTGCCCTGTTCAACAGCAGTACAAGCCCGACACAATACTCCCAAAGACGACAAAAAGCGTATCATTCATTCCGGTAAAAATGTGCACCACTCACCTTGTGTGCGAACGGTCTGATCGGTGAAAATCACGGCCACAGCACGCCGGTATTGTCCTAGCTCCCCGCTCATCACGTCCATGCCGTCCTCCATGATGCCGTCAATCGATGAATGCAGGATCGCAGCAAAAAGTACTGCTTCTCATTAGGCGCGCTAATATTGCGCGGAGAAACTTTTTGACGCTTAAAATATGTAACGTGATTGATGAAAAGTAGCAAAGGTTTTTCGGATCACTTTTTTGTGTAACGGCGGTGCTCACGTCACCAACTTTCGGTGAAATGGGCGTGTTGCGGCTCCAAAAACAGAAAATTACTTCCTTTTTCGTGAACGTGTTTCTGTTAAGGGCGCAAAACAGATATTCTCTGTATGACAACAGAAAATTTCCATAAAAATGCTTGTCATTTCACACACATTTCTTACAGTGTAGGATGGCCCTGCCAGTAGTGGTCCCGGCTAAACGTTCTATTTGGGACGTCCTCACTGCTTCCGTAATTTCTCTAAGGGTATTATGCATGCCTAGCTCTAGGAGGTGCTGAGTGGATGTAGCGATGGGTAATCCTAGAGCTTGTTTCGTGCACCACCTGATAACTCCATTTATCTTTTCTTTTTCTGATAAGACAAAGGAAGGGGGCAGCGTACGTGATACGGCTAACTGCGAATGCTTGTACCAGCCCTAGGAGATTCTGCTCTTTCATGCGTGTGTCTCCTGTTGGCAATCCGCTGCATGAGTCGCATTGTTTGTTGAGCTCAGTTTTCCATCTTAGTTATTGCATCACCGTTATACCCGTTGCTTTGTATAATCATGCCTAAAATTCTAATTTTTCAACATGAGGAATCTCCGCCCCTTGCGTTTTTAATTTGAAGTTAGGGATGGTTCTAGTTTTGTTTTGATGCAGAGGTCGATAAAAAAAAGTTCAGACTTCTGCGGCGATCATTGCAAGCCCCTACGGCTGACATAGTTTTCGACCTCATTTACGGCCTTCTGTAGCGTACGTTCCACGTGCGCGTCGTGTCCACGGGTCATCCACATGGTGATGTCGTACGCATACATGCAGAAGTTCAAGCCATCTATCCCCTCCAGCCTCTTCGGAAGCCGTATCATGGCCACGTTGAAGAGAAGAGGGGAAAGTACCGAACCCTGCCGGGTGCCTATGCTGCACAATTGAATGTCTTGAGACTGACTTTGAGCAAAGTGGATGCGCGCTATCCTGCCCGAAAGGAAAATGGCAATGTAGTTGTATGTGCGCTCCCCGAGGTTTAAAAGAGCCAGGTTTTCTAGTATCGTCTCGTGTTTTACATTGTCGAAACCTTTAGTGAGGTCAAGTCCCACTATTACTTTCTCATCGAGCGATTTAGTGTCTAATATGTCATGTTTGATCTGTATCATGACATCTTGCGTGGACAAATGCGATCTAAAACCTATCATCGAATGGGGTATAAGTCGTTGTTTTCCATGAAATTGCTAAGCCGCGTTTCTATCACATGTTCTATCAGTTTTCCCACGCAAGATGTCAGGGATATAGGCCTTAGATTTTCTAGATTGAGCGGTTTCCCTCGCTTAGGTATTAAAATAACCTTAACGGTTTTCCACTGTTTGGGAATCTCACCCTTCTCCCATTGCATGAAACTGGTCAGCGCTGTTATAGATTTGTCATCTAGGTTTCTAAGCATTTTGTTCGTTACACCATCGGGTCCGGGGGTTGATTTGGTTTTCAGCTTTAGTATTTCTGCTCAAACCTTGAATTCGTGAATAGGGGTGTCTAGTTTGCTATTGGATTTACCCTCATAACACGGTAAGGAAGTTTTCGGGGCGTAGCCTATATATCGACAACGAATTGCATCGAGGAGTTCCTGCTCCGAACCTTCAAATGTATAACGTAATTTCTGTAAACTTTGTAGCTGTGCTAATTTACTACCTTCTGGATCGAGGAGGTGCCGATGGAGGTTCCATGTTTTGGCGAGGCGGATATTGCCCTCAAGCTGGTCAGACATTGTCTCCCAGTTCTGATCGCAAAGTCTAAGTGCATATTCGTCAATCTCTTTGTTGTGGCGCGCTAGGTGTCTTCTGAGATTGCCATTCCACTTTTGTATCTCTAATCGCTTTTCCATAGTAGCTTTCGCCTCCCACATCTGAAGAAGGCGGCTGTCTAGTACTTCAAGTTGCGCATTGTCATCGAGCGTTTTATTTAGTCGCATTCTTAGCATCCCTGCGGAGTTCCTCCGCCCATTGTTCTATGTTTGTGATTTCTGCCTTTCTCCCGTCCTGGTTACGAGCGTCGCGGAAAAAGTCCCATTCGATAATATGCGGGGAGCGCATTTGGCGCTTGGCAGGGCCAACGTCAGTTTCCATGACAAGTATGTAATGGTCACTGCCTAGGTTTAGCAAGGAGTTGGACCAATTAGCTGTACTCGCATTCTTCACCAGGGTGAGGTCTGGGGACGTGTCAGCGCACACGCTGTTACCCATTCTCGTGGGGGTGAGAGGATCCGTGAGCAGGGTGAAGCCCATTTGCTGTATGTCTAGCCATAGCTCTCTCCCCATCGTACAGGGCCGCGGGTAGCCCCACGCAGGGTGGTGGGCATTGAAGTCACCTAGAATAACCAGTGCGTGCTTGTTGCCGATACGCATCACTTTTCTGAAGAGCGAGTCAAGTTTAACTTTCTTTTGACTTGGAGTACTATAGATATTCAGAATGAAAAGACTGCGTTGGCTCTTTTTGGCCGGAATAAGTTCGACGAGGACGTACTCTGTGTGGCGGACGCCCGTGTCATGCTTAATGGCCGTTATTTTCCTTCTAACGAATATGGTAACATTAGGTGTGTCGACTGCGGCGTTAAAAGCTTGATAACCAATTAATTCTGACGTGCCTCTAGTTTCCTGGAGGGCGATAACCTCTGGGTGGACCTTCAGAGATGCAAGGAGCTGCTGGAGGATCACCCTTTCCCGCCGAAACCCCCGACAGTTCCATTACCACAGCAAGTCGTTGTTATTTTTTGTGTATACGGCCATGCTGATTTTGCTGAATGGTATTTTCCACAGTTTGCTGCCGTATATTGACGGCTAAGAGCTCATTCCAGTGTCCTTTTGTTACGTCTGTGAGTCCCTGTATTGCAGAGAGAATGGACTGAATTTGGCTTTGCATGTTGCTTTCCAATGTCTGAAATTGCGATTGCATTTTGGCATCCAGGGCCTGAATCGGAGTCTGAATGTTGGTCTCCAGTTTATGGCAGACTTCCTCTAGCATAAGTTCGGGTAGAGACGGACGCAGGCGTCGAGCAGAGTGGACGCATCCCATGCGCTCCGCAAATTTTCGATGTTTTCGTCGGTTTTCTCGTTTGTGCTCGCAAACTACTGCGCTATTTCAACGCCGGAAGTCTTCGCGACCACCGGGATACCACTTTTTTGGCAAGTGAAGCCCTCTTTTCTAATTTCTAGAGACTTTTGGGCTCACGCCACCCGGCCAGGCTGCGAAGCCTAATCGAACCGCCCGCCGAGCGGACGCACAGGCTGGCTTGTCGCGGTCTAACTCAGCTGCGCCTTGACTCGCATGGAAGTAACTGTGGAAAGAGAGTATCCAGCCTGAAGAGCTCTACTCTCCAGTAGGTTGGTTTCAGGTTAAAAATTAAGGGCGGGGTTGGGGCACTTTGTTGACCTAAAGTGCGGTGAGGCGAAAGCCTTGAGCGCTGTCTTGCTGCTTTTGTCACTGACGTGTGGTTAAGATGTTAAGCTTCGCCTCTAAGAGTGGAACGCAACAGCGGCTTGCAACGCTGCCAGGGCGTCCCCAGAACGCCATCGCCGATTCAGCTCCACGCCTTTGCTCGACGGTAAATTGTTTTTTGAGGAAAGGAAATGTATCTCGCTCGCATATCTCTGTGGACACCTGAACCGCGCCGTAAGGGAAGGAAGGAATAGAGTGAACGAAGACGCTGTATTAGGTGGTGGTGGTTGAAACATTTATTGCCAAGCAATGCAGAGCGGGCAAGCCCTGCCTCCCCTTGCGTGGCACGAGGCAACCTTTAGGGGGTTGTCCTTAAATTGCAAAGGACAGTCCTTGGAGGGCTATCCGCTTCAAGGCGTCGGTAATTATCGGGCGCTGGTCAGCAGCAGCGGAGCTGGCCAGGAGAGTCTCCCAGTATAACTCCGACGTGGTTGGGGATGGAGGGTGTGGGAAGGTGGGGCATGTGAGAAGGGTATGAATAGTCTCCCGGTTTCCCGCAGAACTTACAGGAGGAAATGAACTGATTGGAGTAGCGGGTATGAAGAAGAATAGGGTAAGGAGCAGTACGGGTCTGGAGTCGGCGCCAGTGGGAGGCCTGGGTTTAGGGTTAGAGAGGGAGCTGGTGGTGCGTAAACGCGCCGGGTATCTCGGTAGTGGGTAACGATATCTCTGAAGGTAAGCAGACGCTCCTGGGATGACGGATGGGGTCCAACTCCAGCCCGGAAAGTGAGAACTCGGGCGAGGGAGTGGACCTCCTCGTTACCCGGGAGGCCTGCGTGTGCAGGGGCCCAGATAAGGGTTACAGGGTGGGTGGGGTGCCAGAAGCGTAGAAGCCGAGCCGCCGTGCGGGATATCAAGCCTTTACCGAAATTGGACAGGGCGGATTTTGAGTCGAAGAGAATTTTGATGGCAGAGGTGGAGATGAGAGCGAGCGCAATGGCTGCTTCCTCTGCAATTTCTGATGAGTCTGTGGTGATGGAGCCTGATGCGAGTAATCGGGCATGATTGTTAGCGACGGCGAGGACCATGCGAGAGCCCGACGGGTACGTTGCCACGTCCACACAGGCTACCCCGGAACTGTCACCGTAAACCTTGTGCAGGGCTTTGGCGCGAGTTGCCCTGCGTTCTCATTCGTGCTCCGGGTGCACGTTCTTAGCGATGGGATGGATGATGAGATGGAAGCGTAGGTCTGGAGGAAGGGGGGCCTCCTCGGTAGGATGGGTGATCGGGGCGACGCCTAGCTGATAGAGCAGAGTGCGGTCTGCCGCGGTACCCGAAAGGCGAGTCAGCTGTGCTGTTACAGTGGCTTCTGCCAGCTCCTCAAACGTGTTGTGGGTACCGAGGTCGAGGAGCCGGGCTGTAGAGGTGCTGGGGGCTAGGCGGAGGGCGACCTTCGTGCAGCTCCTGAGGAGTGCGTTGATGCGGTCCCGCTCCTTCTGCTTTAGGGGGAGGTAGGGGAATGAGTACGCCGTGCGGCTTGTGATTTAGTCTTGGATGAGGCGAAGAGTGTTTCGCTGTCGCAGACCTGCGCGCTGGTTCGCCACGCGTCGGATTAGACGGGTGGCTGGCTGAGTTTGGGTCTGGAGAGCTTGGATGGTGGCACCGTGCGCGTCGTGGGAGTGAAGGACAAGGCCCAGGATGCGAATCTTTGAGACGAGGGGAATGTGATGATTCCCTAGTTTAAGTGATACGGGAGGGTTGGCGGGGTCGTGCGTCCTGGGGCGGTAAAGGAAGAGTTCTGATTTGGAAGGGGAGCAGGCTAGGCCGCGCGCGCTAATGTACGAGTCGATGATGTTGAGGGCCAATTGTAGGTTGTTCTCCATGTCGCCATCACTGCCTCGATTGGCCCAGACAGTGATGTCATCAGCATAGAAGCTGAAATGTATGTCGGGAACTGGGCGAGTTGGTGAGGGAGTTGGAGAAAGGCTATGTTGAAGAGAATAGGAGTCAGCACAGGACGCTGAGGCGTTCCCCGTGCTCCCAGTGAGACACCGGGCAGCTGGTGATTGCCCAAGGTGAGTGTGGCTGTGCGTTTGGAGAGCAAGTCGTGGATGTAATTGTACATCCACGGACCTACGCCTAGGGCGTGTAGGCCTTCTAGGACGGCTGCGTGCGTAACGCTGTCGAAAGCTTTTGTCAGGTCGACACCGAGGATAGCCTTGGTATCGCCCGCGGGGGACTCAACGATGTGGTGTTTGAGTTGTAGATGTAGAAAGACGTCCTGGATGGATAAGCCTGGGCGGAAACCAAATATGCACGAAGGCATGAGGTTGTTATTCTCCAGATATCGGCTGAGCCGGGTGTGGAGAACATGCTCCATGAGCTTGCCCACACACGAAGTAAGGGAGATGGGACGAAGCTTAACGGAGAAGGGGTTTGCCGGATTTGGGAATGAAGACTACATTGGCGTCTTTCTACTGAGGTGGGAGGGCGCCGCGCATCCAGCATTCATTGAAATAGTCCGTTAGAGCTTTGATGGAGGGGGAATCGAGGTTGAGGAGTTCCTTGTTGTGCACTCCGTCGGAGCCAGGAGCTGGGGACGTGTTGACGCTCTGAAGTTCTACCCTGACTTCCGCCTCGGTGATCGGTCGGTCGAGGAGGTAGTTGGGTGACCCTTTGTAGTCAGGGTGGTCTGCGGAGGGATATGCGGGGAAGTAGAGATCACGAAGCTTCTCGAGGAATTCCTGCGGGGAGGCCTCGGATGTGTGCATGAGCTTCATGAGGTTGTGTTGCTGGTGTGCTTTGGACTGAGTCGAATCAATGAGATGGTGAAATAGATTCCAGGTCTGAGGCAGGGTCATGTTGCCATCCAACCTGCTGCAGAGGGATTCCCAGTTTTGGCGAGATAGGGTTGCGGCATGTGTCTCAATCTCCTTGTTGAGCCGGGCCAGCTGGCGTTTGAGTGTTCGATTCCAGCGCTGACGCCGCCACCTCGGCTCAAGACCCGGATTGGCCTCCCATAGGTGCATGAGATGGGAATCCGTTGCGTCTGCAGGGCAGTCCTCTGAGAGGGGGCGAGTCACGGCGCGGACGTCACGCTGGAGTTGGTCGGTCCAAGTAGCTATGTCTGATATGGTGTTTAGAGTACGAGCTGCTCGGGAGGTGCGGAATTAGTCCCATTTCGTGATGGTAGCACCACGAGGGGGTCTGCGTGTTTGGCCTGATTGTAAGAGAATCTCGATATGTAGTGATCGCTACACAGATTCTCCTGGGTGTTACACCACGCAGCGTGGGGGAGGCGGTGGGTGAAGGTGCGGTCGGGAGTAGTGTCTGCGCAGACGCTGTTAAAGATGCCAGTAGGGGTGGTGGGGTCTGTGATAAGGGAGATGCCGGCTTGTTGAGCTGCCAGCCATACCCTCCATCCCTTTGGGGTGTCGTTTGAGTAGCCCCAGGCCGTATGTGAGGTATGTGAGGTATTGAAGTCCCCTACAATTAGGGGCGGGCCTTTGTGTGGGCGCGCTTGGCAAGCGTGAATAGTCGGTCGAAGTCGTGCCGCAGACGCTTCGGGTGGCTGCATATGTTGAGGATGAAGAGACTGCTATCCCGAGTGTGCTGCGGCACCGGTTCGATGAGGATATGATCTATTTCAGGGACGTCTAAGGTGTGGGAGATAGTTGTGAGTGCACGGCATACAGGTAATGCAACCCGAGGGGGTGTAGGAGAAATGGGGGCGATGGGAAGGTAGCTGGGTAGGGTAAGGGGATTGGAGGGCTCTTGCAGCGCGAGCACGTCGGGGCCGTCTGCCCGAGCTAGAAACTGGTGAACCAGTCCCCCCTTGGAACCAAAGCCGCGACAGTTCCACTGCCAGATGGTGAGGCTACTGCGTGGCCTCGCCATCACTGATGGTATCATTTGCCGTGGAGGAGTTAGAGAGGGTGTGGAGCTGGGCCTCCTTTTTAGGCTGCGCGGCGGCACAAGCTGTCGCGTAGCGAGCCTCTTGCTCCATAAATCTTTCGTCAATTTGGCGAGCGAATTCGTCTAGACGAGTAGTGAGCCTGGAGAATTCATTGGCGAAGGCCTGGATGGCCGTCTGCACCACAGCCTGAATTCTAGCTTCCATGAGTTCTTCGAATTTGGAGGTAAGACTGGGGTTATCTCGGCCGGGGTTGCTGTGGTCAAGGAGGTGGGGGAGTTGCAGCCCCCTTCTTCGCTGGTGGTTCGCGAGCAGGGAAGGGTGGCGGTGGAAGAGTTGGGGTAGGTGCGGCCGGGACCGGTGTGCCCTGGGTAGCGGTTTGGGCCTGCTGATGAGCACGCAGCTGGGCCTGGAAGTGGAGTTTGGTGGTTCGGAGGGAGGGGAGCTGCGCGCGGACACGCAACAGCTCTTAAAGAGGGGATTGGCGGAGTTCTGGGAGACTTCGCGTGCCCAGCTCACCTGATTCGTGGTGCAGCGACCGAGTGCTTGGGCAGACGGGGCTCGGGAGGACTGGAGGTGGTGGTGGCCTGGTTCCGGTCCAGGAGCGGGACCGGGCCTTATGCTTGCTAGTGCTAGGCAGCTATTTCGGTGCGGCAGGCTGCAGCACCGGGAAGGACTCCGGATTGATCCGCGGGGCCTGGGGCTTGCGGGTTCGTAGAACGGCTGCGGTGTTGGGATGGAGCCTTACTGGTGGAAGCATGGCTGGCGATGGCCTCGGCAGCTCGCTTGGCACCCCAATACCTCTTTTTGACGAGGTATTGAGTGCGGAAGCGCGCCTTGCACGTTCTTTCCGCCGTCAGGTGTTCTTTGCCGCATATCTTTCAATGCGGCGTGCAGGAGTGGTCCTCGGGGGGTTATATTTGGTCGCAGCCGGTGTAGCGGCGTTGCTTGGGAGCCGGGTACACATCCGTGCGGTGGCCGTGTGCGCCGCAGTTAAGACAGTCAATCTTCTTTTTAAACAGGTACCATCTGTAGAGGACAGAAGAGTAAGATAATAATGATGGACTCTCTCGAGCCCATCCGTCTAAAGTGAGGATTGGAGGGTTCCGCTCGTGACTGGGACGTTCCTTGATATCTTCGTATGAATGATCGCGAGAGACCCCATGGACCACACCGCGGGCGCAGTCCTCCGGAGCTGCTTGGTAAGAGTATATGTCGTAGAGCGTTCCTTTGATGAGCACGGACTTGATGGCGAGGTAGCGGAGTCGGAGCTGCGGGTCGGGAGTGTTGATGAGGATTCAGTTCAATTCAATTCAATTCTGTTTATTATTATTCCTTCAGCACAGTACATAACATCACTGTCTGGATCCTTAGCCAAAGGCTAGTTATGGATCCATGCAATAAAAGCAAAGAGATTAGTGAGGACAAATGCTTTCAACTGCATGCCAAAATAATACACATAATAATGGTGGAAAAAATGCAAAGCGTACAAGCAAGATGATTCAAATTACGGAAATACAAGAGGGCTCATGACAAAAAAAAATAGAAGAGTGTGCAGAAAAACAAACCTATGAGGGCAGGAACAGCATTCTTTATACAAAATAAACGCAGTAGCCTTAGAAGTGTATATTCAATGACATATGAATGGGAAACCCAACATAGACACTACAGAGAATAATAAGAGACAATCACTAAGCGATTTGCATTGTAAATCAGGTAATTATTTGTGACAGAAAAAAGGTATTCAGTGAAATATAAGGATTAGACGTTGCAAAGACTGCACAGGGGATTTTATTCCAAGTTTTTACCCCTTGATACTCGCAGCGGCGCTGGCCACAGTCATTGCGAGATATAGGAACCAGAAATCTTCCGCTCCTGCAGAGGCTCGAATACCGCGAGCAGATGCGAGAAATGTCGAGGACGGCAACGATCCCCGACGAGCTTCGCAAAACCCTCAATGTAGCTCCAATGCCAAAAAACATGGATCCCAACCTCCATCGAGGCAGAAGAGAAGCGAGGGCCGAATTCATCGAGAAAACATACGCTACTCAAGCCACGACCGTGTATGCAGACGCGTCTTGGAGAGGAGGAGATACCAAAAAGAGCGGTAGCGGCGGTGGTCGATTCGTCTTTACGCGAAATGACCAGCGCGTCTCTCCGAGGCTGCACAGTTGCAGAGTCCGAGGAAGTAGCCGTTGCTCTAGCGGTGGCGGAGGGCTATAGAACCGGGCGGTCACTAACAATACTCACGGACTCTCAAACAGCCTGCCGAAATTACATGAATGGCAGGATAGGTCGTCACGCGCTCCGTATACTCCTCGCAGCGAGCGACAGAATTAAAAACCAGGAAGAACAAAACGACAAGATCCGACACAAAATTGTGTGGGTACCGGGGTACACGGGGGTGGCAGGGAACCGAGAGACCGACAGGATAGCTCGAGGATGCATTACTTTCCGAGCATCCGACGAGACCGCGGAACTCGCGCCAGCACCCAGAGAATACTCGGCCATACAACAAAACTATAGATGAAGAAGAATGCGATATCCCCCACCGCACAAATCTCTCAGCAGAGGGGAAGCTGTCACTTGGAGACAATTACAAACAGGCTCTTTCCCAAACCTACATATACTAAACAAAATGCACCCTACGATATACACGAACAAATGTCCCTGGTGCGACGAAAAACCCACTCTATACCACATCAGATGGGCCTGCCAAAACATAGACGTGGTCCCCAAAATACAAAACCCGAGTGCGGAGCAGTGGGAGACTCTGCTGTCCAGCGACCGCTGTGAAGACCAACAAGGTCTGGTACAGCGAGCTCAACGGGCGGCAGTGGCTAGCGGAGCCCTGGACTGAGGGCAACCGACCACTGATTAGAGGCGGACGATTTCGACAGAGAAGGCTCCTGGGGGTAGAACCAAGACGTCTCTGAAGATGCCCCCAAACCGCAGAAAAAACCATTAGTGTAAATAAAGTTTTCCTTCCTGTGCTGCTGAACGGCTGTTAGTTGGGGCTCTATGGAATGTGTTCAAAGGAAAGGGGGAGGTGCCGGAGAGGACTCTTAGTACGAGTAGTGCAACGCGAAAATCTCGAAGCTGCAATGCCGGCATTATTTGGAGTCTAGAAAACAAAGGGCGAGAAGGCGTATACGGTGTTGTGCAAGTCATTATTCTCAGTGCCCGCTTCTGCAGGCGTAAAACAGGTTCAATGTAAGTGATGTAAGTGAACCCCCATGATTCTATGCAGTAAGTTAATTGGGACTGGAAGAAGCTAAAGTGTATTGTTTTTAGTGTGTGTATTTCGAAATGTCGCCGAGCTTTGGCCAGAACGAAACATGCATAAGATAATCTGCTGCGCAATTTTTCGATATGCGGTTTCCAGTTTAATGCAGCGTCTAAGGTTACACCCAAGTACTGAATAGTTTTAACTTCTTCAATTTCTTTATCTCCTATCGATATTGCGGAGCAGGTATTCTGGTATTTTTTATAAGGGGATGCAAATATAACATATTTAGTCTTGCCTATGTTCAAAGTGAGTCTATTTGTTAAAAACCATTTATTGACTCTCTGAAGTTCTGAGTTTAAATTATGCTTGACTGTTTCAACGGAATTAGCGGTCACCAATAATGAGGTATCGTTGGCGTACATAATGGCACGGGTATTTATTAGGCAATCGGCTAAGTTGTTTATGTAGAGTGTAAAAAGTATAGGCCCCAGTACTGAGCCCTGCGGAACACCTACGGAAATAGAACGCGAACTTGACGCGTGTTCCTCAATAATAACACACTGTCGTCGCCCAGTTAAATAGCTTCTAAAGAAGTCGAGTTATACACCTCTGAACCCATATTGTTCTAGTTTCTTGCATAAAATATCGAGATCCACAGTGTCAAATGCCTTCTTAATATCCAGAAATACACCAATAGAAATATTGTTATTATTGAGTGCTTCATTGATTGAGTCAGTTATAGAAAGCACAGCCGTGGTGGTCGATCTAAATTTCGGAAAACCATTTTGGGACGTTGACAGAATTGCATTTTTAGTCAGGAATTGCGTAATTCTTTTAGCCAATAGTTTTTCGAAGAGAGTGTTGATACAGCTAAGAATTGAGATCGGCCTATAGTTTCCGAGTTCATTAGGATTCCCACTTTTGTAGATAGGGACTACCTTGGCGAGCTTCAAAATATCAGGATAGATGCCGGACAGAAATGCTTTATTAAATAAAGAGGCTAAGGTGGCAGCTAGGACGCTACTGTTGTTTTTAATTATGGAAACCGGAATACCATCAAGACCTGTGGCCTGAGTGGCATCCATTGAATTAAGTGCACTCATTACTTCTTCACTGCTTATTTCTATAAAACCGAAGGTCTTTTCAAGATACTCAGGCAGAGAAGGTTCGTCTGTGAGACCCATACTTAAACGTAAATCAGCACCCACTGAGCAGAAATGATCGTTAAACTGATCTGATAGCAGGTGTTTATCTGCGGAAAGGGCCAGGTCAGGAAGTATACGGTTTGATGAAGTAGGCTGAATTATCGAGTTCACTGTAGCCCAGAGTGTCTTAGAATTGCCGGCGCATGCGTTTATTTGGTTACTAAAATATAGCTTCTTCTGTACACGCATGGTAGCAACAGCTTTATTTCTATGAATCTTATACTGAGCACTATAATATGCGTTCCCTCTGCTTTGTTTCATTTTGGTGTGCCAGTGATCGCGCGTTTTTATCATGTTTAGCACAGCTGCTGTCATCCAAGGGCACACTGGATGTGTATAGTACGTTTTTTTCTGCGTAAAACTACAATCATTTATCACAGCTTTAATTCTATCGACAAGGCTGCAGCAGTGCTCATTAGCATTCATATCGGCGAGGTCTGCAAAGCTCATTTCAAAGAGCCTGAGTGCGCATTTTCGATAGTCAATTTTCTTCCTAAGTTGATGTTCTGATGAGATGTTGGAGGGTGTTGATGATGACTGTGTCATGCTTGGCGTTTTAAGGTCCGAGACGGGGTGCTTGCAGTATGGAATCGCGAAGCACAGCGCAATTCACGGTCTGAAGGTTGAGGCCGCCACCGGGACGAAGGATGATCTTATGATCGTCGATGACTAGCTTTGCGTGGCGTAGCAAAGACAGTTGGGGCGGCCGGAGCAGGCGTCCGGCCAACGCTTGAGTCAGATTCGGAGTAATGGGGGGAGGAGAGTTGCGACTTGAGCATCGCTTGTCGTGCGGTGATTGCCAGCCGCTGGCAGAGGTCAGTTCCGAGAGTGATATGTCTTCTCCCTCTACTACAATGGGTTCCATGCCGCCTTTGAGGAACCGACGCGCCTGTGGCCCGAGCGCGAAGCTGCGTCTCCAGCGGCGTTCGGTATCGGCGGCAGCTGCGTCGCGAGGCTTAGCCTCTTAGCGCAGCGCTGTGAGGAAAAGATATGGACTTCCCTCTTGATGAGGTAGTCCAAACCGGGAAAAGTTGGTATCGGCAGGTTCCTGACGTGAAGCGGAGGCTGATGATACTAGTTTTAGTCGGCTGGGATGAGTTAACCTGGTCGTAAAGGATAAAGTTTGTGGAGCGCATGTGAAGCGCGTCCGCTCACAGGACCTCCGAACTGTGACTCCGACGGTGCATTAGCAAGACGCGCCTTTGTTCAATCCAAACCATCGAGCTGACATGGCGGACTGGTTAGCATGCTCGTCTCGCACTTCGCAGACCCTGGCTTGATTCCCCAACTCGACCAATTTCCTGCTCGGTTTTATTTATTTATGTAGCCTCACTAGAACGGTTAATTAGGCTAAATGGTCTTCACCATTGTTTTAAAGCCATGCATCATGTCCTGTCACTCACCTGTCAAGTGATGTAACTCTCTAAAATGTTCGACACAATGTCTATAAAACGTCTAGAAACATCTAACTTTTAATGATGGTAATGATAGTTAAGCATGACTTGCACATTTCGCGATACTAGTTAATGTATGGTTACAGATAGTTAACGTGTCCTTAAGTAGTACACTGTCTAATTTGTGTTAGTTACGGTTCAGGTGCAGCACACAGTCCCACATGCCACTTAACTACTACTATTTACGAATTAGTCATTTAGTCATTAAGTACAGTGATATAATCATTAAATCCCTTTATATCATGATTCGATGTCTTTCGAAGGCACCCGAATAAGTATATATTGGCTATTGACTTGCATATGCCCAATAAGTCATGCATCCGAAACGCGGACACATTTGTTAACATGTCTTGGTCACGACAGCATAAGGCATTAAAGACTTTCGCCTTAATAATTTCAAAGTCAAGGCCCTCTCGCATACAAGGGAGGGAGTGCAAGCTTGCGACCCGAGCCGAGATGGGAGGCAAGACAAAGCTTCAGCGCAAAGAGTGGCGATAAAGAGAGAGGGAAGGAAGCTGGCGAGGCAATCTGTTGACATGCAGCAGACGCGCCTCTCCCCCGAGCTCCATAAAATAATGCTCAGACCGAAAGGGTGTCTCAAACTGATCATGGACCGCACTGATGCAACAGTGGCGGACGAGGTGAAGATGGCGGCAGGTTTTAAACCGCCGGAAGTTAAGGAAGATAGCGTACTCGTCAACTACAAGCAAAACTCGATTCTCATAGGCACTGACAGCTCGGAGAGTATGCAAAAGTACCTGAAAATCGGCTCCATTCCGACGCGAAAGGGGGACGTGTTGAAGCGTTCGTCCACCTGGCTACACCGGACGTCTGTGGGAAAGGAGTTATACATGGAATTCCGGTCTAGCTCACCGTGGAATTCATTCAAGATATGTTGAAGTGCTCTCGTAACCCGGAGGTGATGGAAGTCAGGCGACTTGGCCGTGAGTCGCACACCGTGTTGCTACTCTTTGAAGATGAGACAGTGCCGCACTAGATTTATTATGGAGGCATGCCGCTACGCTGCCATCTCTACGAGAAGAAATATGAGGTCTGTGTGACATGTGGCCAATTCGGACATCAAGCTGACGTATGCCCGAACCCAGACACCATTAGGTGTCGAGGATCTGGTATGAGCAGTTCCCCCCCCCGCCCCCCAGGAACATACTTGTGACCCCAAGTGTGCCCTATGTGGGAAAGGGCACATACTCGGAAACAAGAAATGCCGGAAACTGTACAGGACCCCACACACAATTAAGAAGGGACCGTGGGAAGAACGAGCGCAAGACAGTGAGAGCAAGGCAACAACAGACAGCGAGAACAACGCATCTGGACGGCAGAGCAGACCAAGAACCAGAGCAGAGAGGGGATTTCACATGCGATAGGACTCCTTCCCGCGTCTGGAGTCGGGACAGGCTCTGCTGGTCACGCCCGGTCCACGGCACGCTCCAACTCCCGAGGTCGCTCGGGTTCCCGGGACCGCCTCAGCTGCAAGGGCCCTTCCACCTCCCGAGGTCGTTCCAGCTCCCGGGGTCGTTCCAGATCCAGGGGTCACTCCAGCTTTCGCAAGCGCTCCGCTTCCAGGGGGCGGGACAACACTGGCAACACATGGTTCATCGGAGCCCGGCCCAAAATCGAGGGACGCTCTGACTCTCATCAGCAAGGGTCAACGCCGCCCACGGACAAGACCAACGTGCCGGATGACCACAAGAGGGTGAGAATTGTAGATAAGGTCTCCCATACTCATCCACCCGGTAGGTCTGAGGGTATCTTACAACTTAAACACATGGTGGAAAAATTAACCGGGGCGGTTACGGCCCTTCAAAATGAAAACGCGGAACTTAGGAAGCAGCTGCAGCTTTATATCCAGATAGATAAGAAACGACAGTAAGCCGAAAAAGCCACAAATAATACCCAGGAGAGTACGAGAGTACAGTCTTTGTCAAAACTTTAGAGCCCAGGGGGTTCACTTCCAAGCTTTATACTGAGACTCCAGGACCATTCATGGAAGTCCTACCTATTGCAGGAGGCAGTACCAGAAACCTTCTCATGTCCAGGAAATTTGGAGCGCTAGCGATCCATTAAGAACGACACAGTGTGGCTCAAAAGAAAACCCCCTGGGCTCCAAACTTTTAACCAAGGCTGTACGTCCGGCAGAATCACCTCTTCGACGCGAACCTGCCGCGCTTCGTTCGGTCTTCCTGCTCGCACCTGTCGAAGAACGGACGGATCAGAAACTGGCCTCCCGTGTATAAGCGCCTGGCTCGCCGCACGCGAGGACTGCCTGTGTAGCATGTGGCAGCGTGCTTTCAGCAAACTGAGGTAATCGCGCATCGTGGAGGTGAGCGGCGCGCCTCGCTCCACGGCGCGTATACGGGCGAGGGTGTTGTTGATCTCGCCCGTGATGCGCTTCCTACGCTGCCTCCCTTCGCGGACCAAGAGCAATCGCCACACTGCTTTTTAAGGCGAAAGCCTTTAATGCCTCATGCTGTCGTTAGCAATCCCTGTCGGCAGCCGTGTCTGCGTCCGTGTCGGCAGCCGTGCCGCAGCCGCGTCAAGAGATGTGTCCGCGTTTTGACGGGTGCCCACCGAGATATGTGAGACAGTTACTGCGTAATTTCCTATCCTCAAATGCAATTTTCAGTTTCTTCATTACGGCCCCTCTTCTTTCACTGCCACTTCCTCGCTTCCTGTACGGTGCGGTTAAGGTGTCACCGAGATGACTGACAATTACAGCGCCATTTCCTTTCCTCAAAAAGCGTTGCTTTCAAAAGGCAAGACATCGCACCAAACGGGTGGTCGCAGTGCTACAACAAACTGTCGCGTTCCACTCCTAAAGGCGAAGGATAAGCGTCATTAATTAGAAGTTAATTAGTATTTAGTCATTGATTGGTAATTATGCATTAATTAGTAATTTGCCATTACTTAGCACTTAGTCATTAAATATGTGTGATGCCATCCAGTGTGGACGTCACCGGTGCCACAGAGGCAGTCAAAGTGGTGTGGAAAACGCTTTCGCCTTTTCAGTGGTTTGGCAGTGGTTTTGCTCTGGTTAAACCGGGTAAATTGAGTTAGCAATGGAAACCGCGCTAATCCGCTGTTTTGCGAGCCTTTGCGCGCGTTCTTCTAGGGATTCTTGGGCTCGTTGCCTTCGCCTGGTAGCATTGCGGCGTTCCTGAGCAGTCAGGTGTTGAGATTCATCGCTGACCGATGACGCGGAACCACTCTGCGAGGTAGAACGTTGTCGCCGAGACCTCAAGACCTGGGAGGACTGGGAGACCCTGCTGCACTCGGAGGACCCGGCCGTGCAGACCATCGCCACCGGCCGTGCTGCCAGTGTTATGGACCTCAGGAACATAAACACTTGAGTGCAGTGGGGTCGTGCGGGGACCCTGGGGCGTGCCCCGAATTCCTTTGTAAATAAAGTTTTCCCTCTCTCTCTCTCTTGTCGCCGAGCTGCATCCTTAGCACGACTCTTTGCAAGACGTTCTTCACGCTGTTTGGCATCTCTTGTGTACTTTGTCGCTTTCTCGCTTCTTCCTGTCGCTGCCACTTCTCCTTAGATGACTGCATAGCAAAACATTGTTGTTGTTGTTGTTGTTGTGACTGGGAGAAGGATGAAAAGGAAATTGCACGGGCCTGCCTACTGGCTCGAGCCGAGCCACCACCGCTGGCGCGTGCAGATAGAGGAGCATTGAAAGATCAGAGGAAAGAGAAAAAGAGAAGTAAAGACGCGCGTCACAGCAACAACCGCGTCCGCCGAAGCAGACGCTGCTGAAAAAACCAATCAGCTGCCGAAACCGCGATCGCTCCAGCACCTCCACGCCAAGGCAAGCGCGCATTTATAGACGGTTAACAGCACGAGAGCATGGGCGCCCCCCATATTTCGTCACGTCACCATTGCGCCACGCTGTAAGGGAGTCCATGGAACGCGATCGCCCGTTCGGCTGTACTCCTTGCTCGTCGGTAAATTGGTTTTTGAGGAAAGAAAATGTATCTGGCTCGCATATCTTGGTAGACACCTAAACCTCGCCGTAACGGGAAGGGAGGAAGATGGGAATAAAAGAAGGCACCATATTCACTAGACGCGCCTTTGTTCAGTCCTAACCATCATGCTGGAATGGCGGAGTGCTTACCGTGCTCGTCTCGCACTCCGGGGAAGGGCGCTCCTGAGAAGGTTGGGTCGGAACACGTGCGGACTGGTAGACAGATACGCGGACGTACCGGACGACCTTAGAAAGACCTTTAATGTAGGACCCCTGCCTAAAAACATGGATCCTAACCTACACGAGGACAGACGAAAAGCAAGGGCCGAGCAGATAGAAAGGAGGCTAGGCCGATCAGAGAACACAGTCTATACGGACGCCTCCATGTACGTACATGCAGGGAAGCGCTTAGCCGCTACGGTGGTAGTTAATAGCACAGGAGACATGGCCACATGCGCCTCAGTGGAGGTCGTGGGCATCACGGAGGCCGAGGAAATTGCCGTCGCGCTGGCGGTAGCAGAAGGCTATAGGAAAGGCCGATCCCTAAACATCTTAACAGACTCGAAAGACACGTGTAAAAACTATACGAAGGGCAGAATTAGCGGCATGGCCCTCAGGATAATCAGTGGGGCAGCAGCCTCTGCTGAGAAGACACCCATACAACACATAATCTGGGCCCCAGGCCACGCAGGCGTAGCGGGGAACGAAAGAGCAGACAGCCTAGCTCGAGGGCTTACATACCGAGCAGGCATGTCAGATGTTCTGGAGCTTCAGCTACTAGCATGCGAGGGGGGATACACAGAGACATTACAACTATACAGAGGGACTAGATTCAAGTACCCACCACCACACAAAGCCCTCACGAGGGAGGAAGCAGTCGGCTGGCGTATGCTACAAACAAACTCCTTCCCCAACTTGTACATCTATAACAAGATGTCACCAACACAATACAGAGCAAACTGCCCCTGGTGCGGCGACACACCCACACTATACCACATCACATGGGAGTGCGAACGAAATAAAGCATTCCACCAACACGAATTCCCGAGTGCGGAGCAATGGGAGAGCCGGCTCACCAGCAGCGAGCTCGCGGCCCAAAGGGCCTTAGTGCGGCACGCTACTGATGCAGCGCGACTCAGTGGAGCCCTGGACTAGGGGCCCAACCTTGCTGAAGAGAAGCCTGAAGTCGCCGGCGCCACGAAAGACGACGGAGGCTTCGAATCCGCGAATCTCAAAAGATCTCAATAAAAGTTTTCTACTACTACTACTACTCCGGAGACCCTGGTTCGATTCCCAAACTCGATCAATTGCCTACTCGGTGTTATTTATTTATGTGGTCTGACTAGATATTAAGTTCATTGCAGCTGGGTCGTTTGAGCCACTGGACGTTCGTACACAAGGTGCGCAAAATGCGTGTCGCACTGCGCGCCAATGCTGCTAACGCCGGCTCCGAAGGGCAGAATTGGCGGACCTGTTAGTGGCGTCATCTGTCGTAGACAGAGCAAACTGCTCTCCCCGTTGCCACGTAAAGCCCCTCGATAATTTGAAAGTAGCGACACTCTCTTCCACTCATGGAGGTTTTCCTCCTCGAATATCCTCGCCCGCCGGCTGCGCGCGCTGCACACGGCACGCTTTTTTGGGCGTCACTCGCTCGCCGTCCGGGCAGTTGGCTGGCACATGCGCGCGCTCTTTAAGTGCGCGCTTTTTCCACGCTGTTATTGAATAAAACAGGGGGGTAAAGCTGAGCTCGCAAAGCGGTCCACGCATGTTAAGTCGCCATCTTGAACGCCATCTTACAACACATTAATGTGGCCAGCACAGTTTTTTCTCACGAAGTCAAGGATGGGTGAAGTTTGAGTTTGAATTCGGAAAACTGCGGCAGATATAATAATTATATGTCACTCTTACGCGTATTTTCCATGTTTTAAACACATTTTGTAATGTTTAGCATACTGATTGTGGTCATCTCTTTAATATCGGACGATTGCGAACATGTTCACGAGTGAACTGAATAAACGCTCTCGGAGTTTCGGTTTTAAACTTCTACTTTCGAACCTGATTTCAAGGCACTTAATTCAAGGAGCTGCATACGACAAGGAGTCACTCGCGCTCTCGTTCACCGCGATGCCACCTTCGTGCGTTGATGCATGGCAAAAGCTACAAAAGGATCGGGCACTTTGCACTATTTGTGAGTAAACGTGGGAAGAGATACATCTGCACATTGCACGACAACTGTGTACTGTTAAGCGTGTGAATGAAAATCTCCCGCTCTTGGAACTCTCTTTAAAGGCGGATGACACCAAGCAAATGAACCTTGCAGCCGTTTACTTTTTCACGGCATTCGACTTTCTTAACGCCATTACCTCAATCTGCTTGACAGAGAACACGTTGGCGATACTTATAAAGGATGCAGGTGTTCTTGCTTAAATGCGTTTTATTACGATTTTCATCACTAATGCATGCGGTAATTAAGGTAGCACTGTTGAAATAAACGGCCGCGCAATGACAACGGCACAAGAAGGACATGCGCAGTCTACCAACTGTTTATTTTACGGAAAAGAGGCACACTTATGACCCTCAGCTCAAGCATCTGACAGCGCATTATTGCTCCGCACACAGCCAGTGGCAGGAACTCGGCATGTAAACAAGACAGCATACATGTAATCGCAGGACTCGTCTTATCCCGTGCGTATAAAGTACTTGCGGCACTAGTTTCTCATAAATGGGTTTTGAAACCAAACAGAGGAATAAAAAATATCTCAGCAAAAAAGCAGTGTCACACATTAGAAGCAAAAGCAGTCATAAACCTAAAAAAAACCAACACAACAACCAACCAAGCACCCACAATTTAATGCGCACAATTCTGGACATGAAACGAAGGTTTCTCGAGCGGTACACGGCGGTTCATGCATTTCTGCCTCTACCTTGTTTCACTCGTTCGTGATGAAGCTCTGAGCGTTGCTGCGTACTAAAAATCCCATTGTGAGCTCGTGTCGCGCCGGAAAAGACACGGCACCGTCTTCCTCGGCGAAGGAGAAAGATAAAAAAAAATAAAACGATAGAGGCCCGCGGTACTCTAACAAACCTTCGACATTTAATGTAACAAAACGCTGAACATTCAAAACAAACCAGGCAGAGCGGTTGCTCCATTTACCTTGGGCATTTGTTTCCTTTGCGAATTTTGTTTGCCCTTTTGGGGCCAAAGCAAATTTCCGACATGTATTTGCACTCGACAACAGAGGACATGCAAAATCCCGTGCGCTCTACAGACGAAATACACTCCAGCGCGTCACAATTGCGGTACTAGCATTCAAATAACAATTCAGAAGTCACAAGCCACCTATATGAAACAAGAGTTGGTATGCGACACTGCATACCATTGAAAACGATCCAAACAGACGATTTTGCCGTTGTTTACAGCAGTTTAGAGCAGCCGAGAGCTACTCTGCATACCGCCATCTTCCCACGGACTACGTTGCCAGGTTCCAACTCCGTTATTTGCCCAGATTTAGAAAGTGACAAAACAGCTGGCAACACACGCAAACCGTTGTGTGATGGCTGCGTTCATGCGTTGCCCACTGGAATGCATGGGCTCAATGGGCAGCTTTTCCTCTAGAGTTGGTTGTATTAACTCTATGGAATAAAAAAACGAGAAAGACATGCGACACGCGTGACTACCACGAGCCAGAGAAATTAGCGTCTCGTACGCGCAATGAAAGTGCCAGTCACGAGCGCTTGCGGCACGAACAAAACCACTTGCTGCATATATCTCACATTCTTTTTGACTTTTCAATACCGTCTGTCTCAACACGGCATAGTATATAAAGCAAAATATTTACAATATATTTGAACATTCCTGAATATTTTCAGCATCCCAACGTTTAGTTAAGTGTAGATTCACTTCGAACTAATTATCGCGGAAGTACAGTTTATGAAGTTGTTCACGAGTGGAGTTTCAGAAGTTGGATGGTTGCTGGGAACAAGCTGGGGCATTTGCTTTGATGGCCGTCCTAAAATTTTTCATTAACGTTCAGTCTGAGTTTGGCACCGCGCAGTGCACATGCAACGGCTTAATCGTTTTTGTAGTTGAGAATTTTCGCGCCGGCTTGGAAACGAATATGAACTTTTTTCTATTACGCATGAAACGACTTCAGCTCCCGCTGCCGGCGACCTTGAGGTGATGTCGAGCCGAAGCCGAGAGCCAAAGATCCGCGCACCGATTTTCCGTCATCCAAGGAAAGTGTCCGCACCCCAAAATTTGGCCCTCTCAACCACCGAAATTTCACCTTGTCCGAATTTCATCAAAATTGGTGTCAAGCCTAATTATAATATGTCCAATTCAATGGTGACCTCCAAAATTAGGTGGGCTATCCCCAAAATTTGTCTCTCTGGAACCCATAAATTTCACGTCGTCCATATTTGACCAACATTGGGGTCCAACCTAATTTGACTATGGAAAACTCCGTGCTGGTTTCCAAATTTACGAAGACCACCCCCGAAGTTTGGCACACTTGGGCATTTTCCGCCCACATTCTATTCCTTTTTAAATCCGCTTAAAGAGATGTTACGTTAGGAAAGAAAAAAACTGATAGCAACGACCGTGACAAAACCCAAGAGAAGGTTATAGGGTCTTAGCAGTTTGGTCAGCCACAGTCAAGGCTATCCTAAAGCAAGTGCCTGACTAATATAAGTCTTGAGTATAAATACAGTCACAATATGACACAGTTTTTCAGATGCAATGTTTATTACAGATGAGTCGATCGTGTAGTTTTAAGCCGAAAATATACATAAAAACACAAAAACATAAAAACCACGTATAAGCCAGCTGCGGACATCTGTCACCCGTTGGGTGCAGTCCTCGAAACAGCACACAGAATACAAAAACATACTTAGGGAAATGAAACAGCTCAGATGTAGGCCTATACTTTTTGAGCCGATGATGTATTCAAAAAACGGCCACGCGACCATGTTCAACTAAAGCAAATAATCACTAACTGTTGCAATGAATATACAAAAATGGCATGCATTGGATATTTACAATACTTGAGTACATTCAGGCAACAATGGAAAGCACTGAAGTGATTAGAAAATGAATTATATATGTGAACGCAATACGAGGTCTTTTCCGAGAATGTGGCATTGATAATCTCACCTGGTAGAAGCGTAACGGTTCAGCAAAACAACCAATAAGCGTTGATCGTTAGACAAGTTGCATTCATTAAAAAAAATATAGGTTAAATCTCGCTCGGGACATGCGCCGCCTTACTGCGATGTGCACCATTACCAGAGGTTCGAAAAATTTACCGCACCGCGGATACCGCTGCACGCATACCAACACTTTTGCTTCCACACTTGCTAACACATGCACACACATTGTATGCATCAGCCGCCGCTATTATAGCACGTTGAGTGGAACCATGAAGTGACAACAATAACACGCATAACGACTCAAAATGATCATGAATTAAGTGAGGTTGTCGGCTTTGTGATGCGCTTGCATGCAGTTTCAGTATACACAGTCGCTTGGAAGAAATGCACAGTTGCTCGCAGAGGTGGGCAGTCTACGTCGGGGTAAAGTTCTTGCGGCCGATGTTGTGCAGCCGCTTTTTTCTTCTAATGCCGTCTTTCTTGCCGCTCGGAATCGCGAAAAGAGCAAAGCCTTTTTCACGCCGGCTTGTGCACTGAAATTCGCAGCCATTCGGCATAGTGCTGCACTAAAAGAGCGCGAATAACGCGAAGTGCAAGCGCGCTATGCTAAAGCCCCTCAATGAAACAAAAGTAGCGAAAAGCTTTGAACTTTCCGACACTCCTCCTCTCCTGGCGCGCCGCCGGAGAATCGAGCCTCCCATTGGCCGAGGCGCCGTAGTCACGTGTTAGAGCGCGCTTTTTGGGTCCGCAGCAGACGCCAGCGCCATTGCCGGGGCTGGGAGTCGCGCTTCATTTTATTTCTGTGCAACAGTTTTGGCGGGAAGCGTTTTTTTTTTTTTCATCTTTGACGGCGTCTACGTGTTGCGGCGATGCCGAGCTTCTGTTGCGCGTATAGATGCAACAACCGAGGTGGCAATGGCAAAAGATTTTTTGTAATTCCTTCCAGAAAAAGCAACGCGGCTCGCCGAAAAGGTTTGGCAGCACAGGATCGGGCCGGGCAAACTTCGATAATGTTGTGGATCCGCGTCTTTGTGAGATAAGTGGTCGTTTTTAAGTTGTCAGTCGTGTTTTTTCGGATGATTTGGTGTGAAGCGCCAGCGGCTGCAGTCTTTCTTCGCACTAAATGCCATTTGGCATGATTTTAAATAGACTCGTTCGCTAGCGGGTACGAAAGCCGTGCTGAAGAACAGGTTTAATGTTGCTCGCTTTGCGCAGCGTGTCGGCTTGGTTTCAGTCGGGCTCGTTCGCATGTTGTTCGAGCCCCGCCGTTTACGTTGCTCGCTATGCAGGTCCAGGCTTGATGTTGCACGCATTGCTTGCCGTATTTGTGTTGCTGCAGCTGGACTCTTGGGCTCACGAACTCGATACTAAAGGGGCGGTACTCGCCTTTCGAGCCTACTCTGCTCATGCTGCTCGCGGTGCAGGTCTAGCTTTCATGTTGAACGCATCGCTAGACGTATTTGTTTTGTTACAGTTGCACACCTTCGCTCACGAACTCGACACCAAAGGTGTGGTACTTGCTGTTGAAGCTCCTGCTGCTCATGCTGCTTGCGATTAAGGTGTAGCTTTCATGTTGCGCGCATTGCTGAACGTATTTTTCAAGCAGGGTTCTAAACCGAAATCGGGCGTTACTGTGCCTAGGCACATTAGCGCACCTGTCGCTTGAATCGATATCTGCGTGGATAATACTTGATAATGCAAGCAAGTACCTCTGTAAAACATAGTTTCAGACATTTTGGGTTGAGGCCGTCGTCGCTGCCGCGAATTCCTGCGAAAATCACGCTGTGTCGAGCTATGTAACGTGGATAGGTGGTGTCAAATGAATCACTAACTCACGGGCGCGCGCAGTGATCCAGACCATTTCCAAAGCTCGACATTGGAAAATCTCCTCATGGCTTTTAATGGGGAGTGGTGACGTGTTAACACTTGTGCATTTTTTTTCAGTTATGAAAGGTCACGCTCTATATTTATTTTTTTTGTGCCTTGTATCTCCCACGCCACAGTCTCAATGCGGCCGAATAGGAGGCAGAAAGTGCAACAAAAATCATGCGGGCGCGCGGTCCGCTGCGCGCCAAAGCGCGAGCGACGAGAAAACCACTCTAGTGCCGCGAAGTCGCTCGCGCGCGCCACTTCCAACGTGTGCTCCGCAGTCAAAGCGATCGAAGAACAAGAATTTTCTATAAAGCAATACAACGTTGGTCGAGGCAGTTATTACAGTAACTGATTTTTCAATCTCTCATTTCATGATGTCATTTTGACCGAAGCCAAGTCACAAAACGAAACACATAGTTCATTTGGGCGCGCGGTCTGCCGGGCGCCAAAAGGCGACGGTTGGAAGCGTCTGCTAGCTGCTGCCGGCCTAGGTGCCGCCACCGTCGGCGCCCGGGAGAAGCCGAGAGAAGGAGCGCCGGCATAGGAGGAGGAAAAAGGAGATGTCGCTACTTTTAGTTTATTTAGGGGCTTTACGCTATGCCAGGGAGCTCGGTCGTAGCAGCGGCGGCTGGCTAAAAAATGGCGCCGACGAAAAATGAAAACACAAAAAGAGCGAACTTTCCGCGCGCTTTTCCCGGAGACCGCCCGCGGAGCCAATCACCGTTGAGAAAAGCGGCGTTGGGAGAGGGCAGAGAGGAGGATAGGCGAGGGTGCGCGGCGCGGCGGCATAGTTCACAGAAAGACGCTACTTTCAAATTATCGAGGGGCTTTATTGCCGCGCCGATGGCGCTGCCATCTGGCGGAGCGCGGCTGCAGCAACGGCGCGCCACCTGATCGGCGCAGCGGATGTTCAAGGTCATCCGGCTACGCGACGAGGCGAAACCGATGGGCACGAGAGGCACTCCAAGGGGCAGTACTATCCCCACTTCTCTTTAACATTGCACTCCTCAATCTCCTACCTCTTCTCAATCAGGTACAGGGCATACGCCACGCCCTGTACGCTGATGATATAACCATCTGGACAACCACGAGAAGTATGCAAATGATTGAAGAACAACTACAAACAGCGACGACAACAGTTCAGAATTATGCATGGGCGTGTGGACTAACGTGCTCACCCGAAAAATCAGAACTCTGTCTTCCGTCAACGCAAGAATCAGGACACCATCGGCATCTGCGTTGACAACTCACCCATCAAGGAAGTTCAGACCCTAAAGATACTGGGTCTGTACATAAGTAACAACGACAACAACCTTCACACCCTCAAGAAACTACGGCTCGTGAGCGAGCAAGTCGCCAGAATAATCGCCAGGATAACGACGCGGAAATCAGGGATGCGCGAAGAAGATACTCTGCGACTGGTGGAGACTTTCGTTGTAAGCCGCGTCGTCTACGCAGAGCCCTACCTCCGCCTCAAGAAACGTGGCATCACAAACCCCGACATCATAGTCAGAACAGCCTACAAGAAGGCCCTGGGACTCCCTCTTGCGACATCGACGGACCGGCTCTTGCGACTGTTGTGCACAACACGATAGATGAGCTGAAGATGCACACCTTACGGCGCAGGTACTACAGCTCTCCACTACTCTGACTGGGCGACAAGTCCTGAGCAATTTAAACATCAATTGCCCTCGACATCTAGACAACAAAACTGACATCCCAGCCTCATGGAGAGGACAACCAAAGGACGCTGCGCTACCCAGGAATATGCACCCCGGTTTTCACCAGTCAACACGACAAGCATGAGCCATAGCTAAGAAAAGGAACTACGGCCGGCGCGAGAGTGTGTTCTATGTCAATGCTGCGGCAGGGAAGGACGGCAGTCGCGGTAGTGCACGAAAATAAAACAGTGGACGGACTAGTACTGGCTAGCCAGGACATACTGGCTGCGGAAGAAGTGGCGATTGCTCTAGCTGCAATGATCCATAACTACAGCGCAAACGACAGGATAGAGATGAAGAAGGGACACGACACAGCGCTGACTCACAACTGAAGTTTTTATTGGATGCCAGAAGGTATAAATACCTCCCTAGCGGCCAGAAAAGAATGCAGTCCACACTTACATACTAGTATACCAGTCACGTGCCACCAAGCGAATCACATGCGCGAGAATACAATATAATCAGTGAGCATGCACTTGTCAGTATTCGCAATCAAGGTATCGTCTTTCTTTTTCTGACAACGCCAGAGGTGAAGCACTGATGCATTCTTCCGAGAGCCTACCTATTAAGTGAGCTTCTATGATCTCTCTTGTTAACGAGTCACGGTTCTTTCCTAACACTGCACTCACCTGATAGTTTGGCGCACAGACGTAGGTATCATCGTCATCTTCATTGCCTTTGCAGAACCTGCAATGTTTCGCCACTTGGCCAGAGATAGCGACAAGGGAGACATTATACTAATGCTCTTTGAGTCTTTCGTTTAAACATCGGCCGGCTTGGCCGATGTATCGCTTACCGCAAGATAGTGGCAGCGAATATACCACCCCTTCCTGGCAAGGCACAAATTGTTTTGCGTGCTTTATAGGGCACTTGCGCGATTCTTTAATCTCTGAATTTACATTCTTAATCAGGCTGGACAGTCGTTTGGGCGCCGAAAAGACGACATCAACGCCTGCATGTTTTCCTATTCTTTTTAGATTGTGCGACAATTTGTGAAGATATGGCAACACAACAATCTTCCTTTTCTTCGTCTCTTTCGTACAATAACTTTTTCCCTTTGATTTTAACTTTTCCTGTAGTTTTCCTGCCACCGAAACTAATAATTCAGACAGGTAGCCTGTCTTTGCCAGGCGCTCTACTTGGTTGCTGAAGCTATGCTCCAACCTGTGTTCAGAGGGTTTGTTCACTGTGTTGCTGAAAACGGTATGTATAATTGCTCTCTTCACCAGCTTGGAGTGAGCTGATGAAAACGGCAAGATGGGGTTAACAGCACGGGGTTCATATGCCCAACAAACATGAGATGGAGTGAACTGAAGCGAAAGATCTAAAAACCTAATAAAATCATTCAATGGTACTTCGTGTGTTAAAACCAATGGTGTGAGGCATTCTGAGAACACCGAAAGGACGTCAGGGAATTGCTGCTCGAAACCAAGGTTGTCACAATCCAAAAACACAAAGTAGTCATCAACAAATCCAAAAATGCTACAAACTCTGGAACCTTCAAATCGCTCTTTCATCCTTCTGTCTCGTGCTGCTAGGAACACGTCACTAAGGAAAGGCGCTAGACATGAACCAATACAGATCCCCTCTTTCTGAATAAAAACTTCGCCATTCCATTCCGCAAAAGTTGAGCCAAGATAGAGTGACAACAATTCAAGGAACCCAGTAGTGAAAATTCTGCTCCCATTCTGAAATGCAATAGCACCATATTCATCAATCAGGTCGTTGACGAAGACAAAATTTCTGCTTGAGGAACGGCGTAATAAAGATCCTTTACATCGACTGAAAATCCACAAAGCTTCTTATTGTAGTTACTTTCTAGGAACGCGATAACATCTTTCGAACTTTTTACTGTAAAAGGGTCGTCAATTGATAAAAGATTAAGTTTTTTCTGCAGGAACTTAGCTACATGCTGCTGCCATGTTCCAATTTCCGAGACAATTACACGAAACGGCCACTCTAGTTTATGTGTTTTCACAGTGAGAAACATTTGCAACCACTTCCCTGAGCTGCTGTCGATCTTACTTGATAGCCTATTTAATTTCAGCCTATTAGCAAGTTTCTTCTCCTTGCTGTTAACTTTTGAGGCAGACACATCACTGCGTTTTTCAAACATCGCAAGAACAGCTTCCGATGCTTTCGACAAATACACGTTCCTATCCAAGACAACAAAACCTCCGTCCTTATCAGCAAGTAGCATAGAGAACGAGTTCTCTTTCAGCCAACTAACCGTCTTATGCAGAGGTAGCTTCGTCCCCGATGCCCTGTACCTCGTTAACGTGTCCACACCCTCCGAAATGCAACGGTCCACCTCAGTTCTGTCGGCCTGCGTGGAAACTTGCTTTACCATGGCTAAAAGTTCCGGTCTGGATTTCTTGGGCTCCACAGCAAACTTCGGTCCCAGCCCCAGGACTTGCCTGAGGTATCCAGGAAAGGGGATGCTTTCAGTGGTGTGGATCTGTTGTCTTGTTGATACACTCTTCGGCAGGAGCGCACGGAGGCCGGGAAGCGTTTTCTGCCATAGGAACTCGGTGGTACGGTCTATGCTCCATGACAGCTGACGCCATTGGTTCTTTGAGTGGGCAGGTTCCTCCAAGAGCTGCACCCGAAGCTTGAGATGTTCCTTGTGTTGCCATATCTTCACAAAGTGTCGCACAATCTAAAAAGAATCGGAAAAACATGCAGGCGTTGATGTCGTCTTTTCGGCGCCCAAACGACTGTCCAGGCTGATTAAGAATGCAAATTCAGAGATTAAAGAATCGCGCAAGTGCCCGATAAAGCACGCAAAACAACTTGTGCCTTGCCAGGAAGGGGTGGTATATTCGCTGCCACTATCTTACGGTAAGCGATACATCGGCCAAACCGGCCGATGTTTAAACGAAAGACTCAAACAGCATGAGTATAATGTCTCCCGTGTCGCTATCTCTGGCCACGTGGCGAAACATTGCAGGCACTGCAAAGTCAATGAAGATGACGATGATACCTACGTCTGTGCGCCAAACTATCAGGAAAGTGCAGTGTTAGGAGAGAACCGTGACTCGTTAGCAAGGGAGATCATAGAAGCTCACTTAATAGGTAGGCTCTCGGAAGAATTCATCAGTGCTTCATCTGTCGCGTTGTCAAAAAAGAAAGACGATAACTTGATTGCGAATATTGACAAGTGCATGCTCACTGATTATATTGTATTCTCGCGCATGTGATTTGCTTGGTGGCACGTGACTGGTATACTAGTATGTAAGTGTGGACTGCATTCTTTTCTGGCCGCCAGGGAGGTATTTATACCTGCTGGCATCCAATAAAAACTTTAGTTGTGAGTCAGCGCTGTGTGGTGTCCCTTCTTCATCTCTGTCCTGTCGTTTGCGCTGTAGTTATGGATCATCGAAAACACCAACTCGCCCAACAAATGCTTTTGTCGAACTTCATTTCTCGTACAAAGGGCCTTTCTGTATGTGATATTGACCCTCTTCGTTGTGTACCAGTCGTTGCTGCCGCATCGTGCATCGCAAGAACGCTCGGTTTTTGTATTCGCAAGAAAGTGCTGCCGCCCGAAGTGTTGGTTCTACTGGGTGGCGTTCAGCCCACTGCCGGTCATGGAAGAAGATTTTGCAAACTACTCAGAGCGGAATGGCAGCAACGGGTGCGAATGTACAAGGAACATCTCAAGCTTCGGGTGCAGCTCTTGGAGGAACCTGGCCACTCAAAGAACCAATGGCGTCAGCTGGCACGGAGCATAGGCCGTACCAACGAGTTCCTATGGCAGCAAACGCTTCCCGGCCTTCGTGCGCTGCTGCCGAAGAAGAGTGTATCAACAAGACAACAGATCCACACCACTGAAAGCATCCCCTTTCCTGGATACCTCAGGCAAGTCCTGGGGCTGGGACCGAAGTTTGCTGTGGAGCCCAAGAAATCCAGACCGGAACTTTTAGCCATGGTAAAGCAAGTTTCCAAGCAGGCCGACAGAACTGAGGTGGACCGTTGCATTTCGGAGGGTGTGGACACGTTAACGAGGTACAGGGCATCGGGTACGAAGCTACCTCTGCATAAGACGGTTAGTTGGCTGAAAGAGAACTCGTTCTCTATGCTACTTGCTGATAAGGACGGAGGTTTTGTTGTCTTGGATAGGAACGTGTATTTGCCGAAAGCATCGGAAGCTGTTCTTGTGACGTTTGAAAAACGCAGTGATGTGTCTGCCTCAAAAGTTAAGAGCAAGGCGAAGAAACTTGCTAATAGGCTGGAATTAAATAGGCTATCAAGTAAGATCGACAGCAGCTCAGGGAAGTGGTTGCAAATGTTTTTCACTCAAAAACACAAAAAGTAGTGTGGCCGTTTCGTGTACTTGTCTCGGAAATTGGAACATGGCAGCGACGTGTAGCTAAGTTCCTGCAGAAAAAACTGAATCTTTTATCAATTGACGACAATTTTAGAGTTAAAAGTTAGAAAGATGTTATCGCTTTCCTAGAAAGTAACTGCAATAAGAAGGTTTGTGGGTTTTCAGTCGACATAAAGGATCGTTATTACACCATTCCTCAAGCAGAAATTTTGTCTTCTGTCAACGACCTGATTGATGAATATGGTGCTGTTGCATTTCAGAATGAGAGCGGAATTTCCATTACTGGGTTCCTTGAATTGTTGTCACTCTCTTTGCTCAACTTTTGCGGAATGGAATGGCGAAGTTTTTATTCAGAAAGAGGGAATATGTATTGGTTCATGTCTAGCGCCTTTCCTTGGTGACGTGTTCCTAGCAGCACGAGACAGAAGGATGAAAGAGCGATTTGAAGGTTCCAGAGTTTGTAGCATTTTTAGATTTGTTGATGACTACTTTGTGCTTTTAGATTGTGACAACCTTGGTTTCGAGCAGCAATTCCCTGACGTCCTTTCGGTGTTCTCAGAATGCCTCACACCATTGGTTTTAACACACGAAGTACGATTGAATGATTTTATTAGGTTTTTAGATCTTTCGCTTCAGTTCGCTCCATCTCATGTTTGTTGGGCTTATGAACCCCGTACTGTTAAGAAAATCTTGCCGTTTTCATCAGCTCACTCCAAGCTGGTGAAGAGAGCAATTATACATACCGTTTTCAGCAACACAGTGAACAAATCTTGTGAACACAGGTTGGAGCATAGCTTCAGCAACCAAGTAGACCACCTGGCAAAGGCAGGCTACCCGTCTGAATTATTAGTTTCCGTGGCTGGAAAACTACAGGAAAAGTTAAAATCAAAGGGAGAAAGTGATTGTACGAAAGAGACGAAGAAAAGGAAGATTGTTGTGTTGCCATATCTTCACAAAGTGTCGCACAATCTAAAAAGAATAGGAAAACATGCAGGCGTTGATGTCGTCTTTTCGGCGCCCAAACGACTGTCCAGCCTGATTAAGAATGTAAATTCAGAGATTAAAGAATCGCGCAAGTGCCCGATAAAGCACGCAAAACAATTTGTGCCTTGGCAGGAAGGGGTGGTATATTCGCTGCCACTATCTTGTGGTAAGCGATACATCGGCCGATTTAAACGAAAGACTCAAAGAGCATGAGTATAATGTCTCCTGTGTCGCTATCTCTGGCCACGTGGCGAAACATTGCAGGCACTGCAAAGTCAATGAAGATGACGATGATACCTACGTCTGTGCGCCAAACTATCAGGAAAGTGCAGTGTTAGGAAAGAACTGTGACTCGTTAGCAAGGGAGATCATAGAAGCTCAATTAATAGGTAGCCTCTCGGAAGAATGCATCAGTGCTTCATCTGTCGCGTTGTCAGAAAAAGAAAGGCGATAACTTGATTGCGAATATTGACAAGTGCATGCTCACTGATTATATTGTCACGAATATTACACGGTACACCGTTAGATACACAAGAACTGTTCCAGTCTGCCGAGCGGTCACTAGCAAGCAGGCGAAGCACTTCTTCCTCGTCACAAGCGAGATGGCGGAGCACTTCTTCTTCGTCCACTTCTAAGCTGTATCATTGCCACCTCCTCTGCAGCATCGCCTCGATTCGGGCCGCTTTCATAGAGGGCAAAATGGGTTGGACACGGAAAGTTAAACACAGCTATCACGACACAGCACCGGCGGCACTCGGCGTCTAGTACACTCAGCAGGGCGGTCATGGTACGGCATCATACGAACGACGTGCACAACATCCGGATGCGGTGGTCTGCGCGATGGGCGGCCTGGGGTTGCCGGTGAAACTTCGTACGTCACGTCGCTAATGCGGCGGAGAACTCGGTAACGTACGAAGTATCGGCGCAGCAATTTTTCGGACAACCGACGGCGACGAACTGGTGTCCAAACCCACACATTGTCGCCTGGTTCGTACGTAACAAATCGCCGTCCGAGATTGTAGCGGTCAGCGTCGACGTGCTGTTGACGGTGTATTCGCTGAATGGCCAGTTGACGTGCTTCTTCAGCCCGCTGAACGAAAGTGGCGACGTCAAGATCTGGCTCAAGGTCACACTGAGGGTCGTCGGGCAACATGGCATCCAAAGAAGCAATAACTGGACGACCGAAGACAAGCTGGAAGGGCGTGAGCCGCGTTGTCTCCTGCAGGACCGTATTGTAAGCGAACGTTACGTATGGGAGAATAATGTCCCACATTTTATGCTCCACATCGACATACATGGAGAGCATGTCGGCCAGGGTTCTGTTAAGGCGCTCCACCAAACCATTTGTCTGTGGGTGGTACGCTGTTGTACGCGTATGGCTGGTGTGGGTCAGATCTAGGACTGTCTGAGTCAAGCGGGCCGGGAAAGCAGCTCCACGGTCAGTAATGATAACCGCCGGAGCCCCATGACGCAGCACTATGTTGTGTACAAAAAACGTAGCTACTTCGACAGCAGTTCCGCTTGCAAGCGCCGTTGTCTCAGCGTACCGCGTCAAATAATCCGTCGCGACAGCAATCCAACGTTTTCCAGTGGATGACTTCGGGAAAGGGCCGAGTAGGTCCATTCCCACTTGTTGGGAAGGCTTCTTCGGAGGCGCTATGGGATGAAGAAATCCTGCGGGTTTGAAGGGAGGAGACTTACGGCGCTGGCAGTCGCGACTGGTTTTGACGTATGTCCGCACTGATAGAAGTAATCTGGGCCAGTAGTACCGCTGCCGAATCCTCGCTAACGTACGACTGACCCCCAGGTGGCCGGCAGATGGTTCGTCGTGGCAAGCGCTCAAGATATCAGGTCGCAACTGGGACGGGACTACGAGGAGAAATGTTGCGGTGTTGATCTCAAAGTTGCGCTTGTAGAGGACGCCGTTCTGCAGAGTGAAATATTTGAGCCCACGAAGAAAAACACGAGGAACGCGGGGACCATCGCAGCCTTCCAGGTACGCGATAAGCGGCGCTAACTCTGGGTCCTCCCTTTGAAGCTGCGCCATATCGGTTGCGCTAACAGCACCAAGGAAAGAGAAGCCTTCAGTGATTTCCGGGGAAGCCAGGTCCATTGGCGCGCGTGATAAACATTCCGCATCTTGGTGCTTCCGCCCCGACTTGTACACGACCGTTACGTCGTACTCCTGCAAACGGAGGCTCCACCTCGCCAACCGCCCAGATGGATCTTTTAGGCTGGCCAGCCAGCATAACGAGTGGTGATCGCTGACAACGCGAAAGGGTCTTCCGTATAGGTATGGGCGTAACTTACTGATGGCCCAGACTACCGCAAGCCATTCTTTCTCAGTCGTTGAATAGTTGCATTCCGAGCGCGAAAGTGTACGGCTTGCGTAAGCGATGACTCGTTCGGCGCCATCCTGCCACTGTACCAGAACCGCCCCAAGGCCCTACGTTGCTAGCATCAGTGTGTATGTCGGTTGCTGCGGCGTCATCGAAATGGGCGAGTATCGGTGGACGTTGCAGGAGGTGGCGGAGCTCCACGAAAGCATCCTCTTGGTCAACACTTGTTGTTGGGCTAGTTGGTAATACATACTTCTGAAGAAACCAGCGCACAAAACACAACGGACAAGAAAAAGGCGGAACACGACGGACAGGAGCGCTGAACTTACAACTTTATTTCGGAAGTACAGATGCAACGTATATATATAGCCATGTCAGGGGGGCGTGCCACACAAGGAAAGAAAGAACAAGTGGAATCTACAAGGTCATGAAGAGACAAGCGACACAAGCAAACCAAAGGTCTGGCGTTTTTCCTTGTTTTTTCCCTGTTGTTTTTTCTTGCCTCACCTTCGCTTGTCTCTTCATGACCTTGTAGATTCCACTTGTTCTTTCTTTCCTTGTGTGGCACGCCCCCCTGACATGGCTATATATATAAGTTGCATCTGTACTTCCGAAATAAAGTTGTAAGTTCAGCGCTCCTGTCCGTCGTGTTCCGCCTTTTTCTTGTCCGTTGTGTTTTGTGCGCTGGTTCCTCCTGAAGTATCCTCTTGGTCTCTTCCCCACAAGAAGGGTGTGTCGTCTCTGGTCAGTGCTGTTAAGGGTTCAGCTATTCTGGAGAAATCTTGTACGAATCGTCGATAGTAAGAGCACAGTGCCAAAAAACGTCGAAGAGTCTTTCTGTCAGTGGGACGCGGGAAACTGGAGACAGCAGGGGTCTTGTCGAGATCTGGGAGAACACCGCGCGCGCTGACAACATGGCCGAGGAAAGGAAGCTCCTCAAAAGAAAAAAAAACATTTCTCAGGCTTGATCGTAAGTTGCGCACATTGGAGCGCCCGGAGCACTGTGCGCAGCCGTTCCAAGTGTTGCTCGAAGCTGGGCGAGAAAATGACGACATCGTTCAGGTATACGAGGCACATCTGCCACTTGAGCCCAGATAAGACAGTGTCCATCATGCGCTGGAAAGTCAACCGGCGCTGAGCACAGTCCAAACGGGAGCACCTTAAATTGGTATAGACCATTAGGCGTCACAAAAGCAGTTTTCTCGCGGTCTCGCTCGTCCACCTCTATCTGCCAGCAGCCGCTTTTGAGATGTAAGGAGGAAAAGAACCTGGCATGACGTAGTGTGTCGAGTGCATCATCAATCCTGGGGAGCGGGTAAACATCCTTTTTGGTCACGTTGTTCAGTTTGCGGTAATCGACACAAAATCTCAAGGTGTTGTCTTTCTTTTTCACGAGGACCACCGGTGATGCCCATGGGCTTGTCGACGGTTGAATGACATCGTCGGCGAGCATTTCGTCCACTTGCCTTTCAATGGCTTCCCGTTTGGTCGAAGAAACGCGGTATGGGCGCTGGCATACGGGCGGTGTAGTGTCGTCGGTGATGATGCGATGCTTTGCGACAGGCGTACGACCGACCCTGGAGCTTGTGGCAGAACAATCCGCGAAGTCGGTTATAAGCGTCGAGAGGAGAGCCTTCTGCTCAGGCGCCAAATCCGGATTGATTCTGACGGACGGAGGGACAGGACATGGTGGAGCCTGGTCTTCAGGGCTTGTCTCCAGGGCGCACACTTGAAGCACCACGGCGAAGCCATGCAGGAAGGCGACAGCCGTGCCCTTGGTGAGGTACTGCAACTCGTTGGCAAAATTTGTAAGCAGCACACTAGCACAACCGTCTTGTAGTTGAACGAGCCCGCGAGCGACGGCTACTCCCTTCTCGAGCAGCAGGGGTACGTGGCTATCAGCGACACCTTCGTAGTCGTGGAATAAATCGTTCCTTACGAGAACTAGCACACTGGACGTGGGTGGCACCATTACGTCGTCGTCAACAAGTCGCAGAGCAGTGAAGCGTGAGTCGTCTGTGTCAGTGCGCGCCACAGCCCGTTTAGTCGAGAACGTGACCAGTGCTTCGTGCAGGTCAATGACAGCACCGTTCGTGTGGAGAAAGTCGAGACCGAGGATCAAGTCCCTCCAACACTCACGGAGGACTACAAATTAGCCGACGAACACAAACCCACGGATATCGACACGAGCTGTGCACCTGCCGGCGGGGATAATCAGGTGACCCACAGCAGTGCGAATACTAGGCCCCGACCACCCCGTCAATACTTTCTTCAGTTGTAAGGCAAGGGCCGGGCACATGACAGAATAGTCGGCACCAGTATCCAGCAAAGCGGTTACGTCGATTCCGTCAATTTTGACGCACAAATCGGAGGTAGCGCGTCGGATGCTGTCGCTACTCGCTCCCGGAGAAACATCGTCGCGTGGTAGTGGCGCAGGAGGATCTTCACAAGTCCCGGCATCAGCGGCCTTGCCTACAGAGGCCGCTGGAATCAGTTTTCCCGGCGTGCACTGGGAGAACGGTGTCCGGAGTAGCCTGCGGCTTGACGGGGGCTTGGAGAAAAGTAGCGTCTCGGCGACTGTGATCGAGCCTCCTGGTGGCCTGACGTGATGTGATTCTGGCGCGACGACAGATCGAATGCTATCTCCTGTGTCGTTCCCCGTTCTGAGGGCACGGGTCGTCCGGCGCGAAACCACGCAGGCCCACGCGGCGGTATGGGCACGCCCTGTAGAGGTGACCCGCCTCGCCACAGTGATAGCAGAGGGGCCGACGATCCGGGGCACGCCACACTTCACTCTTTCGCGGTCGCTGATAGGCTGGCGGAGCGTCACCACGAGGGGAGCTCGACGAGAGCACTGCTGGAGTCGCGGCAGTGACGTCGTACCCAGGGGCCTGGCGCAGGACGGACGCATACGTGGACCTTGCATCAGGCTAGCGAGGAACCTCGGAAATCTGGTGCTGTTGTGTTGCCAGGCGCACCTCGTCCCGGACGACTTCGCTCAGTGGCGTGAAAGATGGCGTCTCGGACGGCGTACGGAAGGCCTGCAGTTCCTCTCTGACGACAGATCGGACCAGCTCGCGTAGAAAGGCCGCGTCGATACCGGGAGGCATGGAGATGGGATCAGGCCCGAAGGTGTTGACGTCGCGATTGTACTGGCGGGCTCGCTGTTCCAGCGTCTTCTCCATAGTTTCCGCCTCGGTGAGGAACTCTGCCACAGTGCTTGGTGGGCTGCGCACGAGTCCTGCAAAAAGCTCTTGCTTGACACCCCACATGAGGCCGGCGAAGCTTCTTGTCTTCTGTCATGTTGGGATCCGCGCGCTTAAAAAGGCGGGTCATGTCCTCGTAGTACATGCCTACACTCTCGTTGTGGCGCTGGTTGCGCGAGTGTAACGCAGCTTCTGCTCGCTCTCAACGGTCTGCATTCGGAAAAGTGGCTTTAAGATTGCGGCAGAAAGCTGCCCAGGACGTAAACGAAGCTTCATGGTTTTCGAACCATGTCCGAGCCGACTCTTCAAGTGCAAAATAGACATTGTGGAGCTTAGGGTTGTCACTCCAGCCGTTGTAACGGGCAACATGTTCGAAGATCTCGAGCCAATCCTCGGCGTCCTCGAACACGTCGCCATGAAACGACGGGGGTGTTCGTGGCTGTTGACAGAGGATGTGCGCCGGGAGCGTGGTCTCAGTTGCCATGGCAGCTGGTGCCTCCGAAGATCGGAGTTGCGTCACCCTGGTTGCAGCCGGAAGGAGTCCAAATTCAGGGGACGCTCCACGGAGGCGGCGGCCGCGGCGCTAGTGAACTGGGGTGAGATCCGTATTGGTCGGTAGCCTACGCGGGTCTGGAAGCGTACCCAGAAACTCCACCAGATTTGTTACGAATATTACACGGCACACCGTTAGATACAAAAGAACTGTTCCAGTCTGCCGAGCGGTCACCAGCAAGCAGGCGAAGCACTTCTTCCTCGTCACAAGCGAGATGGCGGAGCACTTCTTCTTCGTCCAGTTCTAAGCTGTATCAATATAAACGCTAAAAATTCTTGTAGTTTCACCTATATTTTCCGTGAGCAAGCGAAGTCAGCCTTTGTCATTTTTGTTGCTCGGCTATGATCACGTTTTAAGGAATGTGTAAGTCCGCTTCTCTTTTTTGCTCTGTAATGCATTGAATGTTTGTTTGGTTTGGTTTTTACCTTTCAGGTAAAACCGTTGCATTCAATTCACCCGCTTTGCCGCAGGCTATTGTTCACTGGAATGGTCTACCGGAACACATCGTTAATATTCGTGATCCAGCTTCTTTTAGGACCGAAATAACAGCCATTTTTTCCAATTACTGACGCGTCAATAACTATTGTATAATGATGTTCTTATTGTTTGATGGTGAGTACTAACAGTCAGTTGGCATTGTGTAATGATGTTCTTACTGTTTAATGAGTACTAACAGTCAATCAGCATTATATAATCATGTCATTCATGCTCATGTTATTACCCCTATTTATGTAATCCCCCCTCACACAATACTCCATGCTTGGAGCCTGTGAGGCAACGTGAATAAATAAATAAATAAATAAATAAATAAATAACGTGTTCATTTTTTTTTCTCCCGTTGCACTGTACTGCGAACTGTACATGGAAGCTGAGGCCTCGTCAGGCACTACAGCCTTTTGCCTCAGCTCCCTCTTTCTTGAAAGGGAAGAAAAAAAGGAAATATTAACTTGCGTGAAAGTGCTGTTCTAGTGAATGTGAAATTCTAAGAAGTAATCGGGCTTCACCAAGACTACCATTTGTGAAGTTGATCAGCGAAACACCCACCCTTTGGATGGATGGCGTCATCTGTTGTAAAGAGCGGAAGTCACAAAAGCTGTGTCTTCGAAACTAAAGGTCGTCATGAAATCATACATTCGAGATTAAAAGAAATTTAAGGGAATATCTGCACGTGGGTAAAAACAAAAAAAAATGGCAGTGGCTCAGCTCTGGTTAAGCCTGGATATACAAGTTATTAGCCTCAGTTACGCTAGATTTGAGAGGCGTTGCGCCCGGTTTTCTGGCGTTTCGACCATGCGTTTAGCTTTGCGCTTTTCATTTCTTCGCTGCTTTTCGGCCAGGTCCCAAGCTAGGACTTCTGGATCGTTAGATTTTCTACAACCGCATCTGGGTGCTTCTCCTTCCATAGCCAGTGCGAGCGCCTATTCTCTGACAACCGCATTTATAGCCCAGTAGCGCCCGGCTGCATCTAAAGATCAAACGGTGGCGAGGACGACTAGCGCGCGCAGCGCTAGCGGCGACGCACATGCGCAGTAGCGCGCGGCTGCGGCGAAAGGCCAGGCGACGGAGTCGCCGGCGACAGCTGGGGCCACCTGCGCCGCGTGTGACGGCACTCGGCTTCGCGCATGCGCAGAACTGGCATATCTGTGCACCGGCGCACGCGAAGCTCGGCTCCGACCCCTGTAGTGAAGCTTTTCGCTTCAAAAATTCGGCAGCGACACTAAGGACTGCCTACGCGTTGAAATGCGAAAGCATTACTGTCCCTGAGCGAATTTTTACCGCATAAGGTTTGTACAGTCGCGCTCAATATGAAAAGGAACACGCGAACGCGTGGCCTGCGCTCTGCGCACCGACGCTGGCGCCGACAACCGACGGCCACGGAAAGCTCGCGCTCATGCGCGTTGAGGGGAAAGGGCGTGGCCTATCCGAGTCGTCTGCTATTCTTGCCGCGGCGCGCTTGCACCCCGACTATACCCCGATCAAGGGTTTCTCGCCGCGTCTATTTCGCGCTGCGTGACGCCTCGTGAATGCCCCGCAGTAAAAAAATTCCACCTAGTTAAGCACGAAAAAGGAAACAGAGCAACAGCGGTACACAATTGGGCCTTAGTCTAGAGACCTGAACATTGATACAAGATAACGAACAGTGCTTTAACTCCTTCGTAAACCATTGCACGCTGACCTGCCGTGCAGCATGGCTGCTATTTTCTCGGCGTGCGTCGTCTGGTATGCTTGAAGGGAGCAGGAATGTGATGCCAGTAAGCGATGCTGTACTGCTTGCACTAGAACGTCTCCCGCTATGCTCGTCTCGCTCAAATTCCAGTGCACCACGACGCGACGTCTGCAATTAGCACACCGGGTCACAAATTGTTCTGACAGCGCCTGCATCCACACGGAAAACGTTTCAGCATTTGACTTCTTGACTCCCTGCCTCTGTCAGCCGGCCTTAGCCGGTAGCCACAGTTCGCCGATGGGCAGGCCGCGAAGCGAGTGGCGTGCCAAAGCCGGTGTCTTGTACTAGCGGCGCACGTTCTCGACGACGCTAAGGTGAAGCGACTGAGGCGGCTACTGAAGGACGATGATTCAGCACTCCCTAAGGAGACATTATGAAGAAAACGCTGAGTCAGCGTACTCGGCCAATGGTTAAGCTGTTTGTTTTATCAGGAACTGGGCGCTTATCGGGCCATTGAAAACCAGTATTGCAGTGTTTCACCCTTCCTACTAGGCACAAAAAAGTGCGGGCCGAAAGAAATTTGTGTTTGTTGTGTAAGTGGCCGAACCAGATTAAAAATGGCTAGGGTGCCGACCGAAGAAAGGCAGAAGATTATTCAACTGCGCTTTAAACAGTACAGGCAGCGGGCCATCGCTAAAATGAGACAGGACGGCCGTTGAAAACGGTTAATATAATAATCCAGGCGTTCAAAAAAGAAGGACGAATAAAAGATGCGCCGCATAAGCGACGACCTCGAGCCACATATTGAAGAAGACAGAGATATCGTAGCGGTAGCAGCAGTATACCCCGGAACGAGCTCCAAGGAAATTCGTGACAGCATCGGGCTCAACATTTCTACTGCGACAGTAAAGAGGCGCGTTTCAGAAGCTGGCCTTAGAAACCGGGTGACTTGCAAGAAGCCACTTCTGCGAGAAGCAAACAAGGTTAAACACCTGCAATTTGCGCGAGAGCATCACACGTGGACCAGTGACCACTGGAAACGCGTCGTGTTTTCTGACGAGAGCACATTTACGACGAAGTGGGACCAGAGAAGGCGGATATGGCGACCTGACAATTGCTGGTAGGACGTTTTTACATTGCCCTGCATGTTGCATTGCATGATGGCTAACTCTCCTTTGTCGCATTGCGCAGGTTTCCTAAATCTTTTTTGAAACGCTTTGAAAAAATAGTATAACGTTAAATATTGTTAAGTGCACTCGAAAACCTAGTTACCATCATCTTTCTGTTTGTTGTAAGCAGCATTTCAGTTCAATTCGTAGTTTGTCACGAAAACATACCCGTAACATAGCTATTGACATATTTGGAGCTTTGAAAATGGTACTGTCGAAAGCGTGATGCCAGAACACGTTTATTTTGTTTGTTTCAGTTACGGGCCAGAATTTATTCAGCATGTAGTAGCCACAGGCCGCTCAGCAGTGAGCGTGTGGGGTCTTGTTTCAAAGGGCGGCCTTGGACCCCTCGTCCGTATAAAGGGCACCCTCACAGCGAGCAGGTATTGTGCCATCGTGGATGACGTGATGATACCGTATCTCCTTGACGGCTGGTTTCCTGAGGGAGGCTATATTTTCCAGCAGGACAATTCACTATACATACGACACGGAAAGCGAAAAATCTGCTCGAAGATTTGAAGAATATAGCGCCAGAGCATGCAAACCACGAAAAGACAAGGACGAGACACAAAGCGCTTTGTGTCTCGTCCTTGCTTTTTCGTGGTTTGCATGCTCTGGCGCTATTTTCTTCAAATCAAGTATGCACCAACTCGCCCAAGAAGAAGTGTTACTGCTCGAAGAGCGCGGAATGGAGGTCCTGAGCTGGGGTCCGCAGTCGCCGGATCTGAATATCATAGGAAACGTGTGGGGCTGCATGAAACGTTCATTGTCAACCCGTTCCCTTCACGGTCTGTCCAGCGAAAATCTGTGGTTGGCGGTGAAGGCCGAGTGGGAGCGATTGAGAGAAGACACTTTTATTTACTGAGGCACTATTTCAGTCAATGCCAGACAGGGTTAGCGCTGTCATTGCCACAGGTGGCGACGTGACTCGCTACTGATAAGGAACGAAAGCTTTGAGTAGCACCAAAGGAGCGCGGCGCAAGCACAGGCAAGACGCTAGGAGAAGACCACGCAATGCACCAGCTGGATCACAATCCTACATTTTGCAAGCATCGCACGGGTACCCACCGAAGAGAGTGTTGCAGATTGCGTCGGAATGGAGAGTGAAACTGGAATGGAACACAAAAACCGCTACACCTGAAGTTGAACATATTGCTACATTGTTTTTTGTTGTATCGAGATGAAGTGGTCTCGCTCATGCGCCATTAGCGTGTTACTCATGCTTTTTGTATAATACTGGGGCCAACTGAAATGAACACATCATTTCTTTTCTCTGTGGTAGCTTTTGGCCGTTTTATTCGCGTGTGGCAATCCTGTAATTTTTTTAAGCTCTGTTCCGTGCTGTCAAATGTTGGTGCTTTCACACAGCGTCGCGCCGGACGGAGTACACGCGGCGACGAGGCACTCATGGTGGGAATTCCCTCATCTGCTGGCCGCGCATGCCTAGGCAGAAGTAGCAGGCGGCGCGCCGTGTGAGCGCTAGCAGACGACACTGCGGAGACCACGCCCTCCCCCCTCAGCGCGCATGCGCGCGAGCTTTCCCTGGCCGACGGTTGTCGGCGCCAGCGTCGGTGCGCGGAGTGCAGGCCACGCGCTCGCGTGTTCCCTTTCATATTGAGCGCGGCTGAACATGCACTTGTGACGGCTTGAACTAAGTATTCTATATGTCTAAACGCAAGCGAACTTCGTTTGAAATTCCTTTGAGACGAACGCAAACCACGATGCCGGCGACGCGTAGAACACCACCCGCAACGCAATGCAAGCACCAAATGCACGGAACTACGTGATGTCAGCCAACGATCAGGACACTCCAAGAGATCGGACCGAGTGACATGGGGCGACCAGCTGAAGACACCCAAGCGCCACATCCAGCCTGCCCCGGATCCCCGCGATGAGGAGCTCCGGGCCCTGTGTGTGGAGATAAGCCACCTCACGACACCTTTAACACACCCCGAACACCCTCATCCTCCCATCTCCAATCTCCCTTCCCAGAACCCATTTTCCCACAATCTCTCTTCCCAGAACCCATTTTCCCACCCACAAAAATTACTGCTATGCCACTCTATCTGGGGTCAGGTGTGCAAACCCTTAGCCGGCAACCTCTCTACGAATAACGTGGCAACTCCCCCGGCACCTCATAGACCCCACACACCCCGCACAGCATCACACCATCATATTACACGTCTCATGCATAACTCCACGCTTTCACCGGACACCCTTCAGAACCAATTCTGGACTACACACACTGTATCCACACGTCTTCTCCTCTCCCGCCTTACACAGAAGCCCCGAATGAGATTCTGGACGCCAACATCACGGAACAAGAGCTCGGTACGGCCCTCCAAAACCTCGGCGCAAATTCTGCACCAGGAGAGTTCAGAGTCACCAACCGTAAGCTCCGTAACCTCGATGATCAATCGATCACACGGATTACAGATTCCATTAACTAATGCTGCAGAGATGGCACTCTCCCACAGTCCTGGCGCCACGCCAAAATTATCTTCATCTCCAAACCAAGCCGACCCGTCACCATATCAAACCTCCGCCCCATATTACTCACAGTGTACCTCGGGAAACTTCTCAGCATGTTGCCTTAAACAGAATCGCTTGACATATGCAAAACCACACTACCTGGTCACAGCACCTCATCTGCCAGCTCAAAGATACCGAGCAGCACGTTAAGCTCTCAGAGCCGAACCCAGCGATGGACAACTTTCTTCACCTCTTCGAGGCCCGGCACAGCCTCGTCCGCCGATGGTGCCGGCAGAAGCGTAATCGGCAACTCAAAATCCGCATCGCGGAACTCAGCCAACAAGCGGCAGAGTATGCGGCCCAACTCGCCGACTCGAACTGGTAGACCGATGCAACAGCGCTGCTCGACAAATGTCGAACTGGAGCTCGTGGCGCCTTCTTCGTGTCCTCATTGATCGGACCCAAACCCGCACCGAAACGCAAAAACATCTCCAACGAGCAATTCACAACTTCAACGGGAACACCGGCAAACTGGCTGACGAGCTCCGGCATAAATATCTGTACACAGAACAGGATTCGCGTCCTCCGGCGCACTCGTATGCAGGTTCTGAGAACGCAGAGCTGGCTGGAACGTTCCAGCTTCATGACCTCGAAGCGGCCCTGGCCACAATGAAACGGGGAAGAGCCCCGGGACAAGGTGACGGTGAAACTTCTCGCTAACGTCCCCGAACCGGCCTACGAGCAGCTGCTCGAATATTTGGTTGCCATCTGGATGAGAGGCATGCCTCTGCTGGTGGATTGAAAGACGGCCCTCGTCACACTCATACCCAAACCAGCAAAATCTCTCAAAACCGACAACCTCCGCCCATCTCCCTCACTTCTTGTGTTGGGACGATGATGGAGACCATGGTCCGTAAGACTGCGAACCTACCTAGAAATTCACAACATCTCTGCAGACACCATGTATGGGCTCCGCCCACACCGGTCCGCAGAAGATGTGCTGCTGCAACTTCATAACGAGATTCTTGATCCTGTCGAGCCCCCTAGCGACGACAAGGTGGTCCTCACACTGGACTAGCAGGGTGCTTTCGAAAATGTTACGTCTTATATCATCCTCTCCCACCTATCCCCAGTGGAATGCGGGTACAATACATTCCAATACATTAAGCAATTCCTCGCAGATCGACAGTGATATACCCGACTCCAAGACAGTGAACGTGGCCCGTACCAACTTGGTACGCTAGGGGCTCCACAGGGAGCAGTCCCCTCGCCTCTTCTCTTAAATCTAGCCATGATGAGGCTCCCTACCCTACAGAGTGAGGTCCCCGGTGTGCAGCATGCTCTGTACGTGGACGACACCAGCCTCTGGGCAACACACGGATCGTTTGGAGAAATTGAGGCTAACTTGCAGCACGAGGCGGCTATTGTGGACGGTTATGCACGCCGCTGCGGCCTTCAGTGCTCCCCGAGCAAATCAGAATTCGTGCACATACGTTCGAATCCAAAGTGCACAACCAAACATGACCTCTCCCTTCTTAGTGGCCCGATACCTGAACACGATGAAATAAGAGTATAGGGACTATACATAAAAAGGAACCGCAAGATTGACACCACGCTGAAGAAGCTGGACGACGTGGGAGATCAGGTGGGCCGTATTGTCCGCCAGGTATCAAAGAAACGTGGCACATTGCGATGCAAAGACGCCCTGCGGCTGGCCAAAGCTTTTGTAATGAGTCGAATTCTGTATTCGGCACCGTACCTCCACATGCGCAAATGCGCTGAGAACGCTCTCGAAGTGATTCTCCGAAAAGTCTATAAGAGCAGTCTCGACATTCCGATAGCAACATCCAGCCAACGTCTCCTCGGCCTAGGGATGATGAACACCTTGGGGAGCTGCGCAAGGCTCATCTGAGCAATCAATACTTGCGGTTAAGCAAAACACGTGCGTGCCTCCTGCCTCGCATCCACATCACTTACACAACCCAAAAGAAGAGGGTATCCCTGCCCGAGTCCTGGCGCTTCGTCCAGCAGATTCGTCCCCCCCCCCCTTCCTCCCCCAATAACATGAGAAAGGATGCCCATAATGGCCGCCGCCTCGCGCGAGCGGAGGCCATTTCCGAGCAGTATGGTCCTCGACCAGGGGTATTTTACACGGACGCGGACGGTGCACACCGTGGGGGTTGGTACACGGCGGCCGTCCTCCCCCAAAACACCCCAGTTCAGGGCCCCACCTTTCGTGCCCCCAACATTACATTCGTGGAGGAAGTTGCTATCGCACTTGCAGCCGTGGATCCAGCGTCCCGAGTCATTATCACCGACTCAAGGGGAGCTTGCCGAATTTTGAACGGAGCCAAATTCCTGATCATGCCTTCCAGATTTTACATATATGTCAGTACCGGGTTTCCAACACGGCACACCATCATCTGGGCCTCAACACATGCGGGGATAGAGGGCAATAAGGTAGCGCACGCTACCGCCCGCACGCTGAACCACCGGGCATAGTCTCTCCCACTGCCTGATCCGGCTCCTGGTTTCAATCCGCCTATTACTTTCTGAAAAATCTCTCTCCTGCATCAAACTGCTCACGGCCGATACCCATCCCCCTGTAAAGGCCTCAAGAAGGCGGAGGAGCGTTGGCTTCTTCGCCTCTACACCAACACGGTACTGTGCCCGGCAGTGCTTAGACATTTCAATGGACCTTTTTCATGGTGGCACTGTGCGCATGCGCGCGCAATGCATTGCGGGAAGCGCGCGACCGCCATGTTTTTTGGTGGTTCGTCAGCCAGTTGAGCGGCTAGAGCGGTGCGGCCGCTTGCTTCGCTCTGTCGACACTTCGCTGAAGCCTCGTTGTCAACTATGCGCTTTGCGTTCCAGCTGAAGTCGCTGGCGAGATGCCTCAGCCATGCGCCGCCATGGGATGCTTTAGTTTTAGCAAGAAACCAGGAAACGCAAGATTTTTTAAGTTCCCAGAGGCATCATTGAATGCAGCAAAAGGGCTAAATGGGTGCAGGCAATGTTAATGTTGATGATGCTGTGGGGCAGCAAACTCGCGTGTCTGCAGCGACCACTTTGTGACAGGCGCAAGCTCGATTTCTTCTTTCTTACACTCTGTTTTCTAAGGAGCTGTAGCGTGAAACATGGGGTGCGACGCCTCTGTTGTCCATTTGCTACTGTAGCTGAAGTGGCTGCACAAAATAATAAGCGGAAACTGCTCGGGTCTTTTAACTACTCCCCGTGGATTCTAATAACTTCAGTAGAACATGTCGAGCTAGTTGGTTCATATAGACGCTAAGAACCGCTCGAACGAGACGCGGATGGCGAAGAGGCGATCACTGAGTGTTTGTGTGCGTCTTTGCCTTTTCGCTGTCCCTGACTCGTTCGCGCAGCTCTTACTTTGCCGCATGCGGATAGAAGGGAGCCTAAGGATAGGGTGAAAGGTAAAAGGAATGTAGTACGCCTGCGGGAATGGGCGCGCACCGTGGCACGGCCGGTCTCGAGGGGAGCGCACTGCCGCGGCCACAGGGTTCGCCGAAACGACGACGATGCCTCCAGAACGCCGGGTACCTTCCGCTTAGGATCAACTTCCCTGCGGCATTGGCCGCTAGGAGGCCGTGTAGTACAGACGCACCCCACATCGGCTCCGCACAAAGACAGCGGAATTCGCCAATCGCCAGCCTCATGGGCCCAAATTTCACCACCCACTGATCTGCGAATCTGAGCGCTGCACGCCATCAATTTTTGGCCAGACTACGTCACTTTTTGGGCACCCACGGCCCTTTCTTCTCTCTGTGACCTCTTCGCCTGCGCTAGGCCTACTCAGACGGACGTTTCCGCCACCAACGCCATCATGGAGGTGCAGGTGCAGGGAGAGGTTCTTAACCCCCCCGACTAGGACCCTATGAACTGGACGCACATTTTTAGTGTGCTTGCCCGCTCCAAGGACGTCCTTTCAACAACCCGACGCCAGGAGGCCCCAGCGTCGGCTACCGGTGCCCTCAAGTCTGCATGCCTTGACAAGTCCGCGCAACTGCATGCAACGCGCACAGCTGCGCATCCTTCGCGGCAGCCGCCGCCGATTCCTGCTGCAGACTACAAGATCGGTTTTAGATCACAAGGCGGGCTGCAGCTGGACATGCTTACGCCCCGACAACTACGGGAGGCCATCCTCCAAGCGGCGTCTCAGCTTCAGAAACCAACGCGTGCCCAAATCAGGGTACACCCAGTCAACAATACGTGCACCGTAAGCACGCCCCTAAGAGCTGACGCGCCCGCCTTGGTTTGCGTAACAAAAATCAAAAACCAAGGCAAGGACTTCGCCGCCGCAGCTTACATAGCCCCTTTTATTGTAAAACTCTCATGAAATGAACTAAAATAAAAAAAAAATCGCGAGGAAGCCCGCACCCAACCAAAGGTTATCGCAGGCGAACCAATTAAAAAATAAAAGAAAAGGGGCCAACGCCCAAGAGAAAATTTAAGAAAAAGCAATTACAAGAGAGAGAAAAAAGCAGAGGCACAAATGATGGGCGGGAAAAAAGTGATTTTTAGACGCAAGACGCCCCTGAAGGATTAAGAATTAGAAAGAACGACGTGAAAATAAAACAGGGATGGGTCCAGCGTGCCCAAATTCTTCAGACAGACTCGCAGGCGGCCAGGAGGAGGGAAGGTGCGGGGATCTGTAGGAAGGAAGAAGAGACAAGAAAAGAAAGCAAGGAGAAAAAAAACGAACAAACAGAAGATAATGGGCTTAAGAAAGCAGAAATAGTACATAAAAGAGAGGGGAAATCGAAAAGAGAATCAAGGATATGACAAGAGGGCATTTCCCCGCCGGATGGAGCGGTACGCGGAGTCATCTCCAATCCGTATTGGAACGAGACCCCGACAGCGCTCCTGCAAGACCTCATAACCGGCAACCCAGACGCCCTCATCGTGGACGCCGCCGAATGGGCACCACGCGTTCTATTTTAATTACATTCCGCACTGGGCCTGTCCCATGCACCGTTCTTAATGGAGGAGCCCTGCACAGATGCACACCGTACCGAGGGCATATAGACGCCTCATTGCCCTTGAACTGAATAGTGGTCCGGTATCTGAGGTCGGCACCCTCCGTGTATTGGGCCTGCACATCCAGAACCATCACCCTCAATAAACTGAAGAAGGTTGTAGGCGCCATATCGCACCTCATCCGCAAAGTTTCGGGACATCATAGAGGCATGATGGAGCGCGACCTATGTCGCCTCATTCATGGCTTTGTCCTCAGCCGTGTGCTCTACACTACCCCATGCTAAAAACTATCAAAACATGACATAAACGCTTTGGATGCTTTGATTCCAAGGCATTCAATGTAGCACTTCATCTTCCTCTCAACACACCCAGAGACAGATTGCTAGGCCTGGGCCTCCGCAACACGATCGGGCAGCTAGTGGAGGCCCACCGACACGCCCAATACATCAGGCTTACACGAACATCCACAGGTCGGTATATCCTGGACACCCTCGGAATCAAAATGCCGGCCAATGATCCAACCTTCCTCGCCATCCCACGATCCCTTCACCGAGAGCTCCTCATCAGGCCGCTCCCGAGGAATATGCACCTGTCCCACCATGAGCAGCGCCGCAGAGCCCGTTCGAAGGCACTCCATCGAGCGTACGGCCCCGAGCCGGACGCCGTATGGGTGGACGCTGCCTGCACGGGTGATGAAGCGACAGCAGCTGTGGTGGACTCCTATTTATCCGCCCTCCTCACACTACCTCTCCCTCCAGACACCTCCCCAGAGGCTGCAGAGCCCATATCTCCCATATCTCCACAGTCCCATATCTCCGACTCCGACAAGTAGAACTCGCCACCCTTGATACTATGCTCCGTATAGCTTACAAGGTCGCCCTACACCTTCCCCCTAGCACCCACAACACTACACAGGACCTCGTAGAGGCCCACAGAGAAGTACATTCCACTAGCCTAGCTCAATCTTTCACAGAACGTCACATACTTGGCTCCCGCCAAAATGTCACACCAGCAGCTGACCCCACACTGCTGCCAGTCCTCCGATTCATACACGCACAGCTCCTAGTAAAACAACTCCCTCGAAAGACCCACGCCACCTATCACTCGGACCGCCGCATAGCCCGTGCAAAAACTCTCCACAAATACTACGCTTTGGAAGCCGATGCCGTGTGGGCGAATGCAGCCTGCATGGACGAATACGCGGCAATTGCAGCCGTTCACCACACACTCCAACCCATTGCCATTCTCCACCTTCCTGCCACATCCATCTCAGACTCCTCGGAAGAGGCAGAAATCGAGCTTCCTTTTACACACAGTAATGCCCGGTACATCATTACAGACTCAAAAACTGCACTGTTAAATTTTCGACAAGGGCGCGTCCTTGAGACCGCTTTCCGCATCCTCAGCAGGAGGCAAGTGGCAAGAGAGAGACTTTCCCATGCTTCCTCACTAGGAGGAACCGGTTGCTCACAAGCTCAGTCATGCAACCATTCCCAAAGAGGTCAGTGCGCTGTTGTGACGTGACGTCATTGATAGGAACGCGGAGAGTAGCCGGAATGCCTCCTCTCCACATTCCTGGCGGCAAGCGTTCTCGTCTCATGACTCCGGAGCGTTCGCCTTTGGCGCGGGGGCGAGGACAGATACCAGAGTATCCCCAAAGTACGGCCAAATTTAAGTGGAATTGGCCAAACGTACAGTAGCCAGGAGTATAAACGAGCTTATTCTTAATATAATTTCTCAAGAAAGCCAAGAAGCAAAAGTATGCTTTGAAATTAATTTCTGAGCTTATACCATGGTTGAAATCCGAATTCATGATGTCGTTCATTTTCGTGGACAATGTACACTAATGGTGTCGCGGTCTGAACTGGGCCTTTAATTTTCCAGTTTAGAACGATACAATGAAACATTTTATTCTTGATTTGCAGTTACTAGGTACAAAATGCCTCTCGGACATATTTTAAATAAAATCGGTGGCGATGGCTTTTTAGATCTGGCGAAGTTTGAAATTTTTACAACTTATCAATTTCAGAAAGATTCAACTCGCAAGTGAAAAAAAATTGCCTCTGCACATAGGGGAATTTCTCTGAACATGCGAGTAGTACGACGGGCAAATTATGCTGAGAAAAATTAACACCCTTAAATTTTTACTTTTCTTTGATATACTATTCTCCTGAAAAGCGGCACTCTTTGAACGCATCATATTTCATAATGTTTGGGATATTTGGCCTGATTTTCGAAGACACAAAAAAGCTTTTGTACTGCTTGAAGCTGGAAAGCTTCAATGTAATGTCTAGAAATTAAAGGAGAGAGTTCCCCAAAAAAACTTAATTTTTGCTCTGCGAAGGTCCAAGCTTGCGATTTTGTGAAGTTTTGGTTTTGTGAGATCTGGTTTTTTTCCAAGAAAAGCGCAATGTTTCTTGAGATACTAAATTAAATTCATTTGTGCTGACACATTTGGTCGTCACGAATAAAAATTTAATAGAAAACAACAAAATGTTGATGGAACCTGACTTACCGTACTGTAACCGGCTTTGATCGCGCAAACTAGACCAAAAGCAGATTCATTTGTTGTGCTACAATTCTGACGTCGCATCCTTCCCTTCGTCACGATCGGCGACTGCCCTGCGCAGCTGCACACCTCATCGCCCGCTCCTTGTCACGTGGTGGTTAATTGACTTTCGGCGTAGCCTGTCACGAGGATTCTGTCACACGTCGTCCTAAAAGTGCACGAACACTGCCACTTAAAGCGCAACTGCACCACTTTTTGAGAATTCCGGGATATACGAGGATTCAAATCTACACAGGCTGCATATGCAAAGCATGCCAAGTGTGTTCGCGCTACCATTTTCAATGATGATGTAGTCAAAAATTGAATTTTGCGTTTCTCTTCAAAGCAACAGAGCAGTGCGAGAAATTTTGGTATGACGTCACGGAAGATATGGTTTCTAATCACCGCTGCCACCAGCCACACCCTGCCGTGCCTCGCTGGATGCCGCCAAACAACGCTCGGCGAGCTTTGAATTCAGTGGAATGGGCAGTTTTCCTTCCAAGAAAGTGTTTATGCCTTTGGAAATGTACCGGTAGCTTCGATGACGTCATCATGCGCACCCCAATTGGCGCTGTGCGCCGCGGAGAAGCTTAGAGGCAGTCGCGATCTTAACCGGCGGTTACGTCGCCATTTGGAATGCTAACCTAAAAAGACTTAGGCGTGTCTTTACCTGCTAGTTTGACACATTCGATCCCTTTAAGCTCATCGATTTTTAAAACCTATGCAGTTTTCCTTTAACGCTAGTGTGAGGAGGGGGGGTGGTGTTCCGCTCTGCCTGTAAGCTGCTATAGCGGCGGTTTTTACTTATTCCTGCTTATAAATAATCCTGAGAGATATTGTTCTCGTTTTTTCTCTTCCATAGAATATACAAGTTTCCGCTACACTAAGAATGGTAATCGTGACACCCGGCCTGGGTAGTACTAAGAAATTGAAACCGAATCCAATATTTTTCGCTTATTTCTTCCCTCTTGTTTAAGAGCTGGGAATGCGGAACGTCGGACTGCGTTACGATCTAAACACATGTGCTCCTTACAGCGAATGAGTTTAGTAGGTATTCGGATCGCTGTCTAAGGGTCAATAATATTCTCACAATCGTACAGTACAAACCATCCTGGTTGCTCGGTCTAAATGCTATTGCAGGCGGGCGACATTGCAAGAAAAAAACATTTTTCCACGAAGATACAAATCTGCCCCCATAGTCCCTCATCCACCCCTTCCAATATCAGCAATAAATCCTCCCCTCTGATCGTGATCATGATCTATTCATGATCATAGAGGTCAGTATTAGCAGTTTACTAATATCCTTGAAGATAAAAGTATACAACAGCTGTACCTTTCCGGCATTCGCTTATGAGGCAGAAACATGGAGGCTAACGAAAAGGGCCCAGATTAGGTTGCAAATAACGCAGCCAGATACGGAAAGAAAAGTGATAGGTGTAAGGTTAAAAGGCCGGAAGCGGGCAGAGTGGGTGAGGAAACAGACTCGGGTTAATGATATCCTACTCGAAACCAAGAAAAAATGGGCTTTGGCAGGGCATATAGTGCGAAGGCAAGATAACCGCTGGTCCTTAAGGGCAACGTGGATTCCAAGAGAAGGCAAGCGCAGCAGGGGGCGGGCGGAAAGTTAGGTGGGCGGATGAGATTAAGAAGTTTGCGGGGATACGGTGGCCGCAGCTGGCAAAGGACATAGGAGGGGCCTTTGCCCTGCAGTGGGTGTAGTCTGGCTGATGATGATGATCGCAGCCGAACGCCGTGGTCACTAAGCCATCGCAGAGGGGACTTAGTTTTGAACAGAGAACTCATTATTCAATTAAACCAATTGTTTGTCCTAATTCAGCTCATGCTGGGTTGGTTGTGAGCCCGTTTTCGACAAGTGGGGCCACATTTTGAGGAAGCCAAAAAGCAAAAAAATATTTGCTGTGGCTTAGGTAAGGATAAGCCTGGATATCTCCAAGCGAACAGCTGCGGCGATGCGGAGGAGGAGCCGCGCGTCTAGTGAATACGGTGCCGCTGTCTCTGACGTCTCGTCTCCACTCTCCGTTCTCTCTGTGTCCCGTGCGCGCGGCCTGCGCGGCCGCCGAAACCGAGAGGGGCGGGAAAGGAGGCATGCCCGCACACCTAATGACGCCCCTTCCCCCCCCCCCTCCCCCGTTCCGCCATCGTGGTCGCTCCGGGGTAATCCAAGGTAGCAGGATGGAAGGCCAGCGCGGCTCCGACCACCTGAGCCTCTCCTGTGACGTCATGTGGCTTGCGCATGCGCAGCTGTAGCTTTTTGTAACGACGGAGCACACGCGAGACTCGGAATTGACGAGCCTAGTGATGCTTTTCGCTTCAAAACGCTATGTCGCTCGATGGAGCGGCACAACGGAATGCATGAGTGGTCGCCGTTATGAAATACTCGCATTGACCACTCGCGATTTCTTCTTAATCTGTTTTATGTTTGGTCCTAAGCATCACAGATAAATAACATTCATAGAAAAATGGGCGTTCTCATGCCACTAGAGGCGCAGTGGTGCAGTGGTTAAGCGATGTGCCACCGCCCTGCGATAGCAGGTGCTGCCACTGGTGGGGCTTGTGCAGCCCAGGTTGCTCTCCCCGAGCCACGAATCATGGAATGAACTGCCACCTGCTACGGTCGACAGTCTGCTCACAATTCAGTGGGCAGGGCTTCACCTAGGGCTTCACTATTTTCCCTGACTGTCCCCTCTTATGATCACGCATTCAAACAAAAATGTATGTACTGAGTTAATGTTGAAAAACCTGTCTGGTTCTTTGCCTTCCGCAACGACATGTGTCTAAGCCGCAGTATTGTATTATATCTCTGGCTCAACGCGCCTGAACTTAGTAAGGACAGTGAATTATCTGTTAAGGTAAGCACATGAAGGTAAGCACAGGTCACACGCTTTTCTTTAGCGAACGGGGCGTCAGTCGGTCTCCGGCAGTTGCGAGAGTGCCGGCGGCTCCGCATACGCAGCGGTGGCGATGCGCAGCGAGTCACGTGATTCGATAGTTGCGAGGCGAGCTCCGTCGGCTCAACGCGCGCAGCTGTGGCGAGGCGTGGCGTGGAGTCACGTGGCATGACTTCAGAGCCAAGCCTCCGCTCGTCCTGGTTTGAAGGTCAAATTGTACGGGAGAAGTAGAGCTTTAGATCGAAAAATGAATCATTAATTACTGTATTTATAAGGCAATGGAGCTGATGCTGCTGCAAAACGCATCTACTCATTATTCACCAAAGTTCAACGCCAAACACTAGGCTACTGGTTGGCTCAGGCTAAAATATGTACACATGTTAAAATCAACACCGGGTATATAGGGCCTAAGAGAAGTGAGTATGTGTATGATTGAGTGTGTCAGGAGGGCCTATAAGTGAAGTAGAAAGGTTTGATGTGCTGTACAGCGCCTAAATATTGTGTTAAGAATTGTAACATACAGAAGACGAAGCCACGTAGCCCCAACCACAGCTACGGCCAGATGACTCGCCCTGCTCAGCCTTCTCCTCTGCAATGAGGAGGGGCTGAGGTTACTTTGGAGTGAGAGACAACTTATAAAAAGCCTCCATGAGGTCAAAATTTAAAAACCCTATCCAATGAAAACATGAGGTCATCACCTAAAAGTAAAGAAGGGTGCAGTGGTATTTTAAATGTGTATAGCTCAGGGAAGTGCTGTCGTCTTTCTGTTTCCAATCTCAGGCACATGATTAATGTGTGGACAACTGAGATGTGGGCTCCACATGTCGCGCATTGTGGTGCCGGTGTATCCTTTAAAAGATGAGAGTGCGTGATTATGTATGTCCTGTCCTCAGTATGTAGAGAGCAACTTTTGCATCTGTTTTGCTTTTCTGTGGCATATCTTCAAATCCTTGGCTTTACTGTGTGCAGTTTGTTCTTTGTTCGTCCCAGTTCTCCTGCTACTCTTTGCGGAGTGCTGCCCTTTTATGTGGCCTGAGGTCCTCGTATGGGAGTTCGTTTAAATCCATCCGACTCAGTTCGGAAGCTGACGCAGCAAGCCTATCAGCTCCATTTCCATCTATGCTACAGTGACCTGATGCCCAGCATATTGTAATTTTAAGCTCCAATGCGCGTACAGATATCAGACATTTAGGAGGGAATTAATTACGGTTTTTGTAGGGTTTGCCAGAGGACAGGGCCATAACCACACTTAAGGATTCTGAGTAATTACAGAGGCTGGGATTTTGTTTTGCAGGTTGAATCTAACAGCCAACACGATCCTATGGCATTCTGCAGAAAATATGCATGTGTGTCTACTCATTTTGTTTTGTTTCAGACAATTGACAGCTCTGAATTGCACATAAAACTGAAGACTTGGAGGCATCAGTGTAAAGGTTTGTGTGCTGTTACTTTGCTTGTGGGTACTATCGGGGACAAAAGTGGTATTGTAACGCCCAGTGGTTTATTAAGACCGGGACGGAGGATCAAAAAACAGCTGGTTCCGCTTGCCGAGCACGAGACGCCACCAACTTCGTTCTCCTCATCTTCGGCTTATCCAGCAACGCCGACCACGCAGAATGGGTATTGCCTTTTCATGGGCGTTACACTTCCCCCTACGCAGCCGAAGCCCGCTGGGCGAGTTAAGAAGCGCCGCGCGAATGGTAGGGCTTATGCCGGGCAACGTGAGTGACTTCGGTTCGCGCAGAACGACGGCCTCTTGCCGTGAGACGAGCTATGCGGTAATTCGGTTCGCTAATTTGGTCAATAATGACGTAGGGTCCATCGTAGTGGCACAGCAGCTTCTGAGACAACCCTCGCTTTCTGACAGGCCGCCACAACAACACTAAATCACCGGCGCTGTAAGTAACGCGACGGCGGTGGGCATCGTAGCGCGCTTTTGACCGATCTTGGGAGGCGAGAACACGAAGGCGAGCAAGGCGCCGGGCTTCTTCGGCGAGACAGAGTGTCTCAGCGATAGAGAGATCTTCATGAAGCTCGTCAGAAAATGGTAGTATGGTGTCCAGGGTGTAGCGTGGGGGGCGTGCATAGAGTAAAAAGAAGGGGCTGTAGCCAGTAGTCTCATGGCGCGCGGTATTGAACGCATACGTGATGAACGGAAGGACGCTATCCCAGTTCTTGTGCCTTGAATCAACGTACATTGACAGCATGTTAGCAAGCGTGCGGTTCGTGCACTCAGTGAGCCCATTCGTCTGGGGATGGTAAGGCGAGGAATTACGGAAATGTGATGCGCAGGAACGGAGAAGCTGCTCCACGACGTCAGCGGTGAACTGCCGACCACGGTCACTGATGATAACTTTTGGAGGTCCATGACGGGGAACTATGAATCGGAGCAGAAAAGAGGACACATGATACGCTGTAGCCGAGGGTAGAGCTGCCGTTTCACAATACCGGGTAAGGTAATCGACGCAAACCACTATCCAGCGGTTCCCATGATAGGACTTTGGAAACGGGCCCAGCAGATCTATGCCCACTTGCTCAAACGATGTGCTGCAGACTGTGTCACAGGGTGAAGCTGACCAGATGCAAGGCTATAGTAGGTCGCTTGTATCGTTGACACTGAGTGCAGCTGGCGACGTACCGCTCAGTCGTGGCCCACATTTTCGGCCAATAGAAGCGCGCCTGGGTACGGTGCAGCGTTCGTGCCGAACCAAGATGTCCAGATGTAGGGTCATCGTGCATGGCCTGCAAGACAGAAGAGTACAGGCTCTTTGGAACCACCAGCAGAAAGCGCTGGCCCGTAGAAGAATAGTTTTTCTTCCACAAAAGACCATCTCGCACACAAAAGTGGCTGACACTGACACGACGCAGTGGTCCAACGTATCGATGTTAGACGTATCGATGTTAGAGGAACAACGTATCGATGTTAGAGGAAGGGGCAGCCTCGAAAGACAGTCCGCGTCAGCGTGACGGCGACCACTCTTGTAGACAACTGTGTAGTCGAACTCTTGTAACGTGAGAGCCCACCGTGCAAGGCGTCCGCACGGGTCACGAAGGTTAACGAGCCAGCAGAGGGCATGATGGTCGGTGACGATGGTGAACGGGCATCCGTACAGATAGGAACGGAAACGCTGCGTGGCGAAGACGACAGCTAAGCATTCTTGCTGAGTGACTGTATAATTGCGCTCCGGCTTGCTGAGCGAGCGACTCGCATACGCAACAACGTGCTCTTTGTTGTCGCATCGCTGGACGAGAAGAGCGCCGAGGCCAACACCGCTGGCGTCGGTGTGAATCTCTGTGGGAGCGGAGGGATCGAAGTGGCGAAGTACAGGGTGAGACGTCAAAAGGAATTTTAGTTGGCGATAGGCGGAGTCGCACTCAGGTGGCCACTCGAAAGCCACATCTTTCTGAAGAAGACCTGTCAGAGGGTGAGCTACATCCACAAAGCGATGAATAAAGCGGCGAAAGTAAGAGCATAAGCCCAAGAAACTCCGCAGCTCTTTAACAGACTGTGGTGGCTTGAACGACTCGACAGCTGCAGTCTTGGCTGGATCAGGACTGACGCCGTCTTCATCAACGAGGTGTCCAAGCACTAACGCTTGACGCGCACCAAAGTGGCACTTTTTAGAGTTAAGCACAAGGCCAGCTTGGCGCATACAGTCGAGGACGAGAGCTAAACGGTCGTTGTGCTCACTGAACGTCATTCCGAAAATGACAACGTCGTCGAGGTAACACATGTAGATTTCCCATTTCAAACCGCGTAGTATAGTGTCCACAAATCTCTCGAAGGGGGCGGGTGCATTGCAAAGACCAAATGGTATCACATTAAACGGATAAAGGCCATCAGGCGTAATAAAAGCTGTTTTGTCTTTGTCCGCGGGATGCATGGGGATTTGCCGATACCCCGACCGAAGATCAATAGAAGAGAAGTAGGACGCTGTAAAAAGACAGTCGATGGCATCGTCGATTCGAGGTAGGGGGTATACATCTTTTCTCGTGACAGCATTCAGACGACGGTAATCCACGCAAAAACGCCATGATCTATCTTTCTTCCGAACAAGAATTACTGGAGCAGCCCAGGGACTTGTGGACTCTTGTATACCGCCTTTGGTTAGCATCTCCTGCACTTGGTCATTGACAACCTTGCGTTCAGACGGTGGCACTCGGTAGGGCTTTTGGCGGATCAGGTGTGACATACCAGGGTCAACCCTGTGCAGGATTCGAGACGAGGGGATTGAAGATGGGCCGCCGGGCTGCAAAAAGTCAAGCACAGTGGAATATCGCTGGAGGATGGTAAACAGTGCACGGCGCTCATGCGTGGGAAGCGAGTTGTGGATCATTCGGAGCAACTGCGACTCGTCGTAAAACTCTGGTGCTGCTGCGACCAAGGCGTCGGTAACCAAGGAAACGGATACCGGCGTGTATTGGCTGCATGACGCAAGCTTCAGGCCTTCAGGCAGAACAACAGATTCCGTCGAACTGTTCGCTGTCCACAGTTCAGTTCTTCCCTTGACGACGGAAACCATGGCATGAGGAACCAAGATGTTCTTCTTCATGCAGTTCAAGTGGTTCTGTTCCACAGCCGCATCAAACACGTCGAGAGCGGTATCGGGGCAGGAAACCGGTACGCACACAGCCGAAGAAGTAGGCACGACTGTATCTCGGGCAACACAGAACACTCTCTCTCCACTGCACGAGCCTTCTAGAAGATCAGTGGTGGAAAATTTGCTGACGTTGAGCTCACCTGTGTGACAGTCGACGTTAGCGCCACACATCTGCAAAAAGTCAAGGCCAAGAATAACGTTTTGCATCGACCGGCTGAGCACCACCGTTTCCGTGCTGAAGTCTTCACCACCGAAAGAAACCTTAACACTACACACTCCAACTGCTGGCAACGGTTCACCACACACGCCACAAAACAGGACATTTTTGTCCCATCGAAACAAAACTTTTCTCCCGAGGAGGCACTTAAACGCAGCACTCATAACCGAAACAGTAGCACCGGTATCCACTAAAGCCATCACAGGTATCCCATCCACTAGCACATGTACTTTGTTCTGTAACATAACTACCGGCAGGGGTATCACTTCCGGCGGCAGACTTCCAGCGACCTCACCCCCATCGGTCGCGGCGACTAGTTTTCCGGCGGAGGCGAGGAGGAGCGGCGTCGGGGTGAGGGAGATGGAAGAGTTCGGAAAACGCGGCGGGAGCCGGAACAACGGAAAACTACGGCATTTTGGTGAGCTAAAGCCCGAAACATCGAAATGAGCAAAGCGACATGCCTGCTGATAATAAAGGTCACGCATTGGCTGTCTGGATCCCAGATGCCGCCTGTAGATGGCGTTACAGCGCAGTTTTCCGTTGCTCCGTTTCACGCCGCGTGGAGTATATCACTTTTGTCCCCGACAGTACAAGAAGTGCTGCCTTATAGCAGATGGCTACCTGCGCTTGCCAGCCTCACATAATCCGGAGTAAATTGGAGGAAGAGAAGAATACAGAGTAGAGTAGATCATCAGGATGAAAAGGATCAAATAGGTCTCAGACTATTTTCCCAACCATTTCACTACAGAAAGTCTTGTACTCATTACAAAACCGGTGGGCACAGTGCGCCATTGCCTTTCTTAAAAAAAAACCAACCAATCAACCCGGCAGCTCTTGGGATCGAACCCAGAACGTGCCGAATGCGAGGTAGGAACACTACGACAAGGCCACCGTTTCCGTAAAAAAGGGCCATAAGTTGGGTTTGGTGCATGATCGGATTTAAGTTATTTGATTGCGGCACGAATCACTGATCCATCAACACAACAATTTGGCTCAGGACATTTTTCCTACGCATTTCATCCTAGCAAAGCCTTAGTCCGGAGGTAATCTGGTCCCTATTAGAAAACCGGTGTGCAACTGGCGGCCCTGATTCTCGAACCCAACACCTCCCAAATGTAAGAGGGATGCTCTACCACAAGGCTGCCAATTCGGTGAAAAGGAAAGAGCAGCTAGTAATAAACAAAAATGTGTTACGTCACTTCTTCGGCGTTCTCCCGATTCGTCTCTAATATCACCCCTGGCAGACGAGCAGGTTTGTCACTTTCAACGAGTGGCATTCGCCTTTAGTGTCATTGTTCTCACACGATACATTTATGCACATTCGTTGTAGAGTGCAACGTGCGCAAAAGCCGCCGCGGTGGCTCAGTAGCTATGGTGCTCGGCTGCTGGCCCAAAAGACGCGGGTTCGATCCCGGCCGCGGCGGCTAGAATTTCTTTGGAGGAGAAATTCTAGAGGCCCGTGTGCTGTGCGATGTCAGTGCACGTTAAAGAACCCCAGGTGGTCGAAATTTCCGGAGCCCTTCACTACGGCGTCTCTCATAGCCTTAGTCGCTTTGGGACGTTAAACCCCACAAAACCAAAACCAAACCAACGTGCGCAAAGCGAACTCCACGAACTTACTACGCTCCGCTTAAACACGCCTCATGTCTCCCATAGTCAGCTTCCCTGTGCTATAGGTAGATACCTGAGCTCTGAAAATTCATTTGCAATGGCGCTCGAGGATCCTTTCGGAAAATAGCTCGGAGAAGCTCCAGTGTCGTATAGCGCAAAAAAGTATGCACTCGCCGTCTGTGAGGACACCTTCTGAGGATGCCGGCGTTCCTGACTGCGTGTTCTCTGTTCATTCAGCTCTATGCAGAGTCTAGTGCTTGCCATGCAGTAGTGTTTATAATGCAACGTTTGCCGCGGGATATGCGCGATCGACCGGAGCTGTCAAACCGGTTTCCTGATGAAATATCACATTTGCAAGCCTGTGCAATAGCCAACGATGCGACAACTCAACGGTTTGCGCTTAAACACGGCAGTCTTAGCAAACTGAGAACGCACCAGGAGCCGTCGCCGCGATGGGATTGCAAAAGTTTGAGCTTGAGCAGCGGCAAGCTTATCTTGCCGTAGGTGCGCTCCTCGCTGCGAGTGGCGCTCCCGTCGGCGGCGGAGTAACGTTCGACAGTTGCCTATTTGACATGAAAGGTCCAGTTTTGGCAGGTTCCATAGCAACCACTTTAGGCGTATCGCTTGCGATGCTGGTGGCAATGTCGCTGCTCGGAATGCATCAGAAGCACTTACTGCTTACACGGTAAGAAAGCGTATATAACGCTCTATGCGCGAAATGCGGGCTGCCGCGTAAAGCGAGCCGTGGTGACATATTTTCTTCCCGCTCGTTCTTTTTGCCAACCATACAAAAAAAAATAACAGATTTATTCTTCAGGGGAACTTCCGGTTCCTGTTTTCCTCAAGGACGGCCTTGCCGGCGCTGAGCCGTGGGAAGTCTCGGGCGACTGCGTCCTTGACCAGGCACACGCTCTTGTTGTAAACTTCGAAGGCGAGGTCGAAGAATGCCCACCCAACGCGCCTGTACACCTTGTCGTCCAGGGCCATGACGAAGCGGCGCATCTGGGGATACAAAAACAGATGGCGTTAACAGGCCTGCACCTTCGCATCATGCACGCACTGTAATACTGAACATTACCAAGAGTTTGCCGGCTTGGTGAAGACTTTGACCAATTTCCGCCGTGAAGAGGCTAACCAGTGACATAATAATAACAGTGGGACAGAAAAAAAACTGTGCTGGATGAAGTGTTGGTGTGTTGATGCACTACTCCGCTCAACGTCACGCCACAAGTGTAACTTAACCCCTTCCAACTGTTGCTGGGCCACTGTAACATCCGAACGTAAGACTAGAGAACTTTGCGAGCACAGTCCATCATCGGCTGAGACAAACTGCTGCGCGGACGCCAGCTCATGACGTACTGCATGCCATGTCGCCTGAGATAACGTTACGAGGGTACCATCGTTACTTCGAGACATCGGAGTGCTGTCGGCGCGTTCGGTACAGTGATTATTTTTTTCTTTACCCGCAGCTGCTCCGGTTTGTTCTCGTTCAAATCTGGCGAGTCGTCCCCTTTTTGCGCAACCCTACCATCATCTTCAATTGAAAAATATACTGAAAGGATTCTCGCCCGTATAATAGAAATGACTCTCTTCTTTAGTTAGTAGCGACTTTAGTTAGTAGCGATACTCTGCGTTAAAACTGTCGAACACACACACAAAAAGTTGTACTTTGCACCTCAGAGACGCAGTCACTGGCCGAAAATAACAGTGTCTCAAGGTTGCTAGATTGTGCTTGCAATCAAAACCAGTGTAATACTTGTGAGAAGCTTGTTGAGCAGTATTCAGTGAAAACGCAGAGCGGCATAAAGGGATGCAGACTAGAAAGGACGACATGTCAGACTCGAGCTGTTGTACGCCAATGAAATTTTTTACATGATATTTGTAAAAACTCTGACTGGTGTCAAAACTGTTCGTGTTTTTTTTTCAGCGTTTTAGTTCTCATAAAAACTTTCATCTTGTATAGCTACACATCCTAGTGTTTTCTCGATAAAAATTCAGTTGCAATTCAGCGCTTGCGTCTTCTCTCTGTAGTCTTTGTTTACTTATTGCGCGATGTTTTTTTACCGTGCAGAAAGAGGGCCCCAGAATTTCCCGACACTAAAGGCTCAGTATTAGTACTGTGACAGGTCTTCTTCAAGGAGAAGAGGCCTTTTCGTCGCTTAGCCAGCTATTGCGAGACATTTTTTCTCAGGATGACGATCCATGCGTAACGAATGGGCCGTGAGAAAACAAAAAACAATAAACATCTTTTGTTAATATGTCGAAGTTCAGCTGTAACGTACTGATCCAGCCTTCGGAGAAGATCTGGAGAAAGCAGTGGAAAGTAGGAAAGCATCCACAGGAGAAATGAAGGAAGATTGGCTTGCGACGAAAACGCCCCCTTCCGAGCCCCCCTCCCCTAGAAAAAAATGAAGAAAAACTACCTTTAGCCTCATTTGAAGGAAGATAACGAAGAAATATTTAAATCGCTGATTTACTGGTCAATTCTACGCAATCAACAGTTTCAAGATAGAGGGTTTGAACCGGAAAAAGTAATAAATAATACCATCCAATTTTGAAACGAATTCTCATATTGACTATTTGTCTGCCCTTCTCTGCCAGTTGTTGCAAGCAACCCACTGGACCGAAAATGGTTCACACGCCGATCTGCAAGAAATGTGTGAACGTATATCTTAAATCTGAACCAGAACGTTCGAATCGCCCTGGACAGGTTTCCCCTCAATTGTGTTTATAGGAAAGCATGAGTGGCGTTTCTGTTAAAATAACAATAAAATGAAACTTGATTTCATTTGAAGTAACACTCTCCTTTGCATTGCTGGAGGAGATCACTTTGTGCAAGCGGCATGAGCCTTACATTTAAATTCCTTCACCTGTGCCATTCAATGTACTCAAAAATTCTTTCTTACAAATATAGCAGAAGGCAAGTGTCCTCCGAATTCTTAAACAGTGGTTTTTCACAGCGCGTTTCCTTCATTTCTTGAACCCTTAGGGCTCGCAATGCGGAGGACTTAATCCGAAGGTACATCCCATGTCACCAGGATGCTCTACAGCTTTTCGCGCTCATTCAAAAGCACTGCCACACTAAAAGGAAATGACGTGTGTGCTACATCCCCCACAGCAGCACAATTCATAAAAAAAAGGCGACGTGGCACCTTGATTGTTGTGCAACCATGCCAGCCTGCTGAAGGGAGAGTCGGTGTGCAGGTGTAACAGGAGAGTAGCGTCTAAACCGCTGAAGACCTCATGCAACACAAGGGAGGTTCAGAGGTGGCCAAAATAAAGAAACGTGCAGGGCCACAATCTGCGTTGCGAAGCTTTCGTCGACTGGAGAGTCGCTGGTGGGGTACGGGACCTAGCTTCTTGAGCAAGAATACCCTCAGTCATGTTACTAGCGGCTCCTACCTGAGACCAGAGCAAGCACACGGGAAATCCTTTATACTAGAGATTCTTCTGCCAGATCATTAATCGGAGGCAAACTTTGCCCTTAAATGACGACCTCACTGCGTGAACACGCGAAAGCATCCATTCCACACTAGCAAACAAGAAGCGTACGCCGATGAATGACGGAGCCTGACAACAACACGTTTGACTCGCTCGACGACAGTTATCGGCTCTGATAGCGTTTCAGAAATTAAAAAGCGTAGTGGTTCCGCCATAAATTGGCGGAGCATGGCGTATGTGAATCGGCCGGACTGGATGCAGGCGAGTAATGGCGGCGCGGTGATCAGTGTGTGCCGTGCCTGGGCTTAGTTTTTTGCTTTCCCATCTCCTGTTGCCTTCGCCATAGTCGAACTCACGACCAGATGAAGTAAAAGCAAGATTAACTGTTAGGATGTTCATCCCTTCTATTAAATAAGACGTTACCTTCATGACGTTTCCTATTGACATCAAACATAAACGGAGATTGTTCGCAGGGGATTAATTGCGTCGTACACCGCATCATAACCAACCGAGGTGACACCTGCACTCCCCACCAATACCTGCAAGTTATCACACTTTTGTGTGTAATTTGGCTCACGCCTTTGAAATCTGAAAAATGCAATGTCATGACATTTTCCCGCTTTCATAGCGCGACTAACGCTACCTATTCCATGGACTCTGTCCCTGTTAGCCGGACAACATCTTACAAATATCTTGCTGTGCACATGACACCATTGCTATTATGGGTAACGCATATCGAAACCATTTGCTCCGAAGCCTCGCACCGTGGGCTACATGAGACGTAATTTAAGCAACTAATCACCAGAAATTAAAAAGGAGGCATATTTAACGTACACCAGATCAAAGCTTGAATATGTGCCAGCCATCTGCAATCCATCACAAGCATACCTCGCCGATTGCATCGAGGCTATTAAAATCCACGCTGCATGACTTACCGACTTTCAGCGCCTCTTCATTAAAAGCAAACCTTGAAGTCCCACTCCCCGCACCGCACCGGATAATATCTCGTTTGTGCCTTCTTTATACGTTCTATTACAACCCTTGACCCAGACATGAACTTTAACTATATTTCTAAGAAGGTCACCCGTTTAAATCACAGTCAGTCTTTAGCACGCAATGAATCGAATGAATAGTCAATTCTTCCACGCAATGGTATTATGGAATTCCCTGCTCGAAAACATGGTAATGTGCAAAGAAAGAACAAAATTCCACAATGAACTGAAAAGTCATAGTAGCTAATACGTCATTCCACCTGATCAAATGGGACCACCTGCCTTATTTCCGCTTTGTACGTTTTCTTATTGTTTGCAGTTATTTCTGCATCTTGCGGAATTTTTTTTTTGTATCTTCTTGGCTTCCTTGTTTGCATTGTATCTCTCTTTTCATTTTTTTTCGGCCCTGTTCAAGAAATTTTAAAAATGTTAACCTGCCTCCCATTGTGTAATGCCTTCGAGCCCTTAAGCACAAAACGAATTGAATAGTTTTGTGCAGCAACCAAAACTAATTACAAATAATGTGTACCTTCCCGGCGCCCTAATGCCCTTCAGGACAGAAGTTTCAGCGCTCGAGAGACTTCGCAATCAAAAGTAGGAAGAAATAACCGAGTGCAGACAACTTGCCTTCTTGTCAACAGTGGCAGCCGTCTCGAAACTGGACAGCATGGTGCCGTTGGTATTGTACGCGGTCATGCTTTCAGCGTGCTCCCGTGTACTGGACCAGTTCGACAGGCAGACCGCATCGAAGGGCATCGCGGCGGACATGACGCAGCGCTTGCCGAACTGCCCAGTGTTGCTGACGGGCTGCTTCATGTCGAAGGTGATGAGCGCCAGCGTGGAGGACAACGCCACCTCGAGCTTACTTTCACGGGTCAGGCCTGACGCGAGGAAATTGAACATGGCTTCCTGTGTGCACAGCGTCACGCACCTGTGCTATGGGCTCTGCAAAGCAGCGTCTGCGAATCACCTAGCAAAATGAGCTCGTCGAAGTCGAGTCGCATAGGCTGAATAAAACGTAAGGATATTGAACAAAGGGAACATTGCGTGGACGCACCCTGGGAGCGACACAAGCGCTGATCGGCACAAGGGAAACATGGGCATCTTAATGGACACATGGACACATAATAAATGGCGCGAATAGAACGTGGGCGTGTTCAAAGAAATTACGAGAATAAAACGTGATGTCACAATATGTTAAAGCACCCCAGCTTGTCCAAATTATTCCCCAGCACCTCGATACGACAGAAGTCGTTAATATATTTGCTGCTTTAGGATGGAAATGACATTCCATACAACCTACATTTTAGACACGAATTAGCGGAGCAAGAAGGGAGTAGGCTGTCCACAAGCGAATTCGCTTTAAAGAACAAGGTTTGCTGCGTGAGCTCCGGGGTAGATTTCCTCCACTAAATATAAAAAATTCTTACTCTTGGCAACTGTGGCATATTGCCATCGTAAAGCATGATAACTTTACGCAGTTAGCAACGGGAGGAGGCTTTTGAAAGCCGCCCCGGAGGTCTTGAGAATAGTAAATAGGGGAGATTGAAACCTGTGGTGAGTTTCCAGTACTGCTAGAACTTCTCATTCTTTCAAGAGGGAGTTTGTTTCCGTTGACAACCTTAAGTATTCCGTAGTTTTAGAGATGGAAATCTACGCAACCACTCTGGAAGAATGCCACGCCTCTAAAAAGGAGTGCACTAGAGGAGAGCTTAAACCCTTTTTACTCCCATATCGGCTAAATTTGATTTTGAGTGTACAGCAAGTCATACTGACATGACTCCACGTAAAAGAGGATTTGTAATCACTTCGGTGTGCTCATTTCCTAATTCCGTAGATGAATAGCAATGACGGAATGTGAATTTAAAGAAGCAAGGCTTGGCGTTATGACGTTGTGCCATGCCGCTATTCGTTCGCTGTTTTTTGTTCTGCGTCAATATAATGCGGTTTTCTTAAGTACGTCGTAATAATTGTTTGCAGTCCAATGTATTTAATATTGTTACTTTTATTCTTTACACTTTGTACAATCTTTTGGCTGCCAAATATTGTAACCCCTGCCCTCACACAATGTTCCAAGTGTGGAACCTGTGAGGAATTTGTATGCATAAAATAAATAAATAAATTAGTATGTACAAATCTATTCTTAGGCTCCGATGTCCGGGAGACGAAAAAAAGTTTCCATAGTGGCAATGAGGAGGATGCAACTGTCTACGCCAACTAGTTATGAGAAATTGCGACGATAAAAATAATTTTCAAAAGCGTAAGACTCGGTTTCGCTGGTTCTAGGTGACTCTACTAATTTGAAGAGATTAAGTTAATGATATCGATGGAAAGACAAGCATGAACTGGTTGTTCTTTGGTTGACTATATTCTAAAGCTGCTCTATTTTTTTAAATAGTTACCTTAGTGAGGACCTTGTAGTTAAAAGATAGTAACCTAATAGGTATTGAGTTTTTCAAGTACTTTGCGTCACCTTTCTAATAGTGAACTAATGTTATCTTGCAAGATCCCGATACGCTCGAATACTTAAGGTTGGCAAAGGAAGCAAGTGCCCTCTTGAAATCTTGCGAAGTTTTAGCAGTACTGGAAACTCACCACAGATTTCAATCTCCCCTATGTCCCTTAGCAGAGTTTGAAGAGTGGCGAGGTTTTCTAGCACAATGTTTCCACCGCTCTTCAGCAGAACTGCGGTTACGCGATCCACACCAATCGCCTACCGCCTTTTGTGTTCCTCGTAAAATTAACGGCATAATATTTCCCTTCATGTTCACTACAATGTTAAGTTCACAATATAAAAAATGCCCATAAAGGGAAAGTATATGATGCTTTTCTTGCCAGTCACTCATCGACCTATCCTGACGCACGGAACAGCATGGAGCCTATTGGTTACGCAGTTGGCCGCAAGAGAAGCACAGGACGTGTCTCTGTAGAACGTTTACACACACCTGTGTTTGGTGAGGACTGCGTGAGCACTCCTTCCAGTGCCCTCTCCGATAAGAAGCTCGCCCTTTTGCGCATGCGTAAATGATTCCTTTCTCCGGGAGAGCATATAAATGTCTGTGAACCACTGATATCAAAGTTGTTTGAGGTAACCGCTAGTCCTTGTTCATCTTGGTGCTTCGCCCTGTGGTTGCGCTGCAGTCATGTTCTGAGAAGCGTATACCAGGGCGTCTATTCGCCGCATTAGTTAAAGAAAGTAAACTGATAATTACATTCAGATATCGCAGCGGCATACGGAAATGAACGTTATGCGGGTCAATCTAGGTGACTGAAGACGAGCTGTGCTGATTATTAGTAACTACACTTATCATATCATAGCTAAAATAACAGGACAAATGAGCTTAGAAGAAAACTGTATTTCGAGGGAACCGAAAGTCGATGACACGTTTGGCTAACTGCGTTTATTTAGGATATGCATACAAAGGAAGCGAACAGTCACTGAAACCACGAAAAGCATAGAGGAATGTAATTTTTTGAGTGGTCTTAACAAGGGAAAGCTATGGCGTTATCCTTTATATATAAGATAGTTTCGTGCAAACATCCTGGTAACCTTTGCTGAACCTACTAAATAGGTGATTAGGGGTGACTAAGAGGTCCCTTTGCCATGCAATAACCGTATCCCGTTGACAACGACAACCGCGTAGGCGTATACCTCTCGAGCGGGTCTATTACACTATCATGTAACATTGATAAGGGGCAAGCCGTCTTCGCGATATTACTTCTACTTAGGGAATGGCGAGTGACCACTGCACTTCATACATATTATCTTAAGCACAGATGTAGTTTGATAAGCACCAGAGCCGGACTGGAGGAGTCCTCGTACACCTTGGAGGACCAGGAGCTGACGGGCTGAGATACGCAGGACGACTCGCCCATCTCTTGGGCAGAATGCGTCACCAGGACGAGCAGCTTCACACTGCACGCAACGAGAAATCACAACGGCTCTGAGCGAGTGTGATATAAAAGCGAAAAAAAAATTAATGCCGTGGCATTCAGTGTGATATCGTTTAACATTCCGGCCCTCTGGAATGTCCCTTCAAAAACCGGCATTTCGGCGTTAAAGTAAACGAGGGCCATCTTCTTTTATTGTAACTTGTGACTTGAAACTGCAGTATTAATATTTTAGTTATGCCAATTTGCTCACAGCTGCTTTTGCTACTAACTTATGAATCAATGAATCGTTACCTAAAAATTGCATCATTCGTGCAATTGCGCCGCAAGTCTCATGGATTAGCTTTCGCAGAAACACGGGAATAGATACGACTCCAATGTACACAAGACTACCAAAGGCAACAGAATACCGCATTCAGTTTCTTCGCAATGCCTCTGCGTTCGCTTTCTTTCCAAGCAAGAAATGTTGTCAATGTTATGTCGCCCGCACAACGGTTCAGGCAGTCTTCTCTGTTTTTTGCGATATGCCGATTAGCTGATATGGCAGTTCTGGCTCCGGATAAAAAAAAAAGTAATCTGACTAAAGTGTCCACTGGGGCATATAGCAGGGCCAATCAGTAGCACCCAAGAAGGCATGTGTGCTCCATCCACTGAAAGAATACGAGACGACTAAGCAGCGAGGCAACTCAGAAAAGTTTTTTTTCCGCAAATTCTTATCGCGAAAACTTTTCCAATACTGTACAGTTGTGCGCCATTTTAGGTACATTCCGTTGCTATTGCGGACATTCTGAGTTCCTGACACTGAAGTTTATGCAACAATATTTGAATGCTTTGATTAATGCCATTTTGCTGTTTGATTAATGCCATGGCACCTATGTTATCACTGCTTTCTGCCTGCTCGCCCAGCAGTTTCATATCAGTATAGAGCCTTCTCCAGCCTTTCAATGGTGCATGAATTTCGCTTCACTCTTCGCCGATTCCACGTCTGCATGCAACTTCAGACCTTCTCGTCATTATGACCGCATGCCACTGTATCGCCATATGAAACCTTCAATATGTACATCTTTTTAGGCTAAGATACGATACACAGCGTTGTCTCTATAATGCTGTATTATTTGGGACTGTTTCGTCTTTAGTACTGCTATACCTAGTTCTGGCACTCTATAAAACCTCGAATATATTATAAGGATGAGTATGTTGATGCCTCTGACTTCCTTAATACAGCCGCCGCGGTGGCCCAGTGGTTACGGTGCCCGCTGCTTACCCGAAAGAACCGGATTTGATCCCTACCGCGGCAACCGCATTTATGTGGAGGCGAAATGCTAGTGGTCTGTGTAGTATGCCAAGTCAGTGCATGTTAAAGAACGTCAGGTGGTCGAAAATATGCGCAGCTCTCCACTATGGCGTGCATCACACCTTCAGTCACTTGGCGACGTTAAGCTCCATAAGATCAACTTGCTTATTAAAGAGAAACAAAGTAATGGTATGGTTAACTTTTTAAATTGGTCCACGCAGTAATAGAGCAAAGCAGTCATAGTGTTGTTGACAAATAATGTATTCTATTCTCAGCTGTGTCCTAAGTGGCTCTCAGCCTCCGTTTCGATGCCTTTTGTGTGTCACTTACGTGCCCGTGCATCTATTTTCTCTACTACCGCGTCCTTCAGGCAATCCTTTTGAGCAAGCAGAAAAATGGCATTGAATAAGTACTTTGGTCATAGCCTCATATCAAGCAGCATTCCCCAGACCTATACGTCCCTAAATTATGATCAAGTGGGCTTACTCCATTTGCTTCACCACGCGGAAGACGTCCGTGGCGAGCTTCGGTTTGGAAGACAAGTCCGCGCCCTTCTCTTTCAGCTTGAGGCCCAGGAAGAGGGTACCGGTCACGTTTGGCAGATTCGCAACGAAGGAGGCGAGTTCCTGTGTGTTGTACGGAGGGAGATGTTCAAGGCAGCGGTTTGTCAGGATTGAGAATACAAAAAATTCGTCTACTGCTCATTAATCGTTGCTCAGAGCATGTTTCAAGGCGATCACATAAACAGACGGCCCCGCGCACAGCAATTCATGACACAAGGCTTGTGTTGTGCCTCGTCTCGTGTTTTCCACTGTGCCTGTTATGTGCCTGTTAGTATTTTCCGTTGACATCGGAAGAGTTCAGCACCACAGTGCTCAGCAGCAGCCAGCATTTAGTGAGAGTTCAGTGAGCCGATTTCAATTGTGAGGAGCGCATTGCCTCAAGTTGAGTGATTAGTTTTCTCTAATTACATTATCCAATATGTACCCGAAGGGCCGACGGAAAACGCAACGCAGCAAGGGCGCTGTGTTATTTGCCCGTTCTGTGTGGTGTGTACTCCTTCGTGTTCTCTTTCCTTCACACCAGGTTTACTTGTCGATGGTGATGTTGTTCATCAATTTCCACAGTACAGAAGCTACGGGTTCTCGTCCTAAAGGTGAATTTGTCAGTCCTAATAACGCCTTTAGCGATGTCTATCTGCAAACTGAAGTTATGCTTTCTTTCTATATCCTCGGTGTCGCTCTTACGGATATACTTCTTTGGGAAAAACATCTCGATTTCATAGGTTTAGAGGTTCTCCTTGTTGTATGGCTCCTCCTGCACCCCAGCGGTATATTTTACAGCGGCGTAAAACTTGATTTGTGTAAATCCCTGTTTGCTATCATCTCGTATAAACATTTAATCCTCCATCTCTTTCAAGAGAAATCCCTCAGGATCATTTAAAATCTGACTTGGGCCCATTCTTTCTGAGCTCTTGAACGTAGCTAACACGCCGATGGTGTTGCGCCTATTTAACGTACGACTGGAGCTTCGTTAAAAGCATGTATAAACAAATAATTGAGCAAATTTGTTCAGCGTGACCAACTATATTCACTAAGAAGTTTACGTTAGTACGCCGAGAACTAACGGTAGTTTAGAGGGGCTGAGACGCAGAGTTCCCTCACTTCTGATGATATAGCAGATGCTGGTTTGAGCACTTCCTCTTCTAGTGAATAAAAGTTATGCGATTATCTTTGTTAATTTCTGTGCGGTCACCCTTATATCATACTTTCAAGTATTGTATTTGTTGCTGAGTCCGATACTTCCATTTCTTAATTCTAAATGCATATGGCCTCTTGGCATTGTCACATATCTGTGCGTATTTATTTTTCTGTTTTCTTAGAAACAGTTATCGTCATGGCTGTGTTCTTTAGTCCTCATTTAACGTACTTTTTCTCTTGAGTTTATGTAAGAAACCTTGCCTTCGGCATTTTGTATTCGACGGTGCCCTCCCGGTGCCACATTTGATGCTTTCTTGTTTTATATTTAGGGGGGGGGGGGGAGGAGGTGGCTGCCGTCGTTTCAGGGCTTGGGAGCCTTCCACGCTCCCGGGAGCTTTTTTCTCTCGTTGTTTCAGCCACTGGATTAAACTGCTACAAGTTCTCGGGTACATTTTGTGTTTACAAGGAGTGAAAAGTTTGTTTACTTTTTTCAGGTTTCCCCACAGAGCCTAATGTATCCTGTACGGCAGTGGTTCAATAACAGGCCTCAATATCTCGTGGTTATCTAATGTTGGCCAAGGTGTTGCCAAAATGTGACTCTCAGCGGAGTGTGCAAGCAACCGGGGCAGGTGGTTCAAACCCTGCGAATTATACGGAATGAAATACTGAACGGAAGATTTGAAATCATAAGTCATTCCTATATTTTAGGGGAATCGACGCAAGGAGAAATATGCAGAGATGGATGGATAGCGTCATTATGCGAAACGAAATAGTAACCAGTTTTTGTGAAACAAAGCAAATTTCTAACGAAGAGGGTGAGTGGTTGGCTACCGTTAATTAATATTACGCAAACGAATGTGACGAAAGCAAAGAAGTACAAAACAAATAGCCTAGTATTGGACAAATTCAAGGCCATAAAAATATTTGTCAATCTGTGGTCCCACGTGAAGGCGGCACATTCAAGCTCTGTGAAGCCATGATTTCTGTAGTAGTAGTTTTGCGACACAGGGAGGCAATGCAATCACTGCCCAGATGGGCCAGCATGCGGTCACCGCAGCGAAGTAATTCGTTGATACGCAGTACCAAGAAATCGCACAATAACGTCCAGTGTGATCTCCCAAATCTTCCTCATAAAGCCTCAAAAGCACATCTCAACTGCACATCTGAATTGATAATCGCAGATCACATTTGGAGTGCCTTTCTAAGCCATATGTGAGAGCACAGGCGCCGCTGTCTTTCGCACCGGACTTTGGTAATCACTTTCCACTGCAATTTTTCTACTAGTCCTCCTTGATCGCTTGAGCATTTTATACGATCTTGCATGTAGTCCGCTCAACACATAGACGCGGACAGAAGCAGAATGCACGTACACACGGCTGGCCATGTGCGCGTTCTCTGTACTCTGTGTGCTCTGTCATGCTGTTTCTTGTTAAATGGCACCTTAGCGAGTGTGCACGAACAGGCTCGCTTAAAAGTGAAAACTATAACACGTATTGTTGGAAAAAAACCGGTTCATTGCACTTCGTCGACCGCTGACAGTGGCAGTCCTTACCACCGTCGATAACTTTGTACTGAGCTTGACGGACTTTAGTTCTGCGATAGTACTGCGTGATTTCCAGCGCTACGCAACTTATGTAGCACCGTCTGTCTTTACTGTCTGCTTCAATCAAAGGCAGTCTATTTGCTGTTTAAGGGCAACTGCACCACTTTTTGAGAATTCCGCGCTTTTCAATGATTCAAACGTATACACGTTGTAGGCGAAGCATGCCAAGAGTTTTTGTGGTAGCCCTTAAAATAGTGACATAATCAAAGATTAAATTTTGCGCTTCTCCTAAAAGCAACAGAGCAGTGCGGGGAACTTCGTTGTGACGTCAGAGAAGCTAAGAATTCCAATTATCGCTGCCGTCAGCCACACCCTGCCGAGTGTCGTCGGATGCTGCGAAACTACGCTCGGCGAGCTTTGCCTTCAGTGGCATTGGGTTTTTTCCGCCGAAGCAAACGTTTATGCACTGGAAATATACGGGTACCTTCGATGACGTAATAAAACGCCCCCCACTTGGTGCTGTGGGCTGCGGAGAAGCCTGAAGGGGTCGCCATTTTAATCGGCGATTACGCCACCATTTCGAATGCTAGTGTAAAAAGACTTAGGCGTCCCTTTACCTGCAAGTTTCACGCATTCGACCTTTTTCAGCTCATCGATTTCTAAAACCTCTGCAGTTTCCCTTAAAGTACGATCTGTTCTCACATTTCCTTGTAGATATTATAGTGCCTGTAGTTCGCTTCCAGCGACAGTCTGAGTTGCCCTCCAAGCTACAAAACAAAAGCGCATTGCGGATGTGCTGATGTAAGACAGATTTCCAGCGTAATTTACGTTCCCTTCAGTAATGACCCGCTCAGTGGCAGAACCGTCGGGCGTAACAGTTGTTTTCTTTCTCAGCAGTGCGTTGCCAAGCATCCGATGGACTTGCCCGTCAGGGAGAAGTTCAATTATCATTGCGGCTTTGCGCGCGATATCCTTTGCCACTAACCTTTAGCCACGCGACCAGCTTCGGTTCGTGCGTGAATTCCTCGACCTTGCGCACGAGACCCATGACGCCGACTGCAGAGAGTCCCGCCTCCGCGAAAACCTTCTGCGCGGGCTTCAGGAATGCGGAAGCCAGGCTGGATGCGTTCTCCTCGGTCTGCAGTCTCATGCTGAGCAAGTGAGGCGAGAGGCTCAGGCCGAACTGGGTGTGCTGGTCGCCCCTGTGCTGGCCGGCTGCCTGCGGGCGCGACGAGGCGGGTCCAGACGAAATAAAACGTTTCCAGCAAATGGCGAGAAAACAAGATACTCGCGTAAATGCACGGGGAAGGGGGTATGGTGCATGCATCGAGCTCTAGGAAGCGGAATGGGGACTCGTTATCACATAAATATGAAGCCAGCCAACAGCCACTGAAGCCACGGAGCATAGCGGAACGGCTCCTTTTTTAATTTGCGGTGTTGTTCATTGGAAGATTTATAGTGTAGTTATTATATCGCTTAAAACAGATTGATTATAAAGCGGAAGAAAAAAACCATACCTACGACTTCCAAATTTTCAGGGCTGTCTCTACAACTCTACAACTCTACAACTTTGCTCTACAACTTAGGTTGCAGAGCACCGGATGCGAATTTCGGAAGTCGTGGGTCGGGACCCCACCGGCGGCTTGTGGCTTGTTTTCATCTGCTTTCTAATCAGTTATCTTAGAGTCATAAAATAACTACACTATTATTCTGCCGTTGATGAAGACCGCAAATTAAAAAAAATCTTTCTCTAGGCTCCCTGGTTTCGGTGGCTGCTGACTTCTTTCATATGAACTATGAAAGAATTCAATGCATAGTGATAGCCAAAAGATTTTTTACGTCTAAACATAATATGAGCGTTACACACCATCTAAAGTAATGGTGGCGCCATTTATGAAATGGAAAGGTGAGGCTTTGCAAAATGTGGAACCTCGTAACTGCCACGAGCAAAAAGAAGCTGACAAAAAGTACTGAAGACCGCGGGATTTGTAACATGGTCTGAATAATTTAAGAGGAGTTTTCAGAGGCGCTGCTGTGCAGAATTAATCGACCGTGAAGTCTTACGTGGGTTAGCTTTTAGTAAATTTTGCAGTTCTACAAGATGAAAGAAATCATTCGTGGAGACTATTTTCAGATCAGGTCCTGTTTGGCACGGCTGAATTATGTCAGGCTGGCTAGGGTCGTCTCTCCGTTTGAAGCGCCTAAGTCTGCTGAGGCCCTGCGATAGATGTAGAGTATTCTTATTCTTCATGGAGTCTTAGCTTTGGTCTTCTTCGGCTTCACGTCTACAAATAGTTGCATGCATTACTTAATCGGTGCTTAAAATAGGTAGGATTTTGGCATCACACTTAAAACTACCTCTAGTAAATGCATCGAATCAGTCAGCCAATGTGTCTTTTCGAGATTATCATCTGCACGGGGAAAATCGGGAAATGTGAATCGGAAACGTATTTTAGAACCTGGTAAGCGAGAGATGCCGCAAAAGCCTGGTTATAAAAAATTTCTATTATGTCACATGTAAAGCGTTCATCCACATGGTCAGTATTAACAAATGCCATATTCAAAATAGGACCTAGTCTATTTTTTTGATCCATTAATTTGTTTAGGCTCAAAGACAAGACGTCAAATATTTCTTCGTTGACACAAGAATCTAGGCCGGAAAATGGTAGTGATTACCAATAAATGCCGGCGACATCGGCATCTCCCATCGAAATGATGTTGGACTTTTGTATGTTATGATGACGCATGAGCCATATATGCCCATGCAGTGGTCATGGAAAACAACTAGTAAGATAATAGAAAATGCGTACTATAAATGATTGTTTGTTTTGGTGAAGCTTACACCAAAATGTTTCATCGTCCTGGGCAGAAAGTAAGAGCGAAAATTTTGCGCCTTAACAAAAGGGTGGTGGTGGTGCGACACTTTTATTAGAACAGCCTTTTTGTTAGGCGTTCAATAGGTCCTGGCCCAAGGCGACGAGGGCACGTTGCAGTTTTAGGTCCAGGGAGGCGAGCCAGATGTGTCACGGTGGGGGTGGGGGAAAAGGATAGGCGGGGACCTCGAAGGCTGCGTGGCACTGTGTGAGGCAGGGTTCTATGTCCGCATATGTGTGTGGACAGTTTTGCCTTGAAGAGGTTAAACTGCATTCGGCGAAGAATGCGAGCTTCACGGATCGATTGTTGGTTTTGTTGAATACGCAGGGTGACCAGACCTTTGGGAGTCGAGGATTGAGTGGGCTTGGCTCGAAGCTAACGAAACGACACACGCTGTCAAACTGCCATTTTTATTCGCACACACACGCAGATCAAAGAAAAGGTGAAACAGCGACGGCGCACCAACAGATACATAGCGCCATCTCGTGACTGGCCATTACACTTCTAACACTCCCCCTTAATGGACAGTCATTGCGCCCACACTTTTGATGCCCAAACATTCACAGTGCTTGAGAGTCGTTCTTCCATTTAAGGGCTTAGTGATGAGGTCAGCACAGTTGTTCGACGACTCGACGTACTGGAGCTGTAACTTTCCCTCTTCGACCTTTTCTCTAAGGAAATAATACTTGAGGTCAATGTGTTTGCTTCTATCTGAAGTAACAATTGCACTCTGGTTGTTAGCCCTTAAAATCTGTGGTTCGTGCATGAATTCGTGCGCATTAAGTTCCTTCATAAGATTTTGGAACCACATTACTTCTTTTGTAGCGTGACACATTGCTACAAATTCTGCTTCGACTGTTGACAATGCAGTGCTTCGCTGCTTCTTGCTACTCCAGGAAATCGCAGCACCAGCTAGCGTGAACACGTACCCGCTGAATGACTTCCTGTCAGCCTTGTCACTAGCCCAGTCTGCGTCGCAAAAGGCTTGTATGCACTTCCCAGTTCTCTGGTAGGCTAGTGCATTATTCTTTGTATGTTTCACATAGTGAAGAATATGCTTTATCCCATGCCAATGTTCTTCTGTGGTATGTTCATTGAACTGGCTCATGTAAGTCGCAAAAGCCAAGTCCGGCCTTGTGCCTCCGGCAAGGTAAAACAATGCACCAATTGCTTGTCTGTACTTGCGAGGTAGGTTTTCACTTGATGGATTATTGTTTTCTCCTCTTTGGTACTTGCTTCCAGGATCCAAAGGGGACGATGCTGCCTTTGCGTCTGACATGCCAAGCGTCTCCAGTATGTCGTTAACGTAGGCCGTCTGATCCAGTGTTAGTTTTCCATCTCTTTCTTTCTTCAGTCGTATGGAAAGAATGCGGCTAGACTTACCCAAGTCTTTTGCATCGAATACTTGGCCCAAGCGGCTCTTGAAGTTGGCAATCTCTTTCTCATCTTCTGCGATGATCAGCAAGTCATGAACGTAGACTCCTACGATGAGGTTCTTCTTCTTCTTGATATAAACACAGGGTTCAGTTTTTGACCTTGTCATCCCTTCTGACTTGAGCATTTTGTCCAAAGCAAGGTTCCACTCCCTTCCAGACTGTCGTAGCCCGTAAAGGCTCTTCTTCAGAAGGCAGACTTCATCCTTGTTACAGTCATTCCAAGGCTGCGGTAGTTCTATGTAGACGGTCTCCATTAGAATACCATTTAAGTACGCCGCCTTGATGTCCATCTGGTGGATCTTCCAATTTCTCTCAACTGCTATGGCCAGCAGTGTCCTGATGGACTTCAGCTTCACTACAGGAGAGAAGGTTTCCTTGTAATCGGTACCTTTCACTTGTGAATATCCGCATGCAACCAACCGTGCTTTTTACCGCTCTAGGTCACCATTTTCGTTGTACTTCTTGCGGAACACCCACTTGTATTTTACAACCTGTCTGTCTTTCGGACGTGGCACTAGCTCCCATGTATTGGAAGCATCCAGGCTGTCCAGTTCACTCTGTATAGCTGATTTCCATTCCTCCTTTTCAGGTGCAGATAAGGCTTCATGTAGAGTTTCTAGGTCTCTTTGGCTGTTTTTCCTGGCTATGCAGCAGCCGTGTCATTCCTTTTGACGTGGTTTCTTGTTTGCTAGTCTTTCCGACCGCCTCAGTGCCTGCGTACCACAATTTGTCACGCTGGACAGTCGCTGCGTAGCTCCTTCGTCCTGTGCAGTTGCCTCGTCTTCATCAGCTGATGAGCCAACTTCTTCAGCATAGTTGTAGTCAGTATGATTGCGATCTGAACTACCAACATCGTGTGGCTCGTTCAAGCTGTCTTCAACTTGTAACATGAGAGTGCAATCAGTGTCGCTATGTGCATCAGTCTTGCTACTTGAAACTTGGGTAAGCTTGCATGGGAAGGACTTTTCTTCAAAGGTAACGTCTCGAGTTACAAAGAAGCGATCTTTCTTCTGGTTCCACAGCTTGTACCCCTTCATTCCTTCTGGGTAGCCGACCAATATGCACTCTTCTGCTTTTTGGTCCAACTTGCTCCACTTTTACCGTCTGTTTCGCACACTCCATGTTCTGCACCCAAACACTCTTAGGTGGTCCAGTTTCTCTTCTCCCCCTGTCCACAGAGTTTCTGGTGACTCTCATTCAATCGCCTTCGATGGGCACTTGCTTCTGATGTGACCTGCAGTGACAGCGGGATCAGCCCAAAGCCTTTTGGTGACACCTGATTCGATGAGTAGGCACCTCGTCATGTCAAGCAACGTTTGGTTCATTCTCTGCTCCTCCATTCTGCTCTGGTGTGCCAGGAATGGTCAGCTGGTGCTTTATGCCATGCTTGGCCAGGTACTCGTTGAACTCTTTGCTTGAGTACTCTCCTCCATTGTCAGTGCGCAAGGTCTTCGCCTTAATGTTGTGCAGATTTTCCGCCATGCGTCTGTACTGGTTAAACTTCCCAAGTGCTTCCCTCTTGGCTTTCATGGGGTACACAACAATATATCTGGAGTAGTCGTCTATGAAGGTAACAAAGTAATTGGAGCCCCCTTTGTTCGTTGGTGTGATCTTTCTAACCACATCTGAATGCACCAGCTCCAGTGGAATCTTAGCCCGTGTTGTTTCGCTCTTTGGGAAACTGCTTTGCGTGAGCTTCCCCAGACAACATGCGTCACATTTGTCCTTCACAGGGTCTTCACTACCTCCGCAGAGACGTCGAACAGCATCCTGGTGAAGGTGGCCTAGTCGTCTGTGCCACAAAGCCGCGTCTTTGGTCTTCACCATCTTCGTTAACATAATTTCTTCTTTGACAGAGTACAGTCGTCCTTCTCGAGTTGTAGTAAGGATCAGTTCACCAGTGTCCTTTGTAACTTCGGCTTTTCCCCCGGTGAACGTCACGTGCAAACCTCGCTCTTCAATTCTTCCGACTGATAGTAGGTTGCCGTTCAACTCGGGCACATAAAGGACATCTTCTAATGTGATGAATGACCCACCACACTCTTCAGATAGTTGAATCTGAACTCTTCCTTTCCCCATGACACTCATGGATTCTTTGTTTGCCGTTTCCACTCGTGACTCGCATGGCTTGAAGTCAGTGATCTTTGCCTTGTGCGACGTCATGTGATCTGTAGCACCGCTATCAAGATGCCACACATGAGGTGGCGATGTTATCATATTTTTGGCACATAAAGCCATCTGTGTTGCAATCGTTGCCTGTGATGAGTTTCTCTTCTTCTGACCATCCCCTTCGTCTCTAAACTGGTCACAATCTTTGGCTATATGACCAATTTTGCCACAAGCAAAGCATCTCACCTTCTTATTTTGCATACTTGAGGTGCATTGACAAACCTTCTCGTCCTTCTTGACAGTGAGTTGATGATGCACCTTCTCATAGGGTTGCTTGCTCTCAGTCCTTGATCGAGCTTTAGTAACTAGGGCCCTTGTCTGACTCTCTTCGTCGCTTAACCGATCTTCCTCACGACTCGGCTTTCTCTTTTCTTCGATCAGCAGCCTTGTCTTCACTACTTTGGTCGAGAGGGTTTGTTCGCCTTGCTCCAGTTTCAGAATGAGCGGTTCATATCAGTCAGAAAGTCCCATTGGCAGCATTAATGCAACCTCTCTGTCTGCAAATGCATAGCCTGCACTTGACAACTTCCTATGCAGCACCATCAATCTTCCTAGGTAATCTTGCATTGACTCGTCTCTCTTCATTTTCACATTGAAAAAATCGCGCATCAACAGGAGCATATGCAAGAGTCCAAACTTTGAGTGCATTTCCTGCAGCGTATTCCAGGCTTCTTTTGCAGTTCTGCAAGTCCCGATGTCATCCAGGTGGTTGTCCTCGACGATAAGAAACAGAAAGGTCAGGGCTATTCGAGAATCCAGGGTCGATCGCTTCCCAGCATCCTTTCTGTACAGAGCAGCTCTTGGCCTTATCGACCATGTATGATAGTTATCTAATAACAACTTCGGCTTTTTCAGTCACTTCTTTCCAAAAAATTTCGCCACTAACATCCACTGAAAAGATTTTGTCAGTCACTTCTTCCTGACAATTTTGCTGTACTCACGCCGGACGAGTGCAAGCGTCTTCCGTACACATCCAACACGGAGTCTGCAGCAACGCCGGTGTCGCGTGACGGTCAGTCTTTTTCCCCAAAAAAACGCACTTTTCACTTCACGGGCACACACCACTCGTCAGTCACTTCTTCCCGACAGTTTCACGACGCTTTTTCGGAATGAGTTCAACAAGCGCGTGTTCAATGCCGACGTCGGCGATGGTATCGGGCCTGACGGCGGTAATGGTTTTGCTGACTAGGACGGCCGTTTTACCTTCGTTTTGACTCTCGTAAACCTCGCACTCTTGTTAGGTCGGCTTGATTCCAGTCTCTTGGAGAGCAATTACATCAGGAGGTGAGAGTTGTGTGTTTATATATTGTTTTAAGAGGGCCTGCTTTTTGCGGTAGCCTCTGCAGTTCCATTGCCAAATATATAAGTATTCTTGTTCTTGCCGATACGTATTGATCATGTTTACGCGCTACTGCTGTTGCCTTGTTCGCTTGCGAAAGCTGTTAGCGCTGGATGGTTGTACGCCCTTTCCCTAATGTTTTCAGTATTTTTTGTTTTCGAAAAGCGCTTCTAATCGCTGAGATCTGCCCTTGGAATTGTACTTGCATCTGTTGCATATGCGAATGGATTTGCTGCATCATATCCTGCATCATCTGTTGCATCATCTGTTGCATTCGTGTTTCGAGGTCTCCTTCGTTCGATGCCTGTGGTTGTCGTTTTGGAAGGGCTCTAGTCGTGTCGAATTCCCGCTGTTGTTCCTTTGGTGTTTTTGTGAGTTCCTCAACTTTGCGTTCGAGCTCGTTTTGTTTGATTCGAGCGAGTTCTAGCTCGCGTCTGAGCGCATCGCTGTTCGCGTCCTTCGGTTCTGTGACGCGACTGTCTCTGTTGTTTGTGTCGTTTATCTCTCTACCCTTTCCTACCGAGTGCGAAGCAGCGGTAGAAGCCCAGCTCACCTTGCTGCCGCTTGTCTGGGAAAGCTTCTTGTTTTTCATTTTTTCTTGCTTCTCCCCCTCCTGTGGGCCGGCTGGTGGTAGAGGCGAAAGGGAAGCAGCACGTTCTTACTGAACGTGTACAGCCCGCCGAGACAAAGAAAAGCCAAACTCTTCGAATTGTTTTATGGAGCGCGCAAGCTGGCCAAAGAAAATGCACTCATCATCGTAGGAGATTTCAACGCCATGGACAGGAGTTGGGGATACCAGAAACAAGACATCAAGGAAGCTGGCCAAAGAAAATGCACTCATCATCGTAGGAGATTTCAACGCCATGGACAGGAGTTCGGGATACCAGAAACAAGACATCAAGGGAAGAACATTAGTGGAAGTAGCGGAATACTTTGGCTACAGTCTAATCACAGATCCTGCGACCCCCCCGAGAATCGGAAATAGCGTGAGCACGGACACATGCCCGGAACTCACCTTCGCAAGGAAGAGCAAGGAGTCACAGTGTGAAAACATGATGGAAAATCTAAACAGCGATTACTTTATCCTCCGGACACGAATAGCATCCGACACCATAAGACGCCAGATTGGACTGGCGAAAATCACTGACTGGAACGCGTTTCGCGGGCTTGCAACGAATCTGAAGGCGGTATCCAATCACTGGAGGAATGGAGCGGCATGCTGAGAGAAACGCGACAACGATGCACAAAAAGTCTAAGGAATACGAGTCTAAGTCTAAGGAGAACGAGAGAAACGCCCGAATTAGACGCCCACCTCCTCAGACTATGGGAAGCGAGACGCAGTCTCACCAAAAGATGGCAGAAGCAAAAACAAAACAGGAAACTATAACTAAAGATAGCAGAAATTACGGCATAGGCGGAAGAATACGCGATGCAACTCGCGAAACAAAATTGGGAACAACTCAGTGACTCGCTTAGGGGAACTCTAGGCACGGCCAGAACCTGGAATCTCTTAAGAGCAGTAATTGATCCGACCAAAATAAATTGAGAAAACAATAAAGCCATCCACAGGTTCATCCACTGCTTCCAGGGATCAGACATCGCCCTACCGGAGAAGGCACGAGAAAAATGTTTCGGCGATCACAATCTCCCGCGACACCAAGGAACGTATCGAGGAGCCGAAAACGAGAAACTCGACCGCCCCATAACTGTGGAAGAGGTTTACGCTGCCATAAGAAACACCACCAGAAACACGGCAGGCGGAGCGGACAGAATCGACAACGCCCTAATCCGCAACGTGAGTGACGACCTCATACAAGAGCTCGTCAGCTTTCTTAACAAACATTGGGAGGCGGAGACGGTTCCCGAAGATTGGACACACGCCAAAGTAATACTGATACCTAAACCTGGTAAAAAGCTACAAATTGAAAACCTCAGGCCCATATCACTCACGTCGTGCCTTGGCAAGCTTTAAGAACGGGTTGTAACTTTAAGACTGCAAAATTACATGGAAGATAACGACTGTGTACCGCATACCATGTTCGGCTTCAGAGCGAAGCTCTCGACGCAGGACGTTCTCCTCCAAAAACAAGAAGATGTCCTGCGAAACGTACCTCGGACGGGAGAAAATGTCATAATGGCCCTGGACATCAAGGGGGCATTCGATAACGTGATCCACGAAGCGATCCTTACGGGCCTAGACAACGTGGATTGTGGACGCAGAATCCATGGCTTCGTCAAAGCCTTCCTATCCGATGGATCTGCCACCATCGGCATAGGAAACCTTCGATCGGACAAAATTCGCACTCCAAACAAGGGAACACCCCAAAGGTCAGTTATCTCACCCCTACTCTTCAACATAGCTATGATGGGCCTAGCTCGAAAACTAGAGAACATCGAAGGCATCAGGCATGCAATGTATGCTGACGATATAACAATTTGGACATACACGGGCTGTCTCGGAGAGAAGGAAGAAAGGCTACAGCAAGCGGCCTCTTGTGTAGAGCAATAGCTCGCAGAAAAAGGACTCGCATGTTCGGCCGAGAAATCGGAACTGCTGAGAGCCTCGAGAGGCAAGAAAAACCGGACCGTCCCAACCAACGAGGACCTAAAACTCAACGTCTACCAAGAAGGGACGCCCATGCCCGAAAAGACAACCATAAGAATTTGGGGCATGTGGGTTCAATCCAACCAGCGCAGTACTCACACTTTTACGCTACTGAAAGCAACAACGATAGAACTCGCACGCATTATCACCCGCATCACCAAACGGCGATATGCCATGCGTGAAGAGGACACACTAAAACTAGTCAGAAGCCTAGTAGTTAGTCGAATCACGTACAGCCTACCCTACCAGTGCCTCAACAAAAACGAAATACAACAAGCGGATGCCCTGCTACGCAAAGCATATAATACAGCGCTCCGACTACCACGAAACTCGTCTACAGAAAACCTCATGGCCCTGGGATTACATAACACCTCTGAGGAGCTACGAGAGGTGCAGCTTGAGTCGCAAAAACTCAGGCTGTTGCAAACAACGACAGGAAGAGTGCTCCTGCAGAGGCTCAGATACCACGAGCAGATGCGAGAAATGTCGAGGACGGCAACGATTCCCGACGAGCTTCGCAAGACCCTCAAGGTAGATCCAATACCGAAAAACATGGATCCCCACCTCCATCGAGGCAGAAGAGAAGCGAGGGCCGAACTCATTGAGATAAAATGCGCTCCTCAAGCCACGACCGTGTATGCAGACGCGTCTTGGAGAGGAGGAGATACCAAAACCGCTGTAGCGGCGGTGGTCGATTCGTCTTTACGCGAAATGACCAGCGCGTCTCTCCGAGGCTGCAGAGCTGCAGAGTCCGAGGAAGTAGCCGTTGCTCTAGCGGTGGCGGAGGGCTATAGAACCGGGCGGTCACTAACAATACTCACGGACTCTCAAACAGCCTGCCGAAATTACATGAATGGCAGGATAGGTCGTCACGCGCTCCGTATACTCCTCGCAGCGAGCGACAGAATTAAAAACCAGGAAGAACAAAACGACAAGATCCCACACAAAATTGTGTGGGTACCGGGCACACGGTGGTGGCAGGGAACCAAGAGGCCGACACGATAGCTCGAGGATACATTACTTTCCGAGCATCCGACGAGACCGCGGAACTCGCGCCAGCACCCAGGGTATACTCGGCCATACTACAAAACTATAGAGGGAGAAGAATCCGATATCCCCCACCGCACAAATCTCTCAACAGAGAGGAAGCTGTCACTTGGAGACAATTACGAACAGGCTCTTTCCCAAATCTACATATACTAAACAAAATGCACCCTACGATATACACGGACAAATGTCCCTGGTGCGACGAAAAACCTACTCTATACCACATCACATGGGCCTGCAAAAACATACACGTGGTCCCCAAAATACAAAACCCGAGTGCGGAGCAGTGGGAGACTCTGCTGTCCAGTGACCGCTGCGAAGACCAACAAGGTCTGGTACAGCGTGCTCAACGGGCGGCAGTGGCCAGCGGAGCCCTGGACTGAGGGCAACCGACCACTGATTAGAGGCGGAGGACTTCGACAGAGAAGGCTCCTGGGGGTAGAACCAAGACGTCTCTGAAGATGCCCCCCAACCGCAGGAAAAACCATTAGTGTAAATAAAGTTTTCCCTTCCTTCCTTCCTTCCTTCCTTCACGACGCTCGCGCCAGTCTAAAACTTCCGAAGACATCGGCACGACGTAGTGAAGGTGGTCTCGCTTGACGTTCTCTTCTTCAACGTGGTCGCACCTTTTCATCACTCAATCAAGGCAATCCGTCTCATTTCTTCCAAAAATGCGGTCGATGCGTCGTCCTGGGCCCATAACCTGTTGGTTTTGTTGAATACGCAGAGTGACCAGATCTTTGGGGGTCGCGGATTGAGTGGACTTGGCACGAAGCCAACGAAACGACACACACTGTCAAGCTGCCATTTTTTATTCACACACACACAGAGAGCAATGAAGAGGTGAAACGGCGACGGCGCACCAACGGATATATAGCGCCATCTCGTGACTGGCCATTACACTACTAACATCGATAAGAATGGGTGTGGTGGTGGAAAATCAGCTAAGTCCAATTTTTGCTGCGTCTAGTATTGTTCGACAGTGCGTTTGTAAGCCGTGACCGCCTGCTCCGTCGGTGGGCTCGTTCATGGGATCCCAGGCGCCCGGTGTACAGTATCGCAGGCAAGCTGGTGAGCCAGCTCATTGCCGGGAATGCCCATGTGACCACCGAAGGGTCACTGGTCATGGGCTTAATGCTATGAGGGCGGCATTTAAAGGGTCCCTGAAACGGTGTCCATGTAGGCAAAGAGAAGTCGAAGTATTGATAGACATTGAACGATCCATCATCCTACCGCAAAAATTTTTGTTCTATTTTGTGTGGAACCAGAGATAATGGCTATTAAAAATGACCACCAGCCTTTTCTCTCTCAACTCGTACACCGGAGCGAACCATAAAAAAATAAATAAGGATTACAGGCCGCGGCCATGCTCCGCCCACAAATACGTCATCGACGAGATCGGTTTGTTTACTTCCGGTTGACGCGCTATTTCGCTCGCTCGCTCGCTCGCTTTCCCGCTGTCTGCTGTGTTCACCTGTGTCTCGCAACCGTCGCTGCGGCTTCTCTCGTACTATGGACACCGAACTGAAGGAACGGCTTTTGCGGATGAGTGCCGAAATGGGATTTCAGCCTTAAGGCGGGGACATATGTGCGAAAAGTGTGCGATTCGCTGCGGCGCGCCGTTGTGAACGACATCGTAACGACCGATCGCAGCTCGTCGCCTGCGTCCAACCTGCTGGATGTAAACAACGAGCCGCGCACGAAAAACGCAACGACGGGAAGCGGGAACCAATACGAGCGCGGAGAGCGGCAGCGTCATGATGCCGTACAGCGCGCTGCTCAGTGCGCTCGGGGTTGAGCCACGCCGGACCGGCCTGCCAGCCTTGATGCCGGCCGCCGGCGACTGAAAAATGCGCTAGTATTGTTTGTTCTCGTCCATAGCAAGCCCTTGGATAGATGCATGTCAAAAATGCATAATTTCTGACGATCGTTGGCCAATACCGAGTTTCTGGTAAATGTGATGACTGCGATACAAGCAAATTTCATCCCACAGCCGCTTTGGTGCTGCTGCTACTTGGTGCGGTTCGCCTACCGTCTGCTAGCTCCGTTGCTGAAGACATCGTGGAAATCGAACATATATTTTATTATGGGACGAGTTCGCCGTAAAGCGATTTGAATAGTAGGCCTATTATTATAGTGCAGGCGACTTCCGAAGCGCCGTCAGCTGCGGTTTCGATGCGAAACCAGATAGGCCTAGCGACGACTAGGGCAGCCTGGGACCAGCGCGCAGTTCGTCGCGCGGCGTTGCCGCAGGCGGTGTCGTTGCCGAAAGATCCTCTTTTGCACAGACATATTTTCGTTGCTCGAGTCTAGGAAGCATCATCTCTGGTATCATGGTTGTTTTGCATTTTCTTGTGCGAACGTAATGTACGCCGAGCATGCCGGCCGGCCTGCCAGCCTGGATCGCGTCTGCCGGCGTCATAAAAACCAGCTAAAGTGTTCTTGACGTAAATAATAAACCCTGGGGTCAGCAATGTGAAAAATGTGTCATTTTTGAGGATCGCTGACCAATACTGAGCTGCTGGTAAAGGTAACGACTGTGATACGAGCAAATTTCTTGCCACAACCGTCTCGCAGCTGCCGCAGGCCCGACATGGGGTCCGGCTCGCCTGGCGCCCGCTCGCTTCGCTGCTGAAGGAGTCGCGGAAAGTGACCATACTATTATTTTATTTTGAGATGATGCTGTTGACTGCAAAGTGATGTGTAGAGTAAGCCTTTTATTATAGCTCAGGCGACTTCCGAAGCGCCGGCCGCTGCAGCTTCGATGCCAAAGAGGCAATAGGCCTAGCGACGACCACGGCAGCCAGGCAGCAGCAGAGCTCGTCGCCCGGAGTGCCCGCGAGCGGTGCCGTTGCCGAAAGCTCGCAACATAAGCAGACATGCTTTGTCGCTGCTCGAGAAGTATTTCTGATAACAAGGCGATTTTGCCTTGTGATATTTGTAGACCATCCCAAGCAGCGCTCAGGCACTGCTGCACGGCGGCGAAGTGCGACACCGGTTGTGAGCGGAGCTTGGGTAGAGCGGCGTAGCGATGCTCACCGCTACGTGTGTCCCTGCTCGTAGTGGGGCGGAAGTTCGCAAGCGACGATCGGTGCGGCGCGTCGGCCATGTTTTTAAGGACACGCCGTTCAGAAATCGGGCGCTGGATCCTGACGACGACGGCAGCTCGCTCACTTCCATCTTTCGGCAGACAGTGCCGAAGGGCAACATCTTGCCGAACCCTGGCTTTGCAACCAACGACACAGCACGGCCGGTCCATTTTGATTGTGCATGCGACGGAGGTCGCGACAGAAATCAGTAGTGCGGTGACTCCAAATCGCACCTCGACTCTCGATTCGGTTCGACGGTGGTGCCGGCGGAGTGACACAAGCGGCACGAGCAGACGAAAACATTGTAAACCGGAAGTGCAGTACTAATTTCTGACACCCAACACACAATAACCGCGTAAATATGCATATAAACGACAACTCTCCTTGCTGAAATGCGAAATGGCTCCGTAAAGAGTAAGAATGTGAAGTATCTAGAGCTTTTAGTTTGTTAAATATGCGATTTCACGTTGGCACCGCGAACCAATGATAGCCCTGCGCTGGTGACGTAAAGATTAATAAAATGACGTAATGAGTACAGATTCGGGCGGAAGTTCACCGCCGCTGGACGCCGCAAGGCTCGGGAGCAGCAGTTTTTGAAAATGTATTATAAATTATCTACTCGCTTTTGCGTATTGTACGCGGCATGAACGTTCAGGAACCTACGCTCTACATAATGCAAGTATTTTTTTTGCCAACCTCAGACACCGCTTTCAGGGACCCTTTAAGGCTGATCGGTTAGGGAAAGGGAGGGCTCTTTCATGAAAGGCACGCAGAGCTGCCTGCGAGTCTGTATAGACAACATATGCGGGGGCGGAGGTAGGGAGGCAAAGTGTGTGATGGCATCTGCGATCCCGTGTATTTCTAGGGCGAGTGTGGAGGGTGGGGAGGTGTATGGACCGGTTGTGTGAGTGCTGGCAGGAGAGAGGCAAGGGTGGGGGAAGAAGGCTGCTGTGGAGCCCGCGGTTTCCGTGAGACAGGCGTCTGTGTAGGCCACCGCCGCAGCGTCCAAGGGTGGCTTGCGGTTGTATGCGCATGCTTGGCGGCGGCCTGCGCGCGTGTGTGTGGACACGTTGCGTGGAATGGATGCGAGGCGAAAGTTAGCAGGGTAGATCGGAGACTGCGGTGGGTCTGGGAAAGAGATAGGTGCATATGGAGTCTGGAATGGTATCTAAAGCCCAGCTGGTGAGCTGGAGAGGTGGATGATTTGTCTGTCCCGGTGCAGGTTAAGGAGTGCTTGAAGAAGGTGGGAAAGGTCGGTACACTCGTCCGCACACCTGTCTAAAGCGTTCGAACGGTGACCGGGGAGTATAATTGCGTAATGTGCAAGTTGCAAGACCTTATCGAGTACTCATATTCACATGGATCATGTTTCATTCTTTGCCCTTAAGAGCTTTACCGAGCCCGCCAGCTAGCGGCAGCGGTCATACATGCGCTGAAGCGCCCATCGCTCGAGTGCGCTAGAAAGACGAGCGTACGATTCTTTCTATGTATGATTTTTAAAGAGGAAGCTCTACTCCTACCATGCAAATCTCAAGCTCATGTCACTCCGAAGAATGACCTTCAAGCGGCGCAGCGGGGGTAGGGCTGCGACGTCATACCATGCGACTCGCCGCACCAGGGCGCAGCTCCGGCGCGCGAAGCCGGTGGCGTTCGGTCGCCTTCGCAGCTCCGTTGAACAACGTGACTCGACGTTCATTTCGGATTTGCGCTGAACCACGTAACTCGGTGTTCATGTCATAAGATAATAAAAAATGGCACGGCTTAGCTGGGCTAAGCATGGTTATGCAAGCGAAAACTTTGCTATGCGTGGTTAAGCTGTGTTGCTAAGCCAGGTTAGACTCAACCTCTTCGTCCGTCGCAGAAGCTGATGTCGTGGCGGAGGCAGAAGCAGCAGCGGCTGCCTTCAAAGCTCTTGGCTACCGCCTTTCGGCATCCTTCAACCGCCGTTGAGCCAATGGACGCTCCCGTTCTTCGTGGGTCGCTGCCGCTAGCTTGGCGCGTTTAACTTCCCTACTTCTAGCTAAATACTTAGCTTGACCCGCAACGTCAGCCGGATGATCAGACTCAGCCCGTCGTCCACGAGAACGTCTCTAGGCGCAGAGGGTCCGGGCCGAATCGTTTCATCCACAGCCAGAAACTGCGAGGCAGCAGTGTGATGCACGAAGAGCGGCCCCGCCTGACTTTCAAGCAAACGGAGAGTCATGTGGTACGTCACATGGCTGACACACCTCCACTCCTCTAATAGCAGGTCAAATTTACCGCGCCGATAACCTTGGCCCGACGAGGCTAGTAAAGCCTTCGCGTTAACAGCGCGAATCGTTGCTTCACATTCGCAGATATCCATGGAGGAGTCGCGGGCTGGAACCAGTGCCTCGGCTGTGTATCGTAGACGGCTGGTTGAATCTGGTGATTGTTATGATCAAGGACGTCGACAGGGCGCGTTGAAGAAGGGTATAAGGAGGAAACTGGCAAATATTGAAGCAGAAATTGAGGAAGAGAGAGAGGGTCGTCTTCCGGTCTGAAAACTAGGCTCAACCGGATTGATCACGCCAGCCATTTTTTCTCTTCAGGTGTAACAGCGAAACACATGACGACACTGTTTTCCCTCTTTGTCCTCGTTATGCCAGTTTTTTATTATGTAAAATAAGGGGACCCATGCGCACATTATTAACTCTAGATCACAGGAGGATATTGCTGTTATTTGCTGGGAATGCGATCTTAAGAGTGGTGCAGCGTGCTACCAGCGGCGCGTAGAATGGGGAGTACGGCTGGGTCAAGCTGGCCATCTTGCCCAGTTCCGAGAGTAGCACACCAGAGCCTTCCCGCTCGGCATGCCGGGTAAAGCCAGCTACGGGCTCCTACCTTGAGGAATGCCTGGTACGACTCGTTGCCGGTGCCTGAAGACAGGCTCCCGTTGACAGCGACCACGTGCGTGTACAGGATGAAGTCGCACAGCTCCTGCTTGATAGGCAGCATGGCTTCGGTGTGGCCACCGCGGCCGATTGTGCACACCAGGTAGCCGTAGCCGGTGGAGGGTGTTCTTGTGGCTGCGTGGCAAACGAAAGGCAGAAAAACGACTGGCGGTTTAGCGTTGCTCAGCACGAAATAATGTCTGAATGCAAGTTTTTTTTTTTAGGTTGACATCACCGCCCCATACCCCAAAGCGCTACTGAGGTGTCCACTGACCTAGGGGAGCCAGTTATGCACCTTTCCTTTCCAAAAAAGTCAACAGTTCGGTTGAGGTAAAACGCAAAAGGCGCCCGCGTGCTGTGCAATGACACTGCACGATAGAGATCCCCAGGTGGTCGAAATTATTCCGGAGCCCACCACTACGGCACCTCTTTCTTCCTTTCTTCTTTCACTCCCTCCTTTAGCCCTTCCCTTAAGGAGCGGTTCGGGCGTCCAGCGATATGTGAGACAGTTACTGCGCCATTTCCATTTCTCAAAACCAATTTTCAATTTCTTTCGAAACCTTGCGGTAGTTTTGAGTACATGAGATGCGCATAAGTGTTCTCGCTGCCTGTGGGAGTTGAAGACGACGCTTTTCAGTGCACTGCGCGAGAGTGTGCTGCAGTTTAACATGAGGTATCTTCGGCTGCGACTTAATTTGAAACCGTATTCTGCACGATATCTCACAGCACTGCCACCTGTTGATGAACCCTTAGGCATACCCTTGCCGATTGGACTACGCAGCCTCTGGAAAGTGCGCATGACGGACCGACATGTGAATCTGTTGTTCCTTCAAAATACCACTTCAACACAATGATTGTTCATATAAAGGACTTGTATGCCAAGACCAAGTCTGAACCTGAGTGGCAACCGCCCCTAGTTCTCTGCTCTTCATTGTCCTTTTGCTAGTGCATTGTTGCTTAGGTGTATCATATTATGATGCAGTGGTGATGTGTCCTGTGCAGAGTCTATTTTTGTGCTTGTTTTAGGTGCGTCGTTTTATGCGTTGTGTTGATTTGCGATTGTTTTCTTCATGATTTCTATACTCTGTCAAATCTTTAACTGGATGATATTTGCAACACTTATTGCACCTTGTAAAAGGCTTCTCTCGGCTAAACGACTAGCATATTAGTGTTGTAATTTGACGTGTGTGGTGACATTTGGTGGTCTATTTTTTTTCATTTATGCTTGAGCGGAGTAATTGCCTGATCAAATGACAATTACGAGTAATCTTGAGTAATATTCGTCGTCTCCATTTAGGAAGAGCCAAAACAAGCGGGATACGTAGCAACTGTTATGGCGGCGCAATCGTGCTTACTCTGTGTAAACGACTTGTCTAGCATGGGACGAGAGGTAATTTGCGCAGAGGAGGAAGAGAGATGAACCAGAATCGTCGCTGCATGTGCCGCTTATTTTGGCACTTCGTAGCTGCAGACGATGTAGATTTCTTATAAATTTTATCCAATCAGAGAACTGCTGCACTCAAGCATAATATTGAAAAAAAAAAATAAGCCACTGAAAGGCCCACACGCGTCAAATTACAGCATACGCGTATATGTTAGGGGTTTAGTAGAGAGAAGATTTTTAAAAGTAGCAATTAGGGATGCAAAAATCTCGCCGTTTAAAGATTTGGTCGGGTGTGGATATATTAAACAAAGAACATTGCTTCACTGTAAGAAATACCATGTTTAAAAATATAAAAAGCGGCGATAGCCTAGTGGTCTCACGCAGCCTCCCTTGAAGCTGATCTGATCGCGCCGCAGTGGGTTCGACCTCTAGTCGTGGATATTCATGTGATTTCTTTTTCTGCTTCTTTTCTCTATCCTTCCGAGGTGCCCATACAAGATGCGATCAAGAAAGACTGAACCTCCGGGATAGTCCGGAGGTTAAATCTTTCAATATCGCATTTTGTATGTGCACCTCGGAAGCATAGAGAAGAGAGTGGTTTTAAACCAAAACGATGCCGCGCTTCGGCGACAATGCGCCCTGAAAAGAAAAGCGCTCGGCTCGAAAAAGGGCATTTTATTTCGTCTGTCTGTCCCGCCTAATGAGTCAAATTCAAGGGAAAGTCGTTAGCGCAGATGCGAGCTACAAACCAAGTAATGCGAATGCGATTCGTGCTGTCACGCATAATCCTTCACTTTGCACGCTTTGGTCGTAGACAGCACGACGTAGTCTTATCTACTCGCATATAATCCAGGGCAATGACTTTTTTTAGAAATAGAGGCCCGGTGTTTCATAAGAACTGCGGTGCCACGGTACTGCATGCGCCTGGTACACGTCACGTATTCATTCCCTTCTCCATGCCCAGGTTGCATTTGTGGCACCAGAACACTGGCGCAACGGCATTTACCGCCTCTTCTATCTCATCAGCATGCCACCATGCATATAGTGGGCTCCTAAGATAGATGTTTACAGCAAAACGCTGGCACGTTTGAGTGTGCCGTCGAACCACCAACGTTATGAAGCAAACGGCATGATTCAGCGCGTCGGCCCTTCTTACACTACTTCGCGCCGCAGCCGCAGGAGGCGTCTATCTCGCGAAAATCGCCAATAAGCCCGGTGCGCAGGTGGGCTGGACGTGGGTGCAAAAAGCAGGGCTCGGAGATGGGTTCACCTCTTTCCGGTCTTTAAGCCGCAAGCGATCGTCAAGGTGAGATTTTATTCCTATCTGGACCAACACCTAGCATATCTGAGGCACTGCAGCACAAATGGCGAAGTCTCTGGTGTTATCAGCGCCAGACTATGTCTGAACAGAACGAAGCGTCGTCAGGACGGTCGTACCGACTGACGCAGGTATAGGTGTCGAAGTCCAGTAGCTCATCGCGTGTGGTGGCGTTCGAAGAATATTTTACACTGTGGAAAGAATTTTCCTCACCATCATTTTTGTTAAGTTTATGCCTGGAGTATTGGAGAAGGAAGCGGCCCTTACACGCGTGCATACGGTAATCAATCTTGGTTGCATAAGACTGGTCTTACTGCGCACTATTCGCGACAAAGCGCAGTCTTTGTGTGCTTAATGTTTTTAACGATAAAACTTGACAAAGCAAAGTTCTCTTTGTGTTACGCTTTGTCCCTGTGCCGCTTGAGCACCGTTTTTACTCTTATAACGAACGCACTGTTCTTTTAAAAAAAGTCCCTGAAAAATTTCGGGTATGTTCATACTCAGGAGTAATATATCCTCCTGAGTATATTCATACTCAGGAGGATATATTCACAAAAAATAGTGAAAACCTGACGAAACGCATGCTGGCAGTACTTCATCCGCCGCGACTCATATTAAAACTAGAACAAACAGCACTCTTCATTACAGTCTCTGTGCTTATATAAGAGCAAAGCCAACGCGTTTTATCTTAAACCTGCGTGTATAACTAGCTTAGCCGACCAAAATGGTGGTACACAGAGAGAGAGAGAGAGAGAGAGAGAGTAGGCTTCACTCTAGAACAACTCTGAGGTTACAGCATGAAGCCCAGCCGCTGCAAGTTTCTGCAGTCCTTAATATGGCAGATCAAACACAATGCCCTTTGCGAGCAGGTGCGGATTGTATTGCTTTTCAGATTCCTCGCGGAACATTTCAATGAGACCTTCGTCCTGCCGGCTGAAATATAGTAGCCTTGACATTCGACATATGACGCTTTATATTATTGCGGACTTGTTTCAACGTTAAGGAAAGAGTGCCACAAACCATTCTTTATTATCAGGAGCTGACAACACCACAAAGTTGAGTGGGTTATATCGAGAGAGAAAGGTATTTGTTTTTTACAAGCAACGTAAGCGTTCATAATGCTTAGTAAATAGGTTATACCCAAGTCCGCATATAACTTCAGAAATATTTAAATGCCGGCTTTGCGCGTACTTTTATTTTTATATCGAGATATCGAGAGCGTTATTACCCTCATGCCGGAAAAAAATGCTCCGCGTCGACGTTCGCCACCATTTGAAGCCTGGCAGCCGGAGTGGCCGAAGTAACCGGCCTCTGCGGCAACCTAGGTGGGCTATCCCGGTCAAGGGACATTGTGGTTTTCATCACAATCTGCCCACTGGATTTTGAGCAAACTGTCCACCGTTCAGGTGACAGTTAAATTGAGTCTGAGTTTATAGAAATTGTTGCAAATACATTGCACCACTACTAAAGTGCCGGGGCAAAAGGAGAGAAGTGACTCCGCTGTCTAGGCCCCTACAATCCTACACCTGTCGCAGTACCAGAAGCACAACCGACGGTACAACATGCATGTTCCTAGCAGGAAAAACGTGCAAGATACAACAACAAAGAGAGAGGGGGAATTAACGGAGGAGAGGTACCAGAAGGAGTGCACCTGTTGGTACCGGATTGAAGATTTCTTCCGGTACCTCCCCTTTGTTTTTTGTTCGCTCTGACTCACAGTCCACCCCAAAGGGTTTGACCAGCGGCGGGTGCACTATTGCTGAATGGAGAGAAAAAAACACTACTTTAGGGATTCTTTTTTTTTTCTCACCAGCCCCCTCTCTTGTTGAGTCAACATTCTTTTACCCTTTGACTTTGCGGCAAGAAGGACCGACATGTTCCCGCATTTTTCCACTAAGGTTGCTGTAGGCCACGCAACCTGTCAACCATCTCACATCAGCTCGACCCGCCTGTCAATAAGCAAGCCTGTAGTGCTTAACAAAGCAGAGGTCGCATCTGGATGCTATATTGTCCCACTCCTTCAATGTTCCGCTCAGTCTGCATTTTTTCGTGCGGGTCTCACCCCTCTTTTTGCTATCCATGAATATTTCTTTATTTTTAGTACTATTTTTTAGTTCTACCTATTTATTTCTGTACTCTCCATCCGTTTCTCGCTCGCGTATTCAGTGTGCAACACCTTTAAAAGGGGAAACCCTAGCGAAGAAAAATCACTCTTGAAAAGGCTCGGTCCTCCAATCGAAACATCGAGTCATATATATAATAGAGCATCGGACGCGTAATTCGCAGGTCGTAGGTTCGGTTCCCACGGGCGCATATAGCTGTTTTTTCTGCTCCTTTTCGAATCAATTACCTTTAAGCGATAACATATTCAGTAATATTCTCCATTAATCATCACCACAAAATAAATAAGCAAAAACTCCCCTGTGTCCCTTGCTTTCTGTGGCTGTTTGCTTCTCTCAAATGTTTAATGAGCCCCTCATTCTCCTGCTCTTGTCTGCTTAATTGATTACCGAGGGCCTTGGTTCTGGCAGTCATGATGCCACAGGAAGCATAAGTAGGTTCTCACACAGCTTCCACCCTCGCGGTTCGATGACGTTCCACGTCACACCAGCGGTAACTCAGTACGTACTACGTTCGCCGCTTATGAAAGTGGGTGGCGCTGATGAACACTCTCAAGGTTAGGTCACTTGTAAAAAAAATACCCCCCAAAGCTGAACATCTGACAGCCGTCGCAGTAGCTCAGTTGGTACAGCACCGGACGCGTATTTCGGAGGTCGTGGGTTCGGTTCCCACCGGCGGCATGTGCTTGTCTTTTCTTTTGCTTTTCGAATCAGTTATCTTTAAGCGATAACATATTCACTAATATTTTCCATTGATCAACACCACAAAATAAATAATTAAAAACTCCCCTGTGTTCCTTGGATTCTCCGGCGGCAGATATTCTCTCTGACATAGATATATATATCCAGAGGCCGTCTTGTAAACTGGCAAGCAGGAAGTTATAATACCAGGCTCGAAAGAAACTTCATCTTTGCATTGTTCATCCCAATTCAACTTCCACTATCAGAATCTTCTTCCGTTTTTCTGGTAATAAACATCTCCAATGTTTTAAGCGCGGTTGCTGGTTGCTTTTGCTAAACTTTTCACCGCACAGAAACGCAGTTTACATGCAAAGTGGTGCGAGCAATGTAAAAGTGCGTGCCATACCACATTTATTTGCGTGCTCCGTGAGACGGTTCCCGACGCAACGCCCCGTCTAGCCGATGTACGACATGCCACAGGGCAATGAGATCTCGCACACGACGTCAGTCGCACAATCAACGAAACGGTTTTCATTCTCCTTTTGACAGCCCTGCCTCTTGAATTCGCGAGTAATGCGGCCACTCAAATGAACAAGATTCTGGGGGGAAGGGAGGCATAAAACACCATCGGCACGCTGAGACAATTAGCCACCTTTTTCAGGATGTGGACGACCTTGCGCCCGTATGGCACCACTTCTGGCCTCGGTTTACCTTCCAGGGCCTTCGCAGCATTTTTGGAAGTAACGAGCTTCACTCAAGCAAGTTGTGAACCCCAACTGGGGAGTCTGTTTTCAGCTGGCTTCCCTGCATCGGTCATTGTGACAGTAGCAGAAACATTTGGGAATAAAATGAAGCCCTGTGCATGCATGAATGCTGCGAAGATCTTGGAGAGAAAATAGAGGATGCAAGTGGTACCATATTGCATAAGGTGGCCAGTTGGTTCAACGTGCCAATAGTGTTTTGAGCCCCCGAGGTAATTTGTCAGCTGAGCCTTCTTGTAGGCTTGAGAACAGAAAAATCCGCATAGGCAAAAGATCCATTGAATGCGAAACTAATAAAAAGTAATAAAACGAAAGTAATAAAAAACAGCTCAAGAAGTATTGAAGGCATTTTTAGTGACACATCAGTTGTGCTGTACTATGTACAGACAAAGTTTTTTCTACCGCACGGTATAACTTCTTGCTGGCCAGTTTACAGGCTTCTTTCCTGTTCAGAATGCTTTTGTCCACAATTGTTAGGTATGACAATATTAATGCACTATGATAACCTCTCATTGTAGCCTGGCTTAGTAGTGCCGTTTAGTGTACTTTTGAAAATAAAAATTGAGTGGAATGATGCTCAGCGTGCATTCGAGAACATTGTCTCTAGGCGAAATTTCGTAATGTGAAAGGAACCACGTCATGTCGGCAATAGAGGTGGCGAAATTCTAGAGGCTCGGGTACTGTGCGATGTCAGTGCACATTAAAGAACCCCAGATGGCAGAAATTTCCGCACCTTTTTTCTACGGCGTCCCTCTTAGCTGAGTCGTTTTGGGACGTTAAATCCCCATAAGCCTAAACCTAATCTACAAGGACGCACAGTTTCTCCCATGGCGAGCGGCTGCTCATTTACTACTTTTTTTCACACACGCGAATCAGTGCATGATGGGACCCTCGCCTCAGAATCAAGTCTATGTGCTTCGGAAACTGAATGCAGTGAGTGTGGTAGGCATCGCCGTGGGCGCCCACTGGTTATACGTACTTGTACTCGTCGTGGTTGTGGTGGTGGGCTTCGTTTTCTTCGTCGTGGCCAGAGTGGTGCGCCGGCTATACGTACTTGTACTCGTCGCGGTGGTGGGGGTGGGCTTCGTTTTCTTCGGCGTGGTCAGATTGGTGTAAATGGGATTTTGTGTGCCATCTCCACCGTTATCTTTCCCCTCCGGCGGTGCTGCAACACGGAAAGCGCGCGTCACGAGACTATCAAATGACAAACCGCACCCAACCTATTATATGATACGCGTGTTTTAGCATTTCCCTTCAGCTCCACTTCTCTGAGTGAGCCTGAGCTTTGCGAGGATGCTGCTAAGGCATGCTGCCAGAACAGGAACCACTACTTGCTCGTACTGCTTGCATGAGTTCGCGCTCCAAGATTGTCATACATTTCTTTCACTCGTTCACTTCCAAAAGGCGAAGTATCATGGTCGTTCTGAAAAAACCATGGATGCTTGAAAGCCTTTAAAGGTAACCGCCTAAATTCAACCAACCCGGCACCTGTCCAAACTACTACGTACTGCGCGGACGTCGCCTGCAATTGCAAACTAAGCACGACAACTTTTTGAGAAGGCACGAGTGCATGCTGAAATTCTCACGACAACGCATCCACAAATCTGCATGCCCAACAGCTGGCCATCATAGAAACCATCCCGCTTCTCTTGCACCCGACTTCGGACTTGCTGCTTCGAATGGCGAGCGAGGCAGCCGGTAGAACTGTATATATAAAAAACATCCGTCTGCACAACACAAAGCACTCAAACTACGCTTGGAAAATCACCAGTTTTGAAGTGTCACCATTTGGCGAAGTTTGGACCACTATATTGTTTCACAGATTAAACTGGCCAATGAGCTGCCGAATTCTAGCAGCTACGTCCGTATACCACGCGGCGCAGGGATATTCGACTTTCACACATGCTGATTCACCTTGTAGATTAGCATATGACCTTCTTTAGAGTGTTTCTTTAGAAGAAGACGATCCCCGAGCACCTCGAATGCCCAAGGCTTGGCAAGTCCCAGCTTGAACAGTTCGGCCGAGGTGCGGCGCCACTGATTGGTTCGGACGGTGGCATTGCTCCCCCTCTCTGAAAGGCACCGACTCGGTGCCGCAGCAGTGGGCAGCAGGAAGAAGAGGGGCGCTGCATGTGTCCGGCTTCAGCTGTAGACACGCCTGGAGCGCTAGTGGGCGTGGCACGGCTTCATTCGTGCGACATGGACGACTTCGGAGATCGGCCGTCTGGAGGAGCGAACTGTTCCTTGGGGAAGAACTTCATAGTTCACCTCACTGATATGGCGGATTACCTTGTAGGGGCCGAAATACCGGCGCAAGAGCTTTTCGGAGCCTCCACGCATGCGGATTGGGCTCCAAACCTAGACATGTTTGCCGGGCTGGTAACTAACAGCTCTGGGGCGGAGGTTATAGCGGCGTGCGTCCTGGGTTTGCTGGTGCCGGATGCGCAGTCGAGCGAGTTGGCGGGCGGCTTCGGCGTGACGAACGAAGTGGTCAGCACCCACAACAGATGAGGTAGCACTCGTCGGAAGCAACATTGCGTCCAGCATGGTGGTGGCTTCGCGACCATACACTAAACGAAACGTAGTGAAACGCGTCGTTTCTTGTAATGCAGTGTTATAGGCGAATGTGATGTACGGGAGTATGGCGTCCCAGTTCCGGTGGTCTGCGTCAACATACATGGAGATCATGTCGGCGATCGTCTTGTTGAGCCGTTCGGTGAGTCCGTTCGTTTGAGGGTGGTAAGCGGTTGTTTTTCGGTGACTCGTGCCGTGAAGCGCATAACCTCCAGTATGAGGGCCGAGGTCAACGCCGTTCACCTGTCAGTTACAACGACGAGGGGGGCACCATGAAGAAGCACAATGTTTTGAACGAAAAAGTTCGCGATTTCATCAGCGGTACCGCGAGGGAGAGGTTTAGCTTCACAGTACCGGCTGAGGTAGTCGGTGGCGACCGCAATGTAGCGGTTACCCAGCGAGGACTCCGGAAAGGGGCCGAGTAAGTCCATGCCCACTTGGTGGAAGGGGAATTGCGGCGCATCAATAGGCTGTAGTGGTCCTCCTGACTTAGTCGGCGGCGTCTTGCGACGTTGGCACTCCCGGCAAGTTCGGACGTAACGCTGTACAACTGCAGCAACCCTGGGCCAGTAGTACTTTTGGCAAGGTAAGTTGCTGGGCGAGTTGGTTCTGATATTCAATGACTACAGCGCAACGAACGGGACAAGAAGAAGGACACAGGCAGAGACACAACACAGCGTGTTGTGTCTCTGCCTGTGTCCTTCTTCTTGTCCCATTCATTGCGCTATAGTCATGGAATACTTTTGGCGTATCCGCGCTAAAGTGGGAGAAAAACCCAGGTGACCCGAAGATGGGTCACCATGGCACGCCTGCAGGACTTCGTCGCGCAAGGCCGCAGGTACGACGAGCAGATAGACAGCTTCCGTCAGGCGGTAGTTTGTCTTATATAGAACGCCATCGCGCAAACAGAATGACGACAGACCACGTGAAAAGATTCGCGGGGGCGATTTTGCGCTTCCTTCAAGATACTCAATGAGAGGCCGTAGTTCACTGTCGTCTCTTTGGTGTGAAGTGAGGACCGAAGTGGAGATGGTGTCGAGAAACACAGAATCGGCGTCGGGATCAGCTAGGTCGTCCTTGACACGAGCACGAGACAGACAGTCGGCATCACTGTGCTTCCTACCGGACTTATAAACGATGGTGACATCGAACTCTTGAAGACGAAGGCTCCAGCGTGCAAGCCGCCCCGAGGGATCTTTCAGGTTCGCCAGCCAACATAGCGGATGGTGATCACTGACGACTCTAAATGGGCGGCCGTATAAACATGGGCGTAATTTGGTCACTGCCCACACAATTGCCAGGCATTCTTTTTCAGTGGTGGAATAGTTCGCCTCCGAGCGTGACAAGGGGCGGCTTCCGTATGCGATGACGCGTTCGAGATCATCCTGGCACTGCACAAGCACCGCACCGAGGCCGATGTCGCTGGCGTCTGTGTGCAGTTCAGTGTCGGCTGACTCGTCGAAGTGGCCAAGATGGGCGACCGTTGGAGACGAGTGCGGAGGTCTTCGAAGGCCTGTTGCTCCTGGTCCCAGACGAACGTTTCGGCATCTTTCGTGAGGCGGATGAGGGGCTCAGCGATCTGAGAGAAGTTCTCCACGAAACGCCGATAATAGGCGCAGAGACCCAGAAAGCGGCGCACACTTCGCTTATGGGTTGGCACGAGAAAAGCAGCGACATCGGCTGTCTTATCGGGGTCAGGGCTAACTCCCTTAGCGCTCGCGATGTGACCCAGAAACTTCAGCTCCTGGAAGGCGAAGTGACACTTCTCGGGATTGAGGGAAAGACCGGCCGAACGAATTGCGGCGAACACAGCCCGCAGGCGCCTCAGGTGGTCTTCGAATGTGGCGGAAAAGATGACAACATCATTCAGGTAGACGAGGCAGGACTGCCATTTTAGATCGGCAAGCACGGTGTCCATCATTCTCTGGAAGGTGGCGGGAGCCGAGCACAGGCCGAAAGGGGGCACCCGCATTCGTACTAACCATCCGGTGTAATGAAGGCGGTCTTTTCCCGGTCTCGTTCGTCCACCTCGATTTGCCAATAGCCACTGCGTAAATCTAGTGACGAGAAGTACGTGGCGTAGCGTAGCCGGTCCAGGGAGTCATGAGTGCGGGGCAGAAGATAAACGTCTTTTTTGGTGACTTTGTTTAGACGCCTGTAATCAACACAGAATCGTAGGGTTCCATCCTTCTTCGCCACTAGAACAACAGGTTGATGCCCATGGGCTCGTCGACGGCTGTATCACGTCGTCCTGGAGCATTTCTTGAACTTGTCGACGAATGGCATCACATTTCTCCGAAGATATTCGATAAGGCGGCTGGCATAACGGTCGCTGGTTTGCGTCAACTATAATGCGTTGCTTTGTGAGTGCAGTCTGCCTAACTTTGTAGGTCGAGGCGAAACAGTCGCGGAAAGATTCGATAATGCTCTGCAGGCAGCGTTTCTGATCAAATGGGAGGTTCGGTTTCACGTCGGTTTCTATGGGAGTTTGCCGTGCCTCCACTGATGCCGGGATTTCGGACAACGCGTGCTGTCCCGAGAATTCACTAAGTTCTTCGAAATACGCAACAGCTGTTTTGCCAGGCAAGCACTGAGGTTCAGAACCAAAATTGGTCACCAGAAGTTCGGTTCGCCCACTGTTCAATTCAATAATTCCGCGAGCTACACAGACTTGCCGACCAAGGAGCAGAGAGATGTTGGTTTCAGCGATGCCACGAGTGCTGGGGCTGTTATCGCACTCTACGGTAACAAACATGCTGGCTCTTGGCGGGCTCAGTACCTGGTCGTCACAGACGCATAGCTTAGCCCTGCGTGGCTCGGTATTGTCGTCAACAGGGCCTTGGGTGGAAAAACGACACGATTAGCTCCTGCAGATTGATAACGGCACAGTACTCCTGAAGAAAATCTAAACTGAGTATGAGGTCCTTGGAGCACTCGGGTAACACGACAAAGCAACCAGGGAAAGTAACTCCGAGGATCTGGATTGGCGAAGTGCAGACACCGATCGGAGTTACGACGTGACCACCAACTGTCCGGATCTGTGGCCCCGACCAAGGGGTCACAACCTTCCTCAGGGCCGTGGCCAACCGACTGCTCATTACAGAAAATCGGCGCCGGTATCCACTAGTGCGGTAACGGCGTGGTTGCCGGCGGATACCGGAATTTCTGCAGAAACCAGTCGGTCGCAGCTCGTCGTTGAGGTCGTCGGGTCAGGTCGTCGTCGGTCGGAGCGTCGCAGCGAATCTTCGGATGGAGGCTCTTGACACGGTTCAGTAGCGGCGGCCCTACCCCCGGAGGACGCCGTCTTCCGTTTTCCCGAAGTTTGGACGCAACTCTGAGCTGGCCAGAGGACGACTGGCGGCCGGGCGAAGAGAACCGCCTTGGGGATGGCGATCGGGACTGGCGCCGCTGCGGGGTCGAAGACTGCACGTTATCAGCCAGGTACAGCTCGATATCCCGTGGTCTTTCACCGTAGCGCGGTCGAGGTGCGTCAGGCGAAAACCCCCTTAAGCCCATTCTGCGGTAGGAGCAGTGACGGAGGATATGGCCGGGCTTCCCGCAGTAGTAACTGAGCGGCCAATTGTTTGGGGCACGCCACACGTGTGCTTTGCTCATGGGAGGCCTCTACTCCTGCGGCACAGATGGCACTGCTGCGCTTGGGTACTGCAGAGATGGCACTGGCGTGGGAACGACAGGAGAAAAGGCTTGCATCGCTGGCCCAGGCCTTCGTAGTGCCTCATTGTACGTCATAACAGAGGGCGCCGGGTGTGGAGCTGGGGGCGGCTGTACAGCTCGTTGGATTTCGTCACGGACCGCGTCCGTTACGGCAAAGACACTGGCCTGTGGAGCTTCGAAACGAAGTTTCGCCAATTCCTCACGCACAACGCTTCTTACAAGCTCCCGAAGCTCCTGGGCGGGCAGCGACGTAGGCGTGTACTGGGAAGCGGCTGCTACAGTAGCCTCACGTCCGTAGTGCGCGCCCCGTTCTTGCAGAGAGCGCTCGATACTCGTTGCCTCCCTAGTGAAGTCGGCCACTGTTCTTGGCGGGTCACGGACCATTCCGGCAAATAGCTGTTCTTTTACGCCGCGCATTAAGTGGCGCACCTTCTTGGCCTCTGGCATAGCAGGGTCGGCCCGATTGAACAGTCGCGTCATGTCCTCGATGAACATCGCGACGCCATCGTATGACTGCTGGGACCTCGAGTGCAGGGCGATTTCAGCCTTTTCTTTCCTTTTGCTGGTGGTAAAGGTAGCTCGCAGTACTCGACGAAAAGCCTCCCAGGTGGTAAAGGAAGCTTCGTGGTTCTCGAACCATGTTTTGGCCGAGTCCTGCAGCGCAAAGAAGACGTTGCGCAATTTGCGCTCACCGTCCCATTCATTGAAACCGGCCACTCGGTAAAAGCTGGAGCATTCCCGGAATGCGCACTTGTCTGGCTAGCCAGGGTTGATGTCATTGCTCTTAACGGCGCTGTCAGTTGGCCGAACTCCAGTTGTAGGCCTCGCAGGCAGCGGCTCGCCTTGTGGACGGGTGTTAGTCCACGCGTGGATGACAGGCGTTAAGAGTGTCCTCGCAGTCAGAGTACATGGGACGCTACCCAGCACTTCCACCAGATATGTCACCGACAAACGGCTGAAGAAACAGACCAGGTTCTAATTAGACGAGGTGGGTGTGCCAGCCAGCAGGCAGCTCGTGTGAGGAAGAAGACGATCTCCGAGAACCTCGAATGCCCAAGGCTTGGCAAGTCCCAGCTTAGACCGCGGTGCGGCACCACTGATTGGTTCGGACGGTGGCAATATATTAGAGCACCGGACGCGTAATTCGGAATTCTTGGATTCGGTTCGCACCGGCGTATGTGGTCGTTTTTTCTTCAGCTTTTCGAATCAATTATCTTAAAGCGATAACATATTCAGTGATGTTCTCCATTGATCATCACCACAAAATAAATCAATAAAAACTCCCCTGTGTCCCTCTGTTTCTGTGCCTGTTTGCTTGTCTAATATGTATAACGAGCCCCTCATTGCCCATTCCTTGTCTGCTTAATTGCTCAGCGAGGGCCTCGTTTCTGGCAACCTTGATGCCATAGGAAGCATAAGTGGGTTCTCGAACCGCTCCCACCCTCGCCGTTCGATGACGTTCCACGTCACACCAGCGCTAACTCAGTACGTACTACGTTTGCCGCTTATGAACGTGGGTGGCGCTGGTGAACGCTCTCAAGATTAGGTCACTTGTAAAAAAAAAAACACCCCCGAACGCAGAAGATCTGACAGCCGTCGCCGTAGCTCGAAAAATGGTGGTGCCAGCGGATGTGAAGACATTTTTCTTCAAGTTACACACTGGGACGTTGCCGGTTAAAACATGGATGGAGGAGAAGGGATTGTTTCTACCATGGGGTGCTGACTGCTTGTTGTGTCATAAACCAGAGTCAATAGAACGCGTCTTTATTGATTGCTCGGATGCGCTGCTCTTTTTGGATGTGCTCCAGCGTACAATAAAGAAAGATTTACCCTTGACGCCGTATGGGATACGATTCCTGGACGTTAAGCCGGATCTTTATAAATATGATGTAATTTTCCTGCTTGGCCTGCACAGTATTTGGCGAAGCAGGATGGCTGTACGACACTGTGATGAAGAAGCGTGTTCTGTCCGCGATTACTTCAAAGAAAACATATTTAAGCTACGTGAAGTGTACAAGGAGCTATGTTTTGGAGATGTAGTTATGGAGTTGATGGGAGAGCTCTGTTTTCTGAAACAGTTTTGATTTTCTCAAGCGAGTGAAACACATGTCCGCTCTTGTTGTTTGAGAGTGCAGCACAGAAGATCTGTTTATGATCTGTTGTAATCTGTCAAAACAGGCAATAAAGACAAAAAAAAAGCCGTCGCCGTAGCTCAGTTGGTAGAGCACCGGACGCGTAATTCAGAGGTCGTGGGTTCGGATCCCACTAGCGGGATGTGGTTGTTTTTTATTTTGCTTTTCGAATAAATTATTTTTAAGCGATAACATATTCCCTAATATTCTCCATTGATGAACACCAAAAAATAAATCAATAAAAACTCCCCTGTGTTCTTTGGTTTATGCGGCGGCTGTTTGCTTCGCTCATATATATATATATATATATATATATATGAGCGAAGCAAACAGCCGCATAAACCAAAGAACACAGGGGAGTTTTTATTGATTTATTTTTTGGTGTTGATCAATGGAGAATATTAGGGAATATGTTATTAACAATGAAAAATCACTCTTTAACGAAGCGTATACTTCGCTATATGTTCTTGTAAGCAGCCAAGTACTTCATGATTTCGCAACACATATATATATATATATATATATATATATATATAGGTTGCGAAAACGTGAAGTACTAGACTGCTTATAAAAATATATAGCGAAGTATACGCTTCGTTAAAGGAAACATATTTATTCAACTCGACGTTTCGATCGGAAGACCGATCTTCTTATATATATATATATATATATATATATATATATATATATATATATATATATATATATATATATAAATATATATATATGTTGCGAAATCATGAAGTACTTGGCTGCTTACAAGAATATATAGCGAAGTATACGCTTCGTTAAAGAGTGATTTTTCATTGTTAATGCATCCCCTTTTTAGGGGTGGGCACAGAACAGGTAAGTGGGAATCACAAAGCACATAGCAGAAAAATCCGCATAAAAATTCATTGGAGGCAGTGCGACCCACACACACACAAAAAAAAAGAGAGAGAGTGCGAGGAACAGGTAATCAGTAAGAAAATACAACGTCCAGATGCGGCCTCTGCTTTGTTAAGCACCACAGGCTTGCTTATGACAGGCGTGTCCAGCTCGGAGGTGATCGACAGGTGCGTGGCCGTGCAACAACTTTCGTAGAAAAATGCGAAAACTTGTTCCTTCTCCTGGCCGCGAGGGCAAAAAAAAATATAAAATAAAAAAAATAAAATCTGACCCTCCAACAGAGCGAGCAGACAACAGAAAAAAAAGAAACGAGAAAATGAAAAGAGCAAGGAAGAAACCTCGAAAAAAAATGAAATAGGTAAAAGCAAAACTTTAAAGTAGTGCTTTTTCTTCGCACCCAGCAATAATGCCCCCCGCGCCCAGTTGAGGGGAAGTATTGGAAGGAATGTAAAAAACATGTAAGCTTACATAGTAAAATTAAAAAGGAAAAAATGAAAAAAAGAAATTGTGTGGCATTCGCGTGACCACAAGGTGAGCACACCCGCTTACCTGTTCTGTGCCCACCCCTATAAAAGGGGATGCATTAACAATGAAAAATCTCTCCTGAAGAAGATCGGTCTTCCGATCGAAACGTCGAGTCGAATAAATATGTTTCCTTTATCGAAGCGTATACTTCGCTATATATATATATATATATATATCTATATCTATATATATATATATATATATATATATATATATATATATATATATATATATATATATATATATATATATATATATATATATATATATATATATATATATATATATATATATATATATATATATATATATATATATATATATTGCTTTTGTTTAAGATTTCCACGGCAGAGAAATGCAGTTTACATACCAAGTGGTGTGAGCAATGCAAAAGTGCGTGCCATCCTACATTCTTTTGCGTACCCCGTGAGACGGTTCCTGACGTAACGCCCCGTCTGGCCGAAGTACGATCTGCCACAGGGCAGGGGGATCTCGCACACGACGTCAGTCGTACAATCAATGAAACTGTTTTCTTTCTTCATTTGACAGCCCTGCTTCTTGTATTCGCGAGTAATGCGGCCACTCAAATGAACAAGATTCTGGGGGGAAGGGAGGCTGAAAACACCATCGGCAAGCTGAGACAATTAGCCACCTTTTTCAGGATGTGGATGACCTTGTGCATGCATGGCACCACTTCTGGCCTCGGTTTACCTTCGAGGAGCTTCGCAGCATTTTTGCAAGTACCGAGCTTCACTCAAGCAAGTTGTGATCACCAACTCGGGAGCCAGTTTTCAGCTGGCTTCCCTGCATCGGTCGTTGTGACAGTAGCAGAAACACTTGGGAATAAAATGAAGCCCTGCGCATGCATGAATGCTGCGAAGACACTGGAGGGAAAATTGAGGCCGCAAGTACTACCATAATGCATAAGGTCGTCCGAAGCCTGAAAAAGGTGGTCAGTTAGTACAACGTGCTAATGGTGTTTTGAGCCCCCGAAATAAGTTCTCAGCTGAGCCTTCTTGTGAGCTTGAGAACGCAAAAAGCCGCAGTGTCAAAAGATCCATTGAAAGCTTTTCTTTGAGTGGGCCACATACGTCATATACGAGATCCTCCCTTACTGTGGGAGATGGAAAATTGGACAGACGGGGCTTTGCGTCAATGACCGTCTCAGGGAGCACTAAAAAAACCGGGCCAGTAAGGAGGGCATGCACCTTGGTGACCATTGCATTGCTTGCACTGATCGTAAACCGCGTTTTTGAGGTGTGAGAGTCCTACATGAAAGTAATCAAAAACAGTCAAGAAATATTAGAGGCGTTTTGTCAGAAGAGCTGCACAAGCGTGTGTTAGTGAAACATCAGTTGTGCTGCGCAATGCACAGACAAAGTTGTTCTAGTGCCTGGTATGATAACTTCTTTCTGGCCAGTTTACAAGCTTCTTTCGTGTGCAGAATACTTTTGTCCACTATTGTTTGGTATGAAAAGATTAATGCATTATGATAACCTCTTGTTGTAGCCTGACTTAGTAGTGCTCTTTATTGTACTTTTGAAAACGAATATTGAGTGGAATGGTGCTCAGCTTCCATTTCGAAAACATTGTCACTAGGCGATATTTCGTAATGTGAATGGAACCACAACATCTCGGTCATAGACGTGGCGTAATTCTAGAGGCCCGTGTACTGTGCGATGTCAGTGCACGTTACAGAACCCCAAGTGGCAGAAATTTCCGCACCTTTTTTCTACGGCGTCCCTCTTAGCCTGAGTCGTTTTGGGACGTTAAATCCCCATAAGCCTAAACCTAATCTATAAGGACGCACAGTTTCTCCCATGTCGAGCGACTGCTCATTTACTACTTTTTTTTTACACGTGCGAATCAGTGCATGATGGGAGCCCCGGCGTAGAATCAAGTCTATGTGCTTCGGGCACTGAATGCAGTGAGTGTGGAAAGCATCGCCGTGGGCGCTGGTCGGTTTTATTTATATTTATTTATTTATATTTATACAGAATACCCCTAAAGGCCCTCGAGAGGGTATTACATAGGGGGGGGGGCACAGGCAATTGAACAGAATAAAAAAAAACCACAAATATAAAACAAACAACAAAAGCACAAATAAGACACACTGGATGAAATAAGTAAGCAAAAGAATCAAAAGAATGGCGGCGAGGCAAAGAACGAAGATTACTGCATTATTAAAATGATACAAACAGAACACTAATACAATTAATCTTTTTAGTAACAAACCCTGCAAAAAAGGAAGCCATGAACAAATAAAATAACAATGTATGCGAAGAGTTAAGCAGTAGTTATTGAAGATATAAGTTTAAAATATTTATCAGGATCAGTGGTGGTTGCGATATGTGAAGGCAGAGTGTTCCAGTCAGATATTGTGCGTGGTAAGAATGAATGCGCATAGATAAATGTCCTGCACGTGAAACGTCTAACTTTAAAGGGATGATCGCGGCGGTCAAAAATCGAAGTAGGCAAAGAAAAAAAGTCGTTATGAGTGATGGATGATGATAAAGTTTATGAAAAAGTGACAGTCGTGCAATTTTACGGCGGAGACATAAATCCTGGAGACCTGCGCGTTTCTTTATACTTACTTGCACTCGTCGGGGTAGAGCGGGTGGGCTTCGTTCCTTTCGGCGTGTCCACAACGGCGTAAATCGGATTTTCTGTGCCATCTCCGCCGTCGTCTTCCGGCTCCGGCGGTGCTGCAACATGGAAAGCGCGCGTCACGAGACTATCAAGTGAGAAGCCACACCCAAGCCATTATATGATATGCGTGTTTTCGCATTTCTCTTCAGCACCACTTCTCTGAGTGAGTCTGAGCTCTGCAAGCACGCTGTTAAGGCATGCTGCCAGAACAGGAACCACCACTTGCTCGTACTGCTTGTATGAGTTCGCGGTCCAAGATTATCATAAATTTCCTTCACTCGTTCATTTCCAAAAGGCGAAGTATCACGGTCGTTCTGAAAAAACCATGGATGCTTGAAAGCCTTTGAAGGTAACCGCCTAAATTCAACCAACCCGGCACCTGTCCAAAGTACTACTTACTGCACGGACGTCGCCTGCAATTGCAAGCTAAGCACGACAGCTTTTTGTGAAGGCCCGAGTGCATGCTGAAATTCACACGACAACGCATCCACATATCTGGATGCCCAACTGCTGGCCATCATAGAAAAGATCCCACTTCTCTTGCACCCAACTTCGGACTTGCTGCTTGGAATGTCTAGCGAGGCAGCCGGTAGAACTATATATAAAAAATATCCTTCTGCACAACACAGAGCACTCAAACTACGCTCGGAAAATCACCAGCTTTGAAGTGTCCCCTTTCGGCGAAGTTTGGACCACTATCGAGTTTCATAGAATAAATTGGCCCATGTATTAACCTCCCGAATTCTAGCAGCTCCGTCCGTATACCGTGCAGCAGAGACAAATTCGACTTTCACACATGCTGATTCACCTTGGATATCAGCTTGTGACCATCTTTAGAGTGTTTCGACTCAACAGCCGCACCCGAGCCCTACCATCCGCGCCAGGAGGGATGGTAAAGCGTTAGAACGATCTCCTCAGCGAACACCACATGCACTCTGGCAAGGACAACACCAACCGCCCCCGCTGAAAATACTGAAGGGGGGGGGGGGGGGGGGGGGGGGAAGGGGTGGAGGACACCGTAATGGCACGCATGCATGATCAGGGTGCCTACGCATTCAGATTACTCTTTTCCCGTTTGTGAGAGTACGGAATTTCAGATGTTGGTCACAATTCTCAGACAACAGTGTTTGTTGCAGTGAGGCATTTAGCCTATCCTGGGAGCTCTAAAATCTGCGGAGGGCGAAAAAAAGTCTCAACGTCACACCAGAAGGGATTTGTAGCTGCGTGCTCACTATATTTTCTCTAATATGCTTTTCAAAAGAAAACCCTCTGGCTTGGACGGCACTGAACAACGTTGTACAGACAATCGTGGACGCAAATAAATTTTCAACGAAAGGGCCGTTCTCAGAGGGATCACGCTGCCTGCTCGCTTGCTTGTCTTTTCGGTCTCAGATAAGGCAATGTGCTTGCGCAACAAGGCAAAACAAGAGTTATGTCCAGCTAGGTTAGATCTGTTTGCTTGGTCGCCCTTGTCCCTCAGGCTGTTCGACGTTTAGCGTAGCGACCGTTGGTCTCTTTACTGAAGCGCTACAGTAGTCCGCCGCTGAAATGATATAGCTCAGTTTGCCATCCAGAATATAGAGGGTTGAAAAATAAGATAGTTATACATGACACCTAATGCGCTCCCCCACAAAAAAAATTATTTTGAGTAAAAAAAAAAAATCTCCGTACCGAGAGTCAACTGGATGCTTGATTCCCTTGCCTAATTTTTTGGTCGCATGTTCTGGACCTGATATCATAAGATAAAAATTTGGGCCGACGCTGAGGCAGCGATCCAATATCGATCGTTTACACACTGAACACGGGTAACCGTATCGAATTCCTGCCTTTTGCTAGGCTCTAACGTAAGTCATAAATTTATGGTACAAAAAACGATAAAACGTATGACACCACCCTGAACACACTGCGACAAACGGTTGAGCCGCAATGCTCATGTGAAGATTCGTAAAGACGTGGAATTGTGGGTACATAGGTCGCCTGTTGTAATCCCTGCCGCAAGGCAGGTTCTAACATAACTAGTAAATTTATGCTACACGGAATGGCGCTGAATCGTACACCATCCGGAACATTGTGCGGCAAACGGTTCGCCCACAAAGTATACAAGAATAACGGTACTAAGTGGCCAGACTTTAACTGTTACCAGACAGGAATAAATATACCAGATCGAGATAATTTACTTTCGAGTTGGGTGCTACTCATCACTCTGCCACCTGCTATTATTAAATTTTGTAACCACCTCGGTTACCATGGCAGCAACTGGACTAAAATGTCGTAGCTATGGAGGCCGCCATCTTGGACTCTATCCGCGGAGTCAGCGTAGCTCAGAGGCTCGAAACGTGGCCAATAGAGCTAACGCTCTAAAATGCGGGAAACCTGCACGCATAGCTAGACTACCAAGCAGGCCCGTGCTGATGCGTCCGCGCTCACCAGAATTGAGGAAAGACAGCACCCCGAGGAGCAGCAGCAGCAGACACAGCACCAGGGCGATGACCGCGTACTGCCGGGAACTTTCTTCGTCCTGGGCACTGCGAAAGAAACGAGGCGTCATCTGGCCTGCGCCGACAGCTGCGTGGTACGGATGCGTCGAGATTTTGCACGAGGGACGATATATTAGTGGCATATGGACTGCTCGACCCCGATGCATACCATTTATCGCGAAGGACTCGCCGTGGCGAGAGATCCCCCAACACTCACTCACATACCTCAGATGTCCTTAGATAATGGTACGATGACGGAGGATTGAAAGACAGGGAAGGTGGTTCCAGCACATAAATCTGGAAATAAGCACTCGCCCTAAAACAATCGCCCCATTTCAATTAATAGCATCCCCTGTAAGGTATTCGAACACCTGCTTTTTCACAAATAGTAGATATCTTATAATCAAACTCAGTTTTTCACCGTGCACAACATGGTTTTCGCAAGTCATACGCATTCAAGACGCAACTTCTTTTAATTACTCATAGGTTACATACAATTCTTGATCGTCGCTCTATCGCCGATTGCATCTTTTTAGACTTCGCAAAGGCATTTGCAAAGGTTTGTCATCGGCTTTTACTGCTAAAACTGCGCATGATTGGGCTCGATACTAACGTACTAAGGCGGCTAGAATGTTTTTTAACCGGCTGTCAACAATTTGTCACTACCAACAGCAATAACTCGTGTCGACATCCCGTTCTTTCCGGCGTCCCGCAGGGAACCGTTCTCGGGCCCTTGCTTTTCTTAATCTTCCTTAACGATCTACCTAACTGCGTTACCGCATCCTAGCACTTATTTGCAGATGACTGTGTTCGTTACCGCGAAATAACAACCGATGACGACATACAGGCAATTCAAGTGGATATTGATAATTCCTCCTGGTGCAAAACATGGCGAATGACGCTTAACGTAAAGAAAGGTAAATTCATGCGCATATCTCGAACAACTTGCGCCTTACCTACGTACCACCTCAACAATGTTGCTGTTGAATCTCTCGCGACATATAAGTATCTGGCCATTCATATCATTTCTAACCTCAGCTGAAAACTCATGTCAAATGCATTTTCCGCAAAGCTGATCGCATGCGAGGATACTTAAAACGCAACTTTCATGCAGCGCCTCCTGACACTAAGCGTCTCTTCTATAAAACACTTGTTCGTTCAAAACTCGAGTATGGATCGTCAATTTGGGACCCAGGTATCAAAATCTTGATTACCCAGATTGAAATGATTCAAAACAATGCAGATCGCTTCATCTTCTCTAACTATAATCGCACATCCAGCATGTCTACAATGAAATCTAACCTAAACCTCTTTTCACTGGCAACCGGACGTAATCTCGCACGGCTTCTTTGTTCCATAAGATCTTTTACCACGATATCCTGCATGATGAATTACTGATTCCACCTCCATATGTGTCCGCCCGTTTCGACCACATTCACAAAGTTGGCACATTTATATGCAAACTAAAGCATTTTCCGATTCATTCCTTCACCGCAAATCAGTAGACTCGAATCGCCTTCCCTCCTCCGTTGCAATGATCACCCAACCTTCATTATTTCAGTCATCCATACGCAATACATAGTTACTAGCAAGTTTTGTACGGTATAACGAATCAACTTCCATGTTTCTTTCATTTGTATTTTTATTTTCTCTGTGTACTGTGACATGTGACATTACAATGAGAAACTGTCTCTTAGTTTGTAATCATTCATCTTGCTGTATGCCCGCACACATAACACTATTACACTTATATTCCTGACATTCACATTATTTGGCCGCCGCGGTGGCTCAGTGGTTATGGTGCTCGGCTGCTGACCCGAAGACGGGGGTTCGATCCCGGCCGCGGCGGTTGAATTTCTTTGGAGGAGAAATTCTAGAGGCCCGTGTACTGTGCGATGTCAGTGCACGTTAAAGAAATTTCCGGAGCCCTCCACTACAGCGTCTCTCATAGCCTTAGTCGCTTTGGGACGTTAAACCCCATAAACCAAGCTAAACCAAACCATTCAGGTTATTTGTTACTTGTATTGTGAAATCTTTGCTGTATTTATAGAAATTGTTCCATTAACCCACTGTCTTCTGTAATGTCTACACCCTGAGGGCATCAATAAATGAAACAAATTAATGAAATAACTAACTCACTGATCAGAGCCGACACTTCCTGGCCGCACGCGATATACAGCATTAAGTCTCATTTGAATGTGGTCGCCTAGCAGAGAACTGCTTGTAAGCGCTGCCACTTGCGAAAATCAATGTTACGTGCTACCCGGGGTCGAACCCGACAGCGGCGGCTGCGTTTCGGTGGAGGGGAAACGCAAAAGGCGCCCGTGTTCCGTGCGATGTCAGTGCGCGTTAAATATCCCCAGTTTGGTACAATTTATTCGGGAGCCCTCCACCATGGCACCTCTTTCTCTCTTTCTTAATTCACTAACACCTTCCACCCTTCCCTTATGGCGCGGTTCAGGTGTCCTCCGAGATACGTGAGACAGTTACTGCGCCATTTCCTGTCCTCAAAAACCAGCCAACTAATTGGGAACCGATTCGCGACGCATTGAACAATGGCTCTTGGCTCACCACCGCATGTGCAAGTATTGCGGTCGGAAGCGAGGAAAGAATTTCTCCGATTTGAATATTAGTCAAATTTTTCTTCATTTCAGTAAAATTTGACGCACCAAATTTGTTTTTATTATACTTTGTCGAGAAAAAATTTTGTGGACAAATAATTGCGCTTGGTGTCTGTTCGAAAATCGTTGCTAATTTATCTCCCTGTGCCGAGTCTAAAGGAAGTTCAGCGGAACTTGCAGTTTCAAGAAATTTTCATTGCTCTTCTTTCTTCCGATATTTCAGATATCGACTCAGTCTGGCCGCCAGGAGACACACCATGAGCTCAAGTACCGGAAGAGTGACCTGTTTACTTGATCGTACTATCGTACTCACTTTGCGTCACTTTGCGTAAAATGTTATCCCGTTCCAAGTTTCTTTGTCACGGCTGTTAGAACACAGCCTTTGCCCCCACGGTGAATGACACTCGCTGTCCAAGCGGGTTATAGAGTAGCCTTGCTTACATGAACCTGATAGCCTCGGGTCGAATCGCGGGTTTGGTTAAGCAAGGTCACCCGATCTCGACGGCTGTGTGTTTATGTGACCTCGATTTTAGCAAGTCGGGACCGGTTCAAATGCAGCGACACCAAGCGTCGAATAGCGCGTTGCGAGGAAGCAGTGGCTGCCTTCAATATCTCGGCTCGCTACCGCTGTCTCCGAACGCCGCTTGTCTGGCTCCAGTCTTTAAGGCAGAGTTTCTGGTGACTTGCTGTGGCGTGGGGTGAACGTGAGTTTACCGGTGCTGGGATCCCATAGCAGCCGCAACACTTTTAAGATCCATTGCAGATACGCCATGTGCCTTGCTTTGGCAGTCGTCACTCGCAAACCACTGATTTAATGTCCTACTTTTGGACATCCGTTTAAGCAATGGCACAGAGGTCACCCCGAAGGTGGTTCTAGATTCGCGATAGATGCCGTGCGCTTCTTCCTCATTTTGCGCACCTGTTAGGAGTTCATCCGCACACACCAGTAGTCACGTAGTGTCCCGATAGCCTGCTTTCATATTCTTAAACAGTTGTTGGAGCTTTGCAGCTAACAAGGAAGGACCTCCCATGGTTCCGACAGGAACTCCCTTATTTCGCAAAGTCCGAACCTGACCTGTTGGCCCAATCATGCCTGGTGTCGCATCGCACCAGACGTAATGTGCCACTCTCACTCTTGATAAACTGTTTTTGTAAAAGATATGTTTTTGATATTTATCACGAAATCTACTCTCAGGCTCCTGTAGGCCAGAAGCAGTGCTGATTTCCGCTGCCAGAATCGGATTGCTTTCATGGTTTTGCCTCAGCGGCTTTGATTTCTTCCCGTGCTGTGCAGCTAAGAAATCCACGCGCAGTGTAGTCGCACTTTCATTTCTCAGAACACTAACATATGTGGTAAGTACTACATCAGCTTTCTGTGTTGATCCATTTCTTCTATTGACTCAGATGTGTTGCAGAAAATGCTATCTGGTCACAGCATCTGATTGGTTAACGACAGATCATTATTTTTTTTTACCGAGTGTGACTGGTTAAGTGATTCCTTCACTTGTAAATATGTAAACTGACTGATCATTGATCTTTGCGTTAAGACATTGGCTTCAATATTTATTTGGCCACCAATTCCTCCTTTGACTGCGATATAAGAATTTGCGGTCTGTTTTGTACCTGAGGTGTATAAAACGTTGTCTAAGTTCAACACTGCAAAGAAATACTTATTTCAAACGAGAACGTCCTTTGCGGAACTCGCTACTTACGCTTGTTGTCCTAAGGACAGAAAAGAATACACAGGAGGAAAGCGGTTAAGTGAGGCATTGCAGAGTGATTATTCATGACAGTTTAGACTTCAGACGCCAGATGAATGTAGGTGTTGCTATTTGTTCTTGATGCCCGTATCGATATAAACTTTGCGAAATCTGCTCAGTGTGTACGAATGCATGATAGAGCTGTTCCGGCACTTTAGACCGTTACATGTACTCATTGAGCGATTGTATTTCTGCCATGTGAAATCGTTTTATTTTGTTTGTAGCAACTGTTTTTTACCATGCAGAATTTAGAAAAACACAGTGCGGCCTATTTGGCCACTATTTAATCCCTTTTTCCGTAAGAAGAATGCGTCAACGAAATGTATTAAAACAAAAATACGAAATGCGCAAGTTTTTAGAGCGCAGCTCTTTGGCGTCCGTTCCTGGGTTTCGCGTCGTCGTCGGCGTCGGCCTCGTAACCAGCTCCGCCCCCCTTTCATCCCCCCAGCGCTATCGGCGTCAGCGGCATCAGTCAGTCGCTGCTATCTCTTCCCTCCTCCCTTTATCGTGTTGTCCGCTTGCTGCGCGCGCTTCTGCCCCCATCGTTTGCCGCTGGGTGTACACGCCGCCCCCCTCCCTCCTCTTCCTGCGAGTCTCCGGTTGTCAAAGCGCCGGCTCGAACTTAATTCCTTTCGTCGCTCCTCCTCCAATGCAACCCCTGTGCGGTGGCAATCAGAGAGCCAGATCGGTGGCGGCGGATCTGTATATGTGCACCGCCCGAGCCGAAATTGCGAATACGTGTGAAAAATAAAAAAAAAATTCTGTGATAGCGCATACATGTGTTGCTCGATTTCTTTGCCTCAATCTATCGAAAAGGTGAAACAGCTTATTTGCTGCGCTCAAATTTCGCATTAGGAAGTAACGTAATCGTTGGTAATTTTTTTATGTCAAAATGTTCGCGAAGCCGTGTTATGTGCGGTAAAGCTATTAATCTTTTTAACCGCCAGCATGCTGATTGAAATGAGTTTTTTTTAAATAAGAAATAACTTTTAGAAACTATTACATCTGTACATAGAAAAATCATCAGCTTTATTGCACTCCTCGGCGTCTCAAGATTCACGGACAATAAAGAGAATCTTTCTACTTTCACTTATAAAGAAACCCGAAACGATCACTGATAGCAATAGCAAAAATATTGACAACTAAGAAAATCAACTTTAGCGTTTCCTTCGTCTTTTGCCTCGTCTGTCTTCTGAGTTGTCAGACCAATTCTAGAATATCCTAATGTTGTTTGGTTTCCTTTCACTTACAAGCTTACTAAACAAATAGAAGCAGTGCAGAGGAAGGCGGTCAGATGTATATTTAATAAACACAGGTTGACAGACTCACCAACAGAACTACTCAAACACGCAGGACTACTAACCCTTCAAAACAGAGCAAAACTAGCGCGCCTTAAAACCATGTACCAACTCGTACACAATCAATTAAATGTCGACACTTCAAGATACATATCAAAATCACAAACGCGACAAACGCGTAATAATCACATACACACTCTAAACGAGTTTTCATTCCGTACTGACACTTTTAAATAATCCAACTTCCCTCGTAGTATACGCGAATGAAACACCTTGAACACATTCATTGTTAGTAATCCATCATTAAATTCCTTCAGCACACGTGTGGAAATTCAACTACTCATATCTTAGTATTTATTGAGTTCATATATGTCATTACGAAGTTATTCCTTCCGCTTGTGTTTTCACTTGTGGTATTAACTGTCCGCCAAAATCTTGTCACAAGCTTTTCATTCTGGTTTAATTGTTATAGTATTTTCTAATGTATAATCTCGCGTCATATTTTTTATGTACTTCGATTATTACCATTGCTATCTTTTGTGCATCTGTACTTTTGAATGCCCTCCCTGTTACGATCTCTGATAGGATGGACAGTATCGAATAAATAAATAAATAAATAAATATGGCTTCCCTTTTCCTCAGAAAAAAGCAACATCTCTCCTAGAGCATACGTACTTTGGTGTGACACAAACTTCTGACTTCAGATGGGATTCGTACGTTAACAACATGACATCCACTCTATGAATACAACTTTTATTGATTAACAGACGCTTTAAAATAGTACCGTCTGAAACAAGATTGCTTCTATATAAAAGAATTTTAAGACTGATTGTAGAATACGCCAACCATGTTTGGTTTCCTTTTACTAATAAAATCATTAAGAACTTGAAGCGGTGCAGAGAAAGGCATTAAGATGTTTATTAATAAACGCCCCATTACAGATTCACCAACAGAATTACTAAAAAGCGCAGTTCTCCTAACCCTGGAAAAAAGAGCAAAATATGCAAGAGTTAAAATTGATTATGTGTCACCTAACACACAAACAATTAAACGTGCTCGTTATAAAGCATATATAGACCAGCAAGACTAGATCGACCCGCCACAACCACACACAAAAATTAAACCAGCTTTCATTGCGTACTGACACATTCAAATACGCATTTTTTTTCCACGGGCTACTGGCGAAAGTTTCCGCATGTATCAGAAATTCCGGAATTTTTCAAAGACCTACAAATACTAACAGTATTGTAGTGATCCGTTTCCATACACATCCTGATACCAAGATGCTTTGAAATACACACCGCCATGAAGCCGGAAGGCTACCAGCGCCCAAGAAGAAAAAACAAAAATTTGTAGGTGATCGTGGTGGTGAAAGAGTTCATTTCCTCTGAAAAGAGAGGGTTTTAAGGAGGTTGCTCTGGGGGTCAGGCTTAGCGCCATTCCCCTCACAAACACTAGGTGGAGTCCCTTGCACGGGAGCCCAGTGGTTTCCACTGCCGCCATTGGTTCTTCAACCATCGCCTTTTCGGCTTTCAGTTCGGAACAGACGAGTAGTGTCGCCTCCCAGTCCTCCTGGGTGGGGTTTGGGTTGGAGGTGAAGGCAGGGTTGGATGGGACGCCCACACCATATGGTAGAGATTCGAGGGCCTTTCTCCACAGTGCGGGCACGTACTCCCCGGAGAAAGCAGGGTCAAAATGCTTTACCGAGGCAGGGAACATCATGGTGTTCGTGACAAGGCGGAGGAACAGGCTTTCCTCCGTGCTCGTTAATCCTTCACGCGGGTGGGGGCAAAGGTTGTGTCTATCTTGGTATAGCCGAGTTATTTCCCGTAAAGTGCAGATCGGCACGGCCTGCCCCTCTTCTCAGGAGGAGGGGGATGAGGTGTCCCGATTAAAGAGCGTGCGGGCGGCTGCGTCTGCTGCCTCGTTTCCTCCTAGCCCCGAGTGTGCCGGAGCCCAGGCTATGAAGCGGTGGGATAGACTTCCTATGTACGAGCTGTTTTAAGGCCTTTAAGCGGTCATACTCACGGCCATGACTCTGTCCGTCCGTCCGTTACATCTGAAGAGAAAGTCATGAGTGGTTAGTCATGACTATTTATGACTGGTTAGCCGTTATCTATTCATGAATAGTTAGTTATTCATTAACCAATCGTGACTAGTAGTCATAAACTAATCAGTCATGACTACCTAGTCATGAACCAGGCATCAACTAATTAGCCATCGCTAGTTAGTCATTAACCAATCGTGAATAATTAGTCAATAAACAATCATGGCAAGCTAGTCATTAACCAAGCTAGTTATTACTAGTCAAGGGTCATGACTAGCCATTACAAGTCACCCCCAGAGCCTCCTCGTGTGTGCCTACGGCCGTGCAGCCAAACTTGCGTGGCAAGGCTTTCGCCGCGCGCACATTAGATCGTCAAAGTCCCCCCTGAATTTTTACAGCAGCCGGTAGGCCAGGCACGGGACCCGGCCCAGCTCAACGTTCCGATGAGCCCCTCGCGAGCCGGTTATGATTGTCTCGGAATCGGAGTGTGTTGCCGCTAACGCGATGGCGACCTCCTCCGCTTCGGTTACGTGTCAGGCTTCGAGGGTGAGCCCGTTCATCGTTTTGGACTCGTGGATTACCACCGTCGTGTACAAGCCACCTTGGAGCCGGCCGGACGCCTCCAAGTAGTGTACCCCGGGTTCCCCTCCGTAGTGGTGAGCTAGGGCGTCTGCCTTGACCTTTCGCCTACTCTCGTGGTTGTCCCTGGACATCATAGTCGGGAGTAGTCTTACGTGCAGGGCGTAGCGCCACTCCTGCGAGAGTTTTACTCTCTCTTCGGTTAGATTCATGTGTTGTATGTGCAGTCGGGTTATTAGGCAGCGTTCCGACGACGTATGCGACAACACACGTGTATCTTAGTTCCTCAAAGGTGTTCGTCATACCCAGACCTTGAAGATTCAAGTTGGACATGTTTATCGTGAGTTCGGGGGTCGTTTAGCCATTTTACGCATGATAACCTCTCGAAGATGTTCTCGTGATTCTTGAGGCGGAGATAAGGGTTTGAGCAGAAGAGCCGAATATTCTTCGAAGATCTCACTCCTGGAACCAATACATAATGCTGTGTGTTCTTAACTAAGTGCAAGGCCTTTCGTTACATGTTGTCGAAAAAGCAAACTCAGATGCGCACTCACAAGTTGCGCTTTCAGCGGATTAGGAGTGAGTTAGCATGTTCGGAGTGAAGGCAAAAATACAGGACTATTTTTTAAACTGTGTGTGAGGGGGCGACATAACGAACAACGTAATACAAAACGGGGCTTCGTTCCTGCACAGTGCAGTGGTTTGATGTCGCGCACTTGCTCTGTTACTACTCTACAATGCCATCTGTTCGACTACTGAAAATGGGCGGTCCCCTTGATCGTGACCGTCAGCAGCAGAGCAGCCGAACGCCGCACTCGAAATTTATCAAGCGCGAGAAGCACCCGTGTGAAAGCAATGGTGGCCTTTGTCGTCACACGGGCCACTGGCGGCGAGCGAGAGGCGCGACAGTAACTTTTGGCTGCGCTAGGCGGCGCAGGCGGCGCGGGTGAGCAGCGCCATGTGGCGGCCCCACAGCCGTTTCTGCCAGCAGAGCCGTGATCAATTTGCTTTTCCGGAAGATAGTAGAGTTGTTAACGTTAACAACTTAGGGAATCGACCACCACGATATAACTATCTGGCACGACCTGATCCTGGTAAAGAAACATTTTTGAACTTCTTCGCAGTACAACTATATGCATAGGAAGAGCAAAACTTAACGAGCAAAATGACACTGGTCGTAATGAACAAAAAGAAAAAAAATTAATGAACGAAATTTGTGCTCAGAAGAGCGTTGCCAATGAGGTGAAGTGTGATAACTGCAACAATGTTGTTTCAGAATTAAACCTACTGGTCGAAAAGCATAAAACCAACCCATATTACGATTAAGAAAAGGAGCACGATCGTTGCTCCTAACTGGCGACGGTATCGTATAATAAAGACCTCTGGCGTATCATTATGCAACTGAAGACGAAAATATACCATATATCACGCGTTACGCGTGTGCGTGCGCGTACGTACCTGAGTCTATGGTGCTTGCTGGAGAGAGGAAGAGAAAAAGCATTTTAGAAAAAAGTCCGGCGCTAAGCGCTTCCTTCTGAGTGCGCTATTTCACATTGAACGTCTAAAAGACCTCTGAGCTACAGGAGATCAAAAGGTTCTAAACCTAAAGCAAACGTAAACTAGAGATTCCTGGTTTGTTGAACTTAACTTGTGTACATCCGTAATGTAGGCTGCTTGGTGCAAGTTCTCGGAATAAGTACTGCACAGTAAACCATGCAGCGTGAAATGTGCAAAGCGCATTCTTCAAGGATTGAAACCCGCAGTATGGATAGGACAAAAGCCAACATGGCGGCCGTCTACGCACGCAGAGTGCACAAAATGTATCCTGCGTCTTTAAAACTATGACTGCAACTTGTCTATTACATTATCAAGAAGGAACTCGAAGGACATGCCCTGATGAATGCCACCGTTTTTTTTATTTGTCGGATGACTACCGGACACTCGATCGGACGATAATTCTCCCTCTTTATCAGCAAATTTTCCGGCCCCTATATCAGAATAATATCCGTGAGGAAGCTATCAACAAAGCTTCATAGAGTAAATACGAATAAATGGATAGGTGATTTGTTGCCTCCATTTATTCTAGGGTTGTGTTATTGTCATTGCATCGGTAATAGTTTCTAAAGCACTTCCTTTAAATACACTATGACTGGTTACGCTTCTCCGGAATTGGACTATTCAATCACTCATTTACAAACTTCTCGCATTGTCGTTTAATTGTTCCAGTTTTTGAAAATTCACACCATTCTGACCGTTTTCAAACACCAGTGCATCTCGATTCAGCGCGACGGTGTAATTGGCTGAGGCATAAGCGTCTTACAAAAGGATAAAGATATGTTCCGTAAACGCATATAGTTGCGATTTACTAATGGCTTCCTAAATACATCTTTTTTTTTCTACAAAATACCGCAGACTACACACTGTCTTGCATGAATCTGTAATAAATCTTGTCTGAGGCGCCAAACCTTCGCCGGTATTATGTCGTCCTCAAGTGCTCTAACTTTAAAAAGTAAAGCGCTTCCCTTGGAAACCATGGGTTCCCCTCTACAAGATTGCCACTTAGTTCTCTTCACTTACTGTAGAATCTGCACAGCAGAGGTTTCTCTCTACGTTTATAGGCGGTTCCTTCACACACATGTGTCTTCGACAACGACGTAGCGGACAGCCTTAGTCATGAATGGATGAATGAGGATTCATCAACGTCGCTTTAGTTTAAAGGAGCTTCTTCAAAGAAACTTAGCTCAAGCATTAAAGATCCGTGTAGTTTCCACCAACTACACCGAGTGCGACCCAGGGACTAAAGGGACCTCAAGCCAGTTCCACGAGCTCTGCTCGCACACCAGCATGGCTGCATAAAACTTGCCATACAACTTCACCGCTGTATACATCATCTAGTGTGCGTGGAGGTGTAGCCCTTTCGTTATATACTGCCCATATTACAACGCTGAAAGGCGTGTCCTACACGCGCTTTCAAGAGTGGAAACCAGAAGCATAGGAACCAAGCTTCCCACCTTCTTTTTCCATTTCTTCTTCTACTGTACTAGCTCACAGATCTGTGCGAGAACACTTGCAATCAATACTTATCGGTCGGTGCGATGGATCACTAATTCGCAGAATAATTTCACGCCTAACCACTTCAGTAGACACCAGCTCAACTCGCTTGTCTTGGAGGTGTAGAAAAATATCAGCCTTTTAAGAATATCTTAGCTACCTCGCAGAACTCTAACATTTTTATGTTTGCCGAGGCACGTGCATTATTCCAATGTTACTCCAGTACCTATCTCTTCCCGTCACATCTGTATTAATTTCTGAGCCGCGGGGTTCTAACATCGGCACTGCAGTGGTGTGTGTAACTAAGCACATTTGCCATCCATCGCTTCTCTTTCATTTTCTTCAGATATTCTTCTCACTGATCGTTCCTTCTAACCTTGCATGCTTTAAACGTTAAACACCATATTATCGCCCGAAAATTTGTCATTACCTGTGTTCTGTTCTAAGCAGCAGACAGACACTTCTGTGGCAGCAACGCAAAAAGCTCTTTATTCGAGGCAGCAGCGTCCTTTTATAGGTAACGCTGCATGCTGGTCAGGCACACGTCATTTCCGTTACAATGTTATCAGACCGACTGGCTGATACAGAACATTCCTTCCTCCTTAATCAAAGCTACACGCGTTTCTTCCCGCGTTCATAACTGGAGGCTTGATAGCGATCAGGAGGACGTCTTGTGCAATTACTTCTTCGCAAATGGGCCTCTTCGGGTGTAGCCATGGTTGATGCGGTGGAACTTGAAGGCTGCGCTGCCATGTGTCTTGCCTCAGGCTGCCATGCCGGTTCCTCATTGGAAGTGGCGTCATCTAAGCGAACATCCTCAAGCTTGACCGCAGTGGGACCACTAATCACGGAGCCAGCAGGGGAATCCTTTTCCGAGGGAGCTGATGGCAAGTCTCGCTGAACAGCGGCACTTGGAGTGGACTCAGAATGCGCTTCTTTTGCGACGTCCGGATGGAGTGATGACTTTGCACCCGATATCCAGCTGGGTATCAAGTGGTCGATATGCACAAAACGAAACTGGTCACCGATTTTAACTACAAACGTAGAGTCGCTTACACGTTGCATTGCGACCGCTTCCTCCCATGACAGGGTTTCCCCTCTCGTAGTCTTGACGAGAACTGCATCACCGGCTTCCATCTGCGGGTCCCTTCCTCGGCCCTCGTTGCGATGAGTGGCGTCTCTGGCTTGGCGGCTGCGCATGTCCTGCCCAAAACTTCGTTTCAGGAGTGAAAGCTTCACTCGGGGTTGTCGTTTCAGGAACAGCTCAGCCGGCGTTCTTCCTTTTACGGAGTTCGGGGTGTTCCTGTAAGCAAGCAAGAAGTCGTTAAGTCGTTGGTGCAGAGTTCTGTTCTGCCCTGTTAGGTTATCGTGAAGCACTTTCTTGAGTAGAGTGGCCTTTGTCGTCTGAACTAGCCTTTCTGCTGCCCCGTTCGATGAAGTGTGGTAGGGTGGCGTACGCGTGTGGCGAATCCCGTGAGAAGAGGCGAAATTGCAGAACTCCTGCGCAGTAAACTGAGGTCCATAATCACTGATCAGTTCCTCCGGGTAGCCATACGCTGCAAATATCTCCATGAGACAGTCGATTGTTTTCGACGTCGTCGTAGTGCGGAGGCATTTTACTTCTATCCACTTTGAGTAAGAGTCTACTAGAAGGAACAAGTTCGAGTCATCCTTCATGGCGAAATCGACATGGACGCTCTGCCAAACACGAGTTGGATAAGTCCATGGATGCAGTGGCCCTGGTGCCTTAGCAGGCATGGTCGTTTGGCACACTGTACATTGACGGACAGTGTCTTCAATGTTCTTGTCAGTCAACGGACACCAAACAAACGACCTAGCAAGCATTTTCATTCTTTGCATTCCAGGGTGTTCTTCATGTAGCAATGTTAATACTGCTTCTCGAAGTTCGTCCGGAATGATCACTCGCTGGCCCCACGTGATGCAACCTTGATCATACGATAGTTCGTTTCGACGAACGTAAAAGGGCTGAAATTTATCATCGTGGTGCGCGGGCCAGCCAGATAAGGTGAACTGCACGACATTGGAAAGAAGGCGATCCCTTTCAGTCGCAGCAGCAACCTGGCTCGCAGTGAGAGGCGTTGCCCAGTCACTTTTCGTGACCCTCTTTAGTATTCCGGCTTGCTCGAGCTTTTCCAGCTCCTTTGCTACTTCCTCTGTGATAGCAAATGGTATTGGCCGTGCTTTTGAGAACACTGCTTGAGCCCCTTAATTTACTAAGATGCGAGCTTCGAAGTATTTGACGACTCCCGGGGTGCTCTTGAAAACCTCGGGATACTTTTTCCGTAAGGCTTCTACCCTCTGCTCCAATGACTTATCCGTGGACAGGCTGTATACTGCTTTCCAGTTTATCTGCAGTTTTTCAGCCAGTCTCTTCCCATGAGAGCAGGCATCGGCGTTCCGTTTCCCTTCACTACCACTACAGGCAAAGAGATTTCACTTGCGTCCTGCTTGACTAAGACGTTTGCTTTTCCAATTACCTTCAGCTTTAACTCCGGTGTAAGTGCGCAACGACACATTGGATTCTACACATTTAACATGCGGAAAACACTGCTTATAGCACTGCTCTGGTACGATCGTGACCGCTCCACCTGTGTCAATTATCATCGAAAGTCTTCCCTTCAATGCTCAGGTCGACGCTGTAGCCGCTTGAACTTTTGCCCAAAAAGAACACAGTCTGACAACTCAAGTTTTCGGATTCGTCGTCCGTAGTGTCGACGTATTTGACAGCTTTTGCTTTGGCTCCGCTTTTGCAGACGGCTTGCAAATGCCCTTTTTTGTTACAATTTCTGCAGGTGTGGTTGCGATACCAACATTTTTCTCCCGCATGACGCTTTCCGCAATGCTTGCAAGCACTTCGCCGCTCTTCCTCGCGTTTTTCTTTTGGCCATGCAACCGTCCTCGATTTCTTTTCCTTATCACGGCGACGTTCGCCCTGAATGACGTTGACGCTGCATGGTTTTGCGTCAAACTCATGCAATTGCTTCGCCTGTTCTGCCGCTAGCTCTTTATCTAGCGCCGTTTGGCACGCCAGCTCTAACGTCAAGTCAGGCTGTGCAAAAAGAGCCCGTTGCGTTTCCTCGTCACGCAAACCAGCTACAAGCCTGTCCCTTAAGGCATCATTTAAAAACGTGCCGAAATTGCAATCTCTTGCAAGATGCTTCAGTTCAGTAATGAAATCTTTGACGCTTTCACTTTCTTGCTGCATTCGGCGATTAAATTTACAACGCTCTGCGATAATTGAATGAGCTGAGCTGAAATGAGCTTCCAGAAGCTGTTTAATTTCTTCGAAAGTCTTCTGAGAAGGCAAATGAGGCACAATTATCTTCTTTAGCTCTTCGTATGCTTGCGCACCTAGTACGCTCAGAAACAACTTCAGTTTCTTGTCTGCCGAGACATCATTTATGTCTACGAAGTTCAAGAATGCGATATCCCCCACCGCACAAATCTCTCAGCAGAGAGGAAGCTGTCACTTGGAGACAATTACAAACAGGCTCTTTCCCAAACCTACATATACTAAACAAAATGCACCCTACGATATACACGAACAAATGTCCCTGGTGCGACGAAAAAGCTACACTATACCACATCACATGGGCCTGCCAAAACATAGACGTGGTCCCCAAAATACAAAACCCGAGTGCGGAGCAGTGGGAGACTCTGCTGTCCAGCGACCGCTGCGAAGACCAACAAGGTCTGGTACAGCGAGCTCAACGGGCGGCAGTGGCCAGCGGAGCCCTGGACTGAGGGCAACCGACCACTGATTAGAGGCGGACGACTTCGACAGAGAAGGCTCCTGGGGGTAGAACCAAGACGTCTCTGAAGATGCCCCCAAACCGCAGGAAAAACCATTAGTGTAAATAAAGTTTTCCCTTCCTTCCTTTCCCTTCGAAGCGTTCAAAATACGAATTCGGGTATTCTGCCGAGCTTAGGACCATGTCCAGGTTCCGCCATAATGAGCAAATTTCACTTATCTGCGTTCTTGCGCTCCTCCGGTGTTCCTGCGCTCCTCCGGCGTTCCTGCGCTCCTCCGGCGTTCCTGCGCTCCTCCGGCGTTCCTGCGCTCCTCCGGCGTTCTTGCGCTCCTCCGGCGTTCCTGCGCTCCTCCGGTGTTCCTGCGCTCCTCCGGTGTTCCTGCGCTCCTCCGGTGTTCCTGCGCTCCTCCGGCGTTCCTGCAATCCTCCGGCGTTCCTGCGCTCCTCCGGCGTTCCTGCGCTCCTCCGGCGTTCTTGCGTTACTCCTGGCCTCCGATGAAATCGTGGCTGCAAGGGCTCCGTGTCGCCTTGCACCGTAGGCGAATCAGCCTTCCTGGCCGCCGATGAAATCGTGGCTGCAAGGGCTCCGTGTCGCCTTGCACCGTAGGCGGTTCAGCCTTCCTGGCCGCCGATGAAATCGTGGCTGCAAGGGCTCCGTGTCGCCTTGCAGCGTAGGCGGTTCAGCCTCGTGACTGCTGCTGGCTGGCGGCGGTTTACTGCGCGCCGGATCCCATCCTCGTCGCCAGATGTTCTGTTCTAAGCAGCAGACAGACGCTTCTGTGGCAGCAACGCAAAAAGCTCTTTATTCGAGGCAGCAGCGTCCTTTTATAGGTAACGCTGCATGCCGGTCGGGCACACGTCATTTCCGTTACAATGTTATTAGACCGACTGGCTGATACAGAACAACCTCCAATCCCTTGTGGTCTATATGAATTCCATATGTGGGCCAGCGTGAAATTTGGGACGCAGGGACGTAGACAGACACATTGAAACACGGAACACAGCGCTCGGTTTCAATGTGTGGCTCTACATCCTTGCATCCCAAAGTTCACGCTGGTCCACATACGCAATCTTACCAACTGGTGCCGAAAAATGCCGAATGGAAGCCTGCCGACTTCCATGTGCTGTTTGGCAAATACAAAATTTGTGCCAGATCACGGGCTCACAACGGCGCTTCGTTTATCTTTGCCAACGACCAAAGTGGCATTACTGAGCCCTTTGAAGTCGGCGAGTCACTTCATATTTGTATATTTATTGTATTTACAAAGTATCGTGTGGTCAATGGCTGCTTTATTTTTTTTTTGTTGTTTTCAAGGTTATTTACGTTCCGTAATATTTCAGCCTCGAAACTCTGCAAAGTTATCAAGCTGGACTCGTTCTTACAGCCGTAAATTAGAGGAGAATATATTTTGACGCCTAATTTCTTTTTTTGTGGCTGCTTACCTTCATATCCTGACACATACGAAGACTCAGCACCTGAAAAACAACAGACGCACAGTACACAAATGCAGCGCGCGCGCACTATAAGTACACATAGTTACTATAACGACAAAAATCGTTTGACACCCTCTGCAGAAGACCCTCCTACCCCGAATGTCGATACACTCAAAGCGATTTTCCACACTTTCGGTAGCAACGATGACCTGTAGTCCACGGAAAAGAAGCTTGGCCTGCGAAAAGGCTAACTGCAGGCCGAGGTAGCCATGTGCTGATTTCGAGGGCTAAATGTTAAGCCATTGGCAGGAAGGAGAGGAACGGAGGGCCGAAGGACACCATTCTCAGACCCCGCTGTCATTCTCTGCTTTGCTGTAAGTAACCAACTTTCATATTTGCCGCTTACTAAATTGTCACCTTTAGCAATCTAAGCACAGGAGAGTACGGGACAAATGAAAATAACAAGATGTAGATGTTTGTGAACAAGAGCGCAATTGCTATCCGTGCGCAGGCGAAGATCGCTGCTTTAACAAAGGCTGAATGGTATGTACACAAAGCTTTCAAAACGTGAGTTCACTGGTGCGCAAAAAATATACGCCATTTAAGTTCGTTTCTTTGCTGTGTGTACATGGTTTTATGATGTTGGGCAGCGTAGCGGTGCTCTAAAGGGGCAGGCGGTCGGTCGCCCTCGCGGCGCGTGACACTCAACGGCGCCACGCGCAACGAGTACAGCAACCTTAACGCTACGCTCGCCGGAAAGGCACCACACACTCTCGGCGGCAGCGGCGAGGAAGGAAGGTCGCGTTGATATGCCACCGAAAGGCATCGAGTGGGGTTTCGCACGATCACGGCACTTCCTGCACTGTGCGCCAATACACACACGGCTCGATCATCATTCTTGCACGAAGAACGCCGTTATAAGCGCGTCGTGTGTTTCATCATCATCAGCCTGACTACTCTACAGCGGGTTCAAATTACCCCTATCCAGTGCCGGCGGCGGCTCCTGCATCCCCGCAAACTTCTTAATCTCATCCGCCTACCTATCTTTCTGCCGCCCCCTGCTAGGTTTGCCTTCTCTTGGAATCCACTCCGTCACCCTTGAGGACCACCGATTATCTTGTCGTCGGATTACATGCCCTGTTCCAAGACAATTTCTTCGTCTTAATTATGACTAGGACATCATCATGCTGCGTTTGTTCTCTGACCCGCTCTGCCCTGTTCCTGACTCCAAAAGTTACATCTAACATTTTTCTTTCCATAGCTCGCTGCGTTTTCCTTAGGCTGAACCCTTTTCGTTAGCCTCCAAGTTTTTGCCCCATAGGTGAGTACCGGCGAGATACAGCTCTTGGATACGTTTCGCTTGAGGAATATTGGTAAACTGTCATTGATGGTTGGAGAGAACCTGCCAAATATTTTCTATATTTTAATAAGCAAAACCTGTCGCGGAAGCATATTGCAATAAAACTGCGTCACATCACGTGAATATTAGCAATACGTGCTGTAAATTCCGGCTTCTATTCTACATTTGTATATAAGCCGCGCATTAAAAAGACTGAAGCAGTTAAACCGGTGGTCTAGTGGATATCGAGCCCGCCTACTAATATTCGAGACAGTGGTTCGATCACCAAGCCGGCGAACTGTTCTTTTTTCTTCGTTCCACTGTTCTTCTCTTAAGATAAGGTCGCACCCCTTCGTTGCTTTCACCAGGCAAATAGTTGAGTCCTACAGAATATTCGTGACTAGACTAACGGTTAGCCTCTGCATTTAGTCCCGAGAACGACTAATGGTTATGGCAGCACAGTTAGTCTCCCGAAAGGACCAGGTTTTGATCGAAAAGGACGAAAAAAATGCTTAGATGTAGCATGAGAAATTTGCATAAGCGCAATCACCGAATGAAATAATTATTATCCAAACAAAAAATACACACCGACGAACGGGGCGTGAAGCGGTTAGATTGTGAGAAACATGGGCTTCAGGGTTCGATCTCCACTTACCTGCATTTTCTGCATTGAAGTATACTTTAGACAAGCTCTGAGAAAGACAAAAGCTAAAAGGGGCACACTGTAGCTTAAATTCGCGCTGAATACACTCGCGTCATGGCCATACTGCCTGTCGCGACAAATGCACCAGCCACCGCTAGCGGTAAACTAGGACCAATTTATGTTAGCCTGGATAAATAGATAACCGCGTTCTAACGACAAATATATTACTTTAATTGAAAACGGAGCTCTTATAAGCTGCGACAAGTCTGGCCTGCATGGGCCGATTTCGCGTGTAAACTGCGTGCGTTGAAACACTTCGCGCGAATAACTGAGGTTAGACTTGCAGTTATTCACTTCAAAACAGTTATCCTGTAGTTAATTAAAAGACTAGCGCATAAAACTGGGACAAATAAAGAGAAGGAGACAGGACAGCGCTCGTCCTCTCTCCTTCTCTTTCTTTGTCCCAGTTTTATGCGCTAGTCTTGCAATTAACTATGACACAGCAACTAGCCCAGCCTTGCGCCTTGATATCCTGTAGTCCTCGTCGGTGTAGACGACACGAGTTTGAATCGAATGGCAGGAGAAATTGCGGCGAGTGGGTCGCCTGCTGGTAGGCACGGACACTGGTCGTTATTTCATTTAGTTTTATTTTGCTCTTAGTTCACGTTTACTTGTTAACAGAACACATGACGCCTCCTTTAGCAAATTCGAACCATCGTTCCTCAGTGGCAAACGAGGGGTAGCCCGGGCGGCTGACGACCTAAGAAGCAGCAGTTTGAGTGCCGGATTGACCGCTTTTCTCATCAGCGTACTTTCTTCCGAGCCATTACGCAGTAGTGGTGGAATGACGTTACGAAACTGTAGACCAATAAGCAATTTTGTAGTGACGTCATCACTGATGTACTGCGTGATCGTTGTGTGGTATTTGAATTACCCACCCGAGGACATATGAGCATCTCGACAAACGCCTATTTTTTCGGTGCAACGCAAACCACGACGCCGAGTTTTCTGCTGAACAGGACCCTTAAAGCTGTCGCGTTAGAAAGCTCAATCAATTCGCGTGAAAGAAGCGAACACAGAAACGGAGTTGAAGCAGATCCTACCTCCGGAGTACGTGCTGGCTTCTAATTCTGAAAAGGAAGGTCGATATCAGTGAATGATCACATTGATCCGTGAACCGGTATTTGGAGCACTGACGCGGCACCACCTTAAGTCTTTCGACGAGGCGTACCATGCAGGCACTGTGCAATTACCGTGCCTCGGGAACGCAATTCAACGGCGGGGAAAGCTTACGCTCCTTCTCGTGGTGGAAAATCATCCAAGGGCACAGAAAACGGCGATGCCCGCAGCACTGAATATAGTGAAAAATTGCATAATGACACAGTTTAGTTCGTTTTATGGGTTTACCCCCCAAGGAAACTCAGGCATCGAGAAACCCCGTAGTGGAGAGCTCCTGATAGTTTCCACCACCTTGGTCTCTTTAGCTTCGACTGTCATCGCATAATACACGGACCTCTCTGGCATTTCGCGTCCATTGAAATGTAACTGCCGCGAGCGGGCTAAGTGCGTCCAGTATAAGTGCGCTTTCAAAAACTCCTGGCGGGCGAAATTATCCTGAGCTTTCCACTGCAGCGTACCTGGTACCCTGAGTCGCATGAGGTGTTAAAGCTATAAAACATAATTAAATATGCCATAATCAGATAACCTGACCTATCGATATCTACACATATCTTTCGGTACAGCTTGATTATGATTTCAATTGCACATTAACCGAGGCGAGATGACCGCGAGCAGTCATCGGGGTGACCATAGTCTTCGCATTCTGAGGTGGAAGCCCATAGATGACAAAGTAAGATTTTTTTTTCGACAGAGACTTTGGGCGAGGAGTATAACGCTTCATGGTGTTTTTAAATCACACCTGTTCCCCCATATAAAACGGCGCCTAACCAGTAATGCGGTAGACTGCACTTGGTGGTGTCCTATAATTAAGGAGCAGCGCACTAGCACCCACAGGGACAAGAAGAAAGAGAAGCGCTGAAGCTAAAACTAAATTTTATTCAGGACCGTGTCAGAATAAATATGATACGGGGATACAAACAATAAAAAGCGAATACTATGCGGCGTTTCCGGTAGAATCAGTCACAGATCAGCTTCGCATACTCTAAAGTGTAATCTGTTTTTTTTTTCTTCTGAAAGAAGAACAGACGATGTGCTGACGCACGAAGCCTCTGCATGCGCAATTGCCACTCTTCGATAATCTCCCTTGTTATTGGCAGTGGTTATAGGCCAGTATTTTGTAGCTGGGAAAGTCGGGTTGTAACAGAGCAGGCATTTGGGCCACTTGGTGTGAATTCATGGTGGAACAACAGCGCTAACTTACACAGAGAACACAGAAAAAGAGGAAAGACACTACAAGCACTGTCTCGCAACTAAGGTTGATAAGATTATTAGGATTTAACGTCCGGAAGAAACTCAGGCTATGAGGGACGCCGTTGTGAAGGGCTCCGGAAATTTCGACCACCTGGGGTTCTTTAACGTGCACTCACATCGCACAGTGCACGGGCATCTAGAACTTCGCCTTCATCAAATTTCAGCCGCCGCGTCCGGGATCGAACCCGCGTCTTTCGGGTCAGCAGCCGAGCGCCGCAACCACTGAGCCACCGCGGCGGGGCTAACACTTGCAAGAAATACGGAACAGATTATATTGGCAAATTCTTGGGGTTGGCAAAACCTTGCCAAGAGGAGAGGAGACCGTGCTCGAAGCAGCGTCGAACGGAGTCAGAGGCACATACCAGCCGAGTTGTATTTAAAACCTAGTTTTCATCTTGGCGAGGGTACATGTGACAGATGGGGCGTAAATAACGACCACACCATAGAACGCGCTAGCAAATTGAAACTAATGTCGAGAGGGCACCCAGCAATCCACCATCAGAATTGCAAGTGTAACCTGAATCTTGAAAGTGTCACTTTGACAAATCGGAACAATCACTTATACAAGCGCAAATTCGTGGACGAACTAGCCGCCCATGGCAACGGGCGCCCATGGTAACAATGCAATGATCTGCCAACGACCATTATACCTAATGGCAAACAGCTCGAATAAAAAAAATTGGGAAAGAAAAGATGCTTCTGCACGGTTAAAAAACAAAAAACAAATAGCAAAAACATGTTCAGCATGGCTTCCTGCAAACGTTTCTCTTGTGGCGGCAGCATCAGCGTTCTCTTTCGTCTTTCTTCCTCAGGCAGTGTGTGCTTGTAACTATAAGTTTTCATTGCACCCATGAAATGTAGTCATATAGGGAATAGCCCGCCGCGGTGGCGGGTTCGATCCAGGCCGGGACGGCCATATTTTCTATGGAGGCGAAATGTCAGCGCGTGGTAAATAACCCTGAGAGGTTTAAATTAATAGGGAGCTCTACACTACGGCATCGCTCGCAGCCCTTGTGGCACTTCTGGGTGTTAACCAGTAAAAAGCCCAAAATTTAGGCCCAGCGCGTAGCCCTTTGAAACTGTCCTAACGCTGCATGCCACCTTTACTAAACTGAACCGCAGCTGGCGTGCAAGGATTTAATGATCTGCTACCTTTGCTGCCCTTTGGCTACGGTGGCTACGAGAAAAAATGGCGAGGGAGCATGTCGTGGATAGCTCACCGGTCATGCTGCGTCGATAGGTGCGGACGCTTCTTCTTCTTCTTCTTCTTCACCTCTTTATAATGGTACATACCCACGTGGGGGGATTGCCCAAGGTATAGTGGCATGCATAAGGAAATTTTCATAGGATTACGATAAAATATCGAAGCCGAACGTGAATTTTGAAAAATGTATTCATGAAAAACGACAGAAGAATATTTGAAGTGAAATAACAAAGAACAATTTGGCGAGAATAATAGCAATATAAAAAAAAAACTCCGAGCCTTTTAAAGGAGTTGGCAAATCAACATACCAGTTGAAAATACGTAATCATACAGATTCCCACACATTGAACCCAATGCAAATAGTTTGGCGCTCGCTCCGAACGATAACAACACTCGCATAGATAATGGGAGCCCTAACCTGGAGAGAGGGACCTCCAGTTAAATCTTTCTCTGAAGTGCGAACTTCGGACAGTAGAGCTGGGCGATGTAAGTCTTCTTCTTCTTCCTGTTCCTTGACTTCGAGCACAGAGGGCGCTTTATGGCACAGGAGCATGCCATCGTGCTAAGAAACGTTCTTGCTATTCGAATGCGTTCCAATGTATACAAGTAATTTCGCGTAACTTGGACCAAGCATAAAAATAACGTGGCACGCGGCAAACGCCTGCAATTTTGTGGCGCCGCTCAGAGTATTTTTTTTAAATTGGTTTCATCAGTTGATTAATACTATTTGAATAATCACAAAGTTAACAAGGGAGGGGAAAGCCCCAGAGTGCTTGCCAACATTTCAACAAGAGGACCTGTCTTCTTCTGGGCAAAGCGTCCGGGCACGCTTCCTCTTGCCGAAACGTTGGAAAGCAGCCTGTGGCTTTCCCCTCCCTTGTTCACTTTGTGATTATCGAAAACCATCTGCCCAACCTCTCTCTACCTAATAAAACTTCACCAAAACTTTGTATGGCCGATTTAAGCCCCCAATGCTTTTTGTTGAGTTGTAGAGGGGACTCAGAAATAACCAATTGAGTTTCTTGCAACAACATACCTCGTGTATGGTAATGTTTTTGGCGGCGAAAGAGAACCATCGAAATATTAGAAGAATAAACACCTGTCCACACTCTTGCGCTCCTGCACTATAGCGTCCTCAACGGTAGTTTGAACGGAAGGAGCATGCCCGCGGGCTGTGTCAAAGTGCGTGACGCCGCCCAATAATCGATAAAAAAAGACACTACCTAACAGTGCATTTATTAAACGCTTTCTCCTCTGTTTTTATTTACTCCGTGTGAAGCTGCAGCGAGCTGTTTTCATCTTCTGTCCGCTCCTTCCCAAGGGCCCAAAGTGATCGCGGCGGATGGATCAAAACTTTCTGCTAATTTTGAAAGATGGAGAGGCATTTTCTGGGCGAAAGTGCTGACGCACAGGCCGATGCTGGGGGTTGCGTCTACGAGACGCTGGGAGGCGGTAAAAGCGTGCGCTTCGTCTATTTGCAACATTGTCGAGAGGGCTACTATACTCAGGCGCAAGAGCGCAGTCATGAGTTGTTTCTCAACCCTTTCTACGGTTTATCTAAATGCGCTCTTCACTAAAAAGCACATTAAAAATTTAGTATAAATGTTATTAGGTAATCAACGAACCAGCTGCATTTTTAAAATCATTCTGGAACGGTTCTGCCGGCTTCGTTTTGCTTTCTGTGTCGTTTGCGCTATCCGACGGTGGCATGCACGACTTGAAGCAGGCGGAGCCCGAGCCCAGCTGCCTGTCCTCGCTGCCCTTCCTGTCAGAATGCTTCATCTGTCTGCAAATTGTGGTGAGCTGAAGCACCATAGTCTACGTTTAGGCAGTTTTTTTCTATTTATATATGCATGTTTTCGGAATAAAACTTCAGTTGTGAGTAACGCTCGTCCTTGTTTTTTCTCGGTTTAGCCCTCGTGTTTTTGCGAAAACTTTCTCAGCGGCAGAAGCGACAGGAAGCCACCCTTTCAAACGGTGATATACCCAAGGTGCGGCGGCGGAGGAACGACGAAAGCATCGCTGGTTCCATGCGGGGGTCAGTTTACAGTTGCTCGGCGCCTGTAATAAAGAGAGACGCAACTAAGGAGGAGGCCTTCAGGCGCATGCCAGGACGAACGGACACACCCGGAACACGATCTTCAGTTTCGCAGCGTGAGTCGCCTGTGGAAAACTGGAGATGTGTGTGCCTACGTGTTATGGCGTAGGTGCAGGAACTTGTTGCGGGTCCCTATGGTGCCATGTGAACACAATAGAAATTGGCGCTCTTCAAATGGCTCGTTCCAAAGGAAAACGAATTACCTGCCTAGGGATCTAGGGACATTATAAGGCTTAAAACATGAAGCTTCTACATCGCCGGTTGCTTTCATCTTTTCTATTTTCTTTCAACTGCATCTTACAAAATAATGTCTATTTGTTCCGTCTGGAACCATCTACTCCTTATTTCGCATTTCGGAGAAATAAAAACCTGGGGTCATTACGAAGTAGGAAAAAATTGTTCATCTTATGCCTGTCCGGTCCCAGTTATGCCTCCCTAATTGCCAATGAATGATGGATACAATTCCGCATGACCTGAAGTGGAAGACGTGTTAGTGTTACCTGGTAGATGCCGTTAGCTTTCTTCCAAACTTCGAGACTCATCTCTGGCGACTGAATCACGTGCTGATGACTCAGATAACGTGCGTCATCACTCAGATGACGTGCGTCATCTGAG